>NW_020837966.1:697622-912888 GCF_003676395.1 Aethalodelphis obliquidens
AAAAAAAAAAAAAAAAAAAAAAAAAACTCTTTAATTTCTATCTAAATCTTGATTAAGATTAATTTGATTACTGATTAAGAAAAATTTGTCCAGTGGCCAACCTCCTTTATCTCTGAATGGTCTCTGTGCAAACTCTTTTATTTAGAAACCTGTTGTGCTTCACAGCACATAGTACAACTGTACATGTTATATCATGTACAGTTGTACATATTAACATTAATTCTAAACTGAATATTGCTTGATTAAATTAGAAGCACTATTTAAAAGCCTATAAGATCTGAATAGACGTTTTTCCAAAGAAGACGTACAGATGGCCAGCAGGCACATGAAAAGATGTTCAACATCATTAATCATCAGAGAAATGCAAATTAAAACCACAATGATATATCACCTCAAACCTGTCAGAATGGCTATCATGAAAAAGGACGCAAATAACAAATGTTGGTGAGGCTGTGGAGAAAAGGGAACCCTCACATACCGTTGGTGGGAATGTAAATTGGTGTAGCGACTGTGAAAAACAGTATGGAGGATTCTCAAAAAACTGAAAATAGAACTACCATGTGACCCAACAATTCCACTCCTGGGTATATATCCGAAAAAAAAAACCACTAATTCAAAAAGATGTATAGATGTATACACCCCAGTGTTCATAGAAGCGTTATTTACAGTTGCCAAGATATGGAAGCAACCTAAGTGTCCATCAAAAGATGAACGGATAAAGAAGATGTAGTGTATATATATGTACAATGGAATACTACTCAGCCTTAAAAAAGAATGAAATTTTGCCATTTGCAAAAACATAGATGGAGTTGGAGGGTATTATGCTAAGTGACATAAGTTAGAGAAAGACAAATACTGTATGATATCACTTATATGTGGAATCTAAAACGTAAAACAAACTAGTGAATATAACGAGAAAGAAACAGACTTGCAGATATAGAGAACAAACTGTTGGTTTCCAGTGAGGGGAGGGACATGGGGAGGGGTAGAAGATTAAGAGGTACAAACTACTATGTATAAAATAAATAAGCTGCAAGGATATAACAACACAGAGAATATAGCCAATATTTTATAATATATATAAATGGAACATAACCTTTAAAAGTTGTGAATCACTGTTGTACAGCTGAAACTTATATAATATTGTACATCAACTACACCTCGATGAAATATATAGAATATATAAATAAAAGTAAAAGCCTATGAGCTTTTATATACCCTTGAAGATAGCTATCAAATTTACATAGAACTGTGTTTCTCCAGATAGTTTTTATTGAGTTGGCCAAAAAGTTCGTTTGGTTTTCCGTAAGGTGGCTCTAGTAGCGCTTAGTTGTCTTCAACTTCATTCGAAAAGTTTTGTTAGATTATATTGTGACAGCTGTCATATCAGCATGCATTTTAAAAAAACTTATCAAAATTGGTGATTTTTGTGTAGCCATTTTAATATCGAAGATGGAAGAAAAAAAGCAACATTTTCGGCATATTATGCTTTATTATTTCTAGAAAGGTAAAAATGTAACTGAAATGCAAAAAAAGATTTGTGCAGTGTATGGAGAAGGTGCTGTGACTGATCGAACGTGTCAAAGGTGATTTGTGTATTTTCATGCTGGAGATTTCTAGCTGGATGATGCTCCATGGTCAGGTAGACCATGTGAAGTTGATAGCGATCAAATCAAGACATTAATTGAGAATAGTCAACGTTATACCATGTGGGAGATAGCCAACATACTCAAAATATCCAAATAAAGCATTGAAAATCATTTGCACCGGCTTGGTTATGTTAATCTCTTTGATGTTTGGGTTCCACATAAGTTAAGCGAAAAAAACCTTCTTGACCATATTTCCGCATGCAATTCTCTACTTAAACGTAACAAAAACATTCTGTTTTTAAAACAAACTGTGACGGGTGATGAAAAGTGGATACTGTACAATAATGTGGAATGGAAGAGATCGTGGGGCAAGCGAAATGAACCACCACCAACCACACCAAAGGCCGGTCTTCATCCAAAGAAGGTGATGTTGTATACATGGTGGGATTGGAAGGGAGTCGTCTATTATGAGCTGCTTCTGGAAAACCAAACAATTAATTTCAACAAGTACTGCTCCCAGTTAGACCAACTGAAAGCAGCACTCGATGAAAAGCGTCCGGAATTAGTCAACAGAAAACGCATAATCTTCCATCAAGATAACGCAAGACCGCGTGTTTCTTTGATGACCAGGCAAAAACTGTTACAGCTTGGCTGGGAAGTTCTGATTTATCTGCTATATTCACCAGACATTGCACCTTCAGATTCCCATTTATTTCAGTCTTTACAAAATTCTCTTAATGGAAAAAAATTTCAATTCCCTGGAAGACTGTAAAAGGCACCTGGAACAGTTCTTTGCTCAAAAAGATAAAAAATTTTGGGAAGTTAGAATTATGAAATTGCATGAAAAATGGCAGAAGGTAGTGGAACAAAACTGTGAATATATTCAATAAAGGTCTTGGTAAAAGTGAAAAAATGCATGTTTGGGACTTCCCTGGTGGTCCAGTGGCTAGGTCTCTGTGCTCTTAATTGGGGGGGGGGGGTGCAGGGAGGAGGGTTCGAGCCCTGGTCGGGGAACTGGATCCCACATGGTGCAACTGGGAGTTCGCATGACGCAACTGAAGATCCCGCATGCCAAAACTGGAAGACCCCCCCACCCACATGCTGCAACTAAAGATCCACGTGCTGCAACTAAAAGATCCTGCATGCTGCAACTAAAAAGTCCCGCATGCCTCAACGAAGATCCCGTGTGCCACAACTAAGACCCGGTGCAGCCAAATAAATAAATAAATAATAATAATTTTTTTTTTTTAAAGGAAAGAAAAGTGTGTCTTTTATTTTTACTTAAAAACTGAAGGAACTTTTTGGCCAACCCAATACCGCTAAATTGTTTCATAATCTCTTTTACGTAGCCTTCTTTGTTTTAACTTCCATAGACCTGTTGTAAATAAAAAGTTGCCCTTAAATGACAGTGTAAAGCCACTTCAGGGCATGGCAGTTCCCAAAGTTGTTGAAAAGAACTTTTTTTTTCTTTATCAGGGTCAACATATATTGAACTAGGAGGGTCCTCAGAGCAGCTCCAAATCAGAGGCTTCAAAGTTTGAGACTTCTCTAAAACTCTGTAGCGTGGGGTTCCTCAGGGCCTTTTCCACTGTTTTTAAGTGCCTGTTTCCCCTTATATGTGCCTGGATGCCAAGGAGCTACACGCAGTGTGCTGGAAGGGGAAGGGAGTTCATATTCCTCACCTAAAACTAGGCTAAAGCAAGAGACAAATCTTGTTTTTAAAATACAGAGAAGTTACTACAATTTGGAAAACTGTTCACACCAATATTTATAGTGTTCTTTGCTTTATTTCCTTATTTTATTTATAAAAAGCTACCCTTGGCTACAAGTTCTTGGGATATGATGTGATTAAAACATGGAGAGGGGCTTTCCTGGTGAACAGTGGTTAAGAACCCGCCTGCCAATGCAGGGGACACAGGTTCCATTCCTGGTCCAGGAAGATCCCACCTGTCGCAGAGCAACTAAGCCCATGCGCCACAACTACTGAGCCTGTGCTCTAGAGCCTGCAAACCACAACTGCTTATCCCGAGTGCCACAACTACTGAGGCCCGCACGCCTAGCGCCCATGTACTGCAACGAAGAGTAGCCCCCGCTTGCCACAACTAGAGGAAGCTCATGCACAGCAACAAAGACCCAATGCAGCCAAAATTATATAAATAAAATAAATAACTTTTTAAAATAAATTAATTAATTTAAAAAGGGTTTTTTTTTTAAAAAAAAAGAAACAACCAAAGTGCAGTTTCCACCATCACTTCACCAGGTTAAAATGCTGAATTTTGTCTCACCTCCCAGAGTGAGCAAGAAACCATGCCATCATCAGTGTCCGTGATTTTTGTCCAGAACTCACAGACACTGGCCACTTAAACAGTGTTAGAAAAGCACCCCATCCTCTGTGCTGGGGCAGCATAGACTTCAGAGAGCCTCAGGATGGCCGTAGTGAGAGGAGGTCTTCATGCTGTTGTGGGAAATCCAGGAGGAGAAATAGGCTGCTTTTCTTTGAAGTGTGTGTCTGACTGCTTCTTGGCAAGGCTTAACTTGGAAGCTGGTTGAGATCTGGGAAATCACGTGTTTCAACTCCCTCATTAAATAAATGAAGAAACTGAAGCACAGTGAAATGATTTAGTGGCTTAACCAGGGAGCCCAGGTTTCCATACTGCAGGCCACTGGCCTTTCCACTCTATTGTCAAAGCTTCTGAGCATGGGTTTTCCACTGCTGGTCTTCATGTCAGAGAATTTCATAATTGCTCAAAGAATATTTCAGGTCTTTGTTAGTCTCCTTAATTAAAGATACTTCTTTATAAAAAGTTAATTTACTTTACTGTAAACTCTCACCCATCTTTGTTAAACATCATGAACAGTTCATTGCCTTGGCAGTCTGTTTCAGAAGTCATTAGTGCTTTCCTGTCAAGTCAAATCATACAAAAATGCAGAAGGAGTTGCTATATTGGTTTTTTCTTTTTAAGATTTTTTTCGATGTGGACCATTTTTAAAGTCTTTATTGAATTTGTTACAATATTGCTTCTGTTTTATGTTTTGGTTTTTGGTCTGTGAGGCATGTGGGATCTTAGCTCCCCAACCAGGGATTGAACCTGCAGCCCCTGCATTGGAAGGTGGAGTCTTAACCACTGGACTGCCAGGGAAGTCCTACTATATTGGTTTTGAGTGCTGAGAGTAAATGTGTCATCCAGCAGTAAATCTCTTAGGTGCAGCTTTAATATATGTGGCTCTTCATTTTTGTTATTGGCCTCTTAGATATGTAGCCACAAACCCAACTCTTAGCAAATAAAACAGTTGATGCCGTGGTTTTCTATGTGTTTTATTTATTTATTTATTTTTATAAATTTATTTATTTTTGGCTGCATTGGGTCTTTGTTGCTGCACATGGGCTTTCTCTAGTTGTGGTGAGCGGGGGCTACTCTTCATTGTGGTGCATGGACTTGTCATTGTGGTGGCTTCTGTTGTTGCAGAACACGGGCTCTAGGCGTGCGGGCTTCAGTAGTTGTGGCACGCGGGCTTCATTAGTTGTGGTTCATGGGCTCTAGAGTGCAGGCTCAGTAGTTGTGGCGCACAGGCTTAGTTGCTACATGGGATGTGGGATCTTACCGGACCAGGAATCGAACCTGTGTCCCTTGCATTGGCAGGCGGATTCTTAACCACTGCATCACCAGGGAAGCCCTCTATGTATTTTTATTTTATTTTATTTTTTAACATCTTTTCTATGTATTTTTAAATGGCTATTAAGTACAGCTTTATTTACAAATCTTGGGCTAAGGTTAATTTGCATTATTAATCCTCATCTAGTTCTTCCACAAGGGATGCGGATGGCGAGGGGCCAGGGCCAGATTGCTGGCCCTCCAGTATTCCAAATAGGTGTCAGTTGTGTCCAGTAACTTTTTTATGGGGACAGTGTTTAACTTGAGGTTAAAAAGGCAGTTTTCTTGTGTCAGGGATCAGATTAACAGAGAACTTGTATAGACGTATTTACTGTCAAGTTCTTTGGCTTGAGAGCCAGATGATTGGTAGGTAGAATACCCAGAATTGCTAAAGGACTGGTTGTGTACTGGGTAGGTGAGTTGTCGTTTTTCTGAGTTATTCACAGAGGCTTTTCGGTCCTAAGGACCATGCCTTACCATTATTTGGCATGTGCCTCAATCACTCAGGGTTTCAGAACTAGAAAAGTGATCCAGAAGTTCTGGGATTCCAGCCCCTACAAAAGGGGATGGAGTTTTCCTCTATTTTCTTATTTCTTACTTGAAGTATTGTTGATTTACAATTTATATTAGTTTCATGTACACTATGAATCGCTATTTTCATAGCAATTCAACATTTTTATAGATGATACTCCATTTAAAGTTATTACAAAATAATGGCTGTATTTCCTTGTACTGCACACTATATGTTTATTGCTTATATATTTTACACATAGTAGTTTGTATCTCTTAATCTGAGTGATGGAATTTTTATAGCCTCCATTGGTGGTTTCTTTCATTCTTCATGTGCCTTTTCACTTGCTCTCTTGCATAAACTGAAGGCCTCTTAAATGTCATGTTTGGAAGAGGAGAGCAGCTACTCAGGATCTTTTTGAGTAGCTTGAAAGCTAGATGTGATTCTCCCAGCACCTTCAGTCTACATCCTCACAGGTTGCACTTCGCATATATAGGCCAATTTGATAGCTCAAAAAATGAGGAGATGAAAGGCAGTCAGTGGGTATTGGAATAAATCCTTGCCAATGCAGAATGGTAAGAGTGCACTCACTGATTTTTTTTTTTTTCCTTTGCCCTCCATCCACTATCTCAGATTCTGGAAACGGTTTCATTCTTAGCTATCTGCTCCAGGCTAGGCCATCTCCTAAGTCAGTGGATTTTTGTTCACCCAGAGGATGAGATGTAATGATAGCTGTGTAAAGATACTGCAGATAGGGCTTCCCTGGTGGCACAGTGGTTGAGAGTCCGCCTGCCGATGCAGGGGACACGGGTTCGTGCCCCGATCCGGGAAGATCCCACGTGCCGCGGAGCAGCTGGGCCCGTGAGCCATGGCCGCTGAGCCTGCGCGTCCAGAGCCTGCGCGTCCAGAGCCTGTGCTCTGCAATGGGAGAGGCCACAGCAGTGAGAGGCCCGCGTACCACAAAAAAAAAAAAAAAAAAAAAGATACTGCAGATAAATAAGCTGAGGTTGTGGGGGAGGGTGAGTACCTCACCAACCTGCTGTCGTCTGTAGAAATCAAAGGCCTTCAGCCTTTCAGGGTCATAAACTAATGGTAACTGGGTCCATCAAGTGATTAGGCTATAAAAAAATTAATTTAGAGTGGCCGAATCTCAAACACTGATTATCTAACCAGAACGCCAACTGGAATATCATATGTCTGCTTTTCAGGGCACTGTGATCCTGGTGTTAATGACACCTGCGACTTCATATGTGTAATCCCAGGGTTTCTTGAGGGAGATGCACTTAGCTGAAGCAATGAGATCATCTTGAGGTTCTGTCTGGGCGGCAGTAGAACTGTATTTCCTCCACTGACCCAGCAGTGAGAGTACATATTCCTAGTTCCTAGAATACTTTGACCTGCTAGATACAGTATCTGTGACTCTCCTGACTTCTCTTTCTCCACTTCTCCATCTCCTCTCCCTTCTCCCTTCCCAGACCGTTCTTATTCTACATCTCCACTTGTTACTGTTACTGTCTCCATTCTAACCACCACTCTTTTGATTGTCCTGATTATCATAACATCTTCCCTCATTTCTAGATATTCATCTTCTGCTCAACTCCCAAGTTTCCAGATTGACGAGGGTGCTTCCTGCTGACCCATAGATCAGCACCTAAACTCATCCTCCTACCAGCTAATCTCATTCACAGTGTCTCAGAGGCACTCCAAACTCCATCTAGGCTTGACTTCACAGACTCCTAGCCAGTGGCTGCAGTGAGGATCCTTGAGGACAGGGGAGGAGAGTGATTTCCAGGAGACTTTTGTTTTGTGCAAAACTCCTAAGGTACAAGTAATGAGCAAAAGTAATGAGCAAAACTCCTAAGCTACAAGTAATGAGCAAAAGCCAGATCACTTTAGGGGACATTGCACATTCTCCCAAGTTCTGAATAAAGCCCCTGGGATCATCTGGAGGATCTGAAATTCTTAGAGTCTGAAGCAAGGCTCAGTTAGCCCCACAAAATATTCTTTCCTTTCCTTGCAGTGCATTGGTTCCCTGCAGGAAGAATGTGATGTCTGCTCTGCTGCCCTCTGTACAAGCCATTGCAAGGTTGAACCAGAAAATTGCATCCCGCACTTTGGCATAAAACACAGCATCTCTTAACCTAGTCGTTTCCAAATGGTGGGACACCCTCACACAAGGTCTTCTTTGGTTACACTTGTTTCTAGTCTGCCATTGTTTCTATAGACTTCTCTGGGTTCCTAAACGTACAGTTTATGTGAATCAACCCTCTCATTCAATATTCACTAAGACCCAGTCCGGCCCTGGGCTGGATGCTGGGGAACAAAGAGGAAGGCAACTTAATCTCCCAGACCTCAGTTTGTATTTAATAGAATAGTTCTCTGGATTTTTGAGATTATCTTGACTTAGATTCTTTTAGCTTTCTAGCATGTTTCTTCAGAATAATGTATACTTTCTGCATCAAAACTTTTCTCAAGAAAAATGCTGAATTTTGCACATTTTTTCCTGAAAAAATGTGACTCTGTGTTTTCTAGGGTAGAAGTATGATACTGAGTAAAAACAATGCTTTTGTTTTTGCAGGTCTTATCATTTCTCTGCAGCTTCTTCGTGGAGACATGGAACAGATTAGGAGAGAAAATCCTATGATATTTAATAGGGGATTGGCAATTACAAGAAAATTGGGATTTCCTGACGTCATCATGCCAGGTAGGCAGAACTTCTTGGGGCTGGAGTGGGAGAAGGGTTAGGAGGATTGAGTCCAGTGCTCCCCTTGTGAGCAGGTGGTGAACTATGCTGTGGAGGAGCCCTGCAGCCATTAAAAGCCTCTACAGCCGAAGTCAGGTTGCTGACTGCAGTCTGCAGCCAGTTGCTCCTTTGACTCTTGTTGGCATCTGTTCTTTTCCAGAAGCCCCCACATATGTTCACCAGTGCAGCAGATGAGCTTTTTTGTCTCCTATGGAGACCGGATGGTAGGAATCAATATAGAACTTCTCATGGGGATGGATTTTTATACTCTTCTCTTCAATTACATTTCCTAGAGGAGAATCCCCTCATAGGAACATCCTCTTTAAGGAAAATAGTGCCTATAGTGTCAATGAATCCCAGTTCAGTTCATGTAGGAATAGCAGATATATTTGTA
The DNA here is from genome assembly GCF_003676395.1 of Aethalodelphis obliquidens. Lineage (NCBI taxonomy): Eukaryota > Metazoa > Chordata > Mammalia > Artiodactyla > Delphinidae > Aethalodelphis > Aethalodelphis obliquidens. Next base: position 706,513 of record NW_020837966.1, read on the forward strand.
TCAGAAAAATGAATCATAATGAAAATACCATAATGTATCAGAAAAATGGGTCAGACAAATGGTATAAGTTAGGCACTGTGAATAGTACTATCTGGCCAATTTCTCAGAAATTGTCTAACTCCTTTCATCTAATTCCTGATGGAGAGCCAGGGCAGAAAGTGGGAATGCATTGACTCTCAAGTGTGGTTCCAGCAGGTCAATCTCAGGTTCATGCTTCCTGGCCAGGGGGATGCAGGCCAAGCTAGAGAAGTGGATCCAAACAGGCCATCAGAACCAAGGGGGCTGTAGGGAGTGAGGGAAGAAGGGTAGAGGCATGGCTCCGATGGATGGCAGGTGGTCTGATAACCAGAGAAGATGGGAACAAGGAGAGGGAAAGGAGACAGACTGTTTGTCTGGATGAATTATGGGAGGAGTAGTAGCCCTACCTTTTCCAGTGATTTTTTTTTTTTTTTTAGTGATGTGATTTTATTTTATTTTATTTTTTTAACATCTTTATTGGAGTATAATTGCTTTACAATGGTGTGTTAGTTTCTGCTTTGTAACAAAGTGAATCAGCTATCCATATACATATATCCCCATATCTCCTCCCTCCCACCCTCCCTGAGTTTTAATGTTCTGCTAAAAGTTTATTTGCCTTTGTTTAAAGGAGCCAAGCCAGGCTAGACTAAACTGATTGTGACCACTCTAAATATCACCTATTTGGAGTTCTTCATGGTGCTGTAAAATCCTCTTGTTGGAAATATTTGCCAGCACATACCCAGAGGAGAGTATGGCCTGAGTATAGAGAAGGCCTGTGTGATGGATTCCAGCTGCCCTCCAACTTCCCACATTATGCCCAGACTTGTTTTCTGTTGCCTTCGTTCTCTGTCCATAGACACTGTGAATGCAGAGCAAGCTGCTGTGACAGCCTTTGTCTCCTGCTCATGCACACAGGAGGGTCTTTTGTATGAGAGTCCTAGGCCATTTAATCAATTCCTAATCAATTCTGTGTTTATCTTTAAATACTTAGGAGACTTCATGCTTATGAAAGGCCCCCATCTGACTATTGTAGAGGTGATGTCCTCCACAGGATGTTTCTTTCATCCTGTCCCGACACGTTCCTCAGCCCTCGATGACCCTGGTAATCAGGAAAAGAAGAGCCCGGGCATAGTTCCTGACTTCTTGGCAACATGTCACTGAAGAAATAATTAGTAGTTACCAAAATTGTTCTGGTGATCTTATTTTCATTAGGTATCCGGGCTCATGATGTAGAGTCATATATTCTAAAAAATGTACTTAAAGTTCTTTCTCTCTTTTAAGAACTTGTTTGTCTAAGATTTGGACATATCCTTCCTCTTAGCCTTCACACAGTCACAGAATCAAAACAAAGTGAGCAGAGACTAGAAAGGAGCAAGCTTCAGTCAAAAATTTTTAAGCAAACTTTAATTTCAGGAGTTGCAGTATCCAGACCTCATCTATGGAAAGAGATCTTTTTGTGGAGCACTCTGCATCTCTTTGTGTCATTGGCACACAGGTTTATAAAGGATTTCTGAGAATGTTAGACATGACCATGGAAATAAGCAGTATCAGTATCATTGGTGAGGCAAGCTGAGTTTAAGGGGAGTTTCCCTCCTTTGGGCAGCTAAGGAATCATCGTATGATGTGCCCTATAAGGCAGAGACGCTGACAATCCTGGGATGTCCAAACTGGGGCTGTGAGTGTGCTCTTCGCTGTGTTGTCTGCCCTTGAAGTACTGAGTGCTGGAGCTGAAAGTAAGGATTGATTCACAGGCAGGAAACAGTCCTTTATGCATCTGTCCTCTCCTTTACCTTTCCTTCCCCCTGAGGAAAGAATTTTTTGCATAGATGGCCACTCTCAGGACTGTGCACTAACAACTGACAGCCACCTTAATGCACCCCAAGGTATCATCAGAGTAGGTTTGCCATCCTTGGGCAAGGGGATAGGGCTAGCCCTGCAGGTCCTGCTGGAGCAGCAGGAAAAGTGTGCAGCAGTGTCTTAAATTGTGGTCAGCCTGTCTTGGGAAACCATGTCTGTGGCAAGAAGTCCCTAAGTGAGGTCACCCCTCCACCTGCAGCTGGTCCACTCTTCACCTGGGCTGCAGCAATCCCACACCTCACAGTCCTGGTGTGACCGAGTTACAAGAAGTTGCGACTTCTTGATACATGGTCATATGGGAAATGAAATAAATTATGTTAGTAACTGTGAGCATTTCAACACTTAAGTCTGAGAAATTAGAGTAACTAGGGAAATTAGAATTATTCGTATACTGTGATTCTTATTTTGAAACTACCAGCATATGGCAGAAACCACCAGATACTAATCTGGAGAGGTCCTTTTTGTCAGATGGCCCAGATAGGTCCTTGTCAAAGCATACTGACAGAGCTTACAGCTCTGAGTTTCAGCATTTAGACAAGTTACAACCACACCAGTATCTAACATACCATTTCAAAAAAGGTCTTTCTGATGGTCTCCTGTTGCTTTCCATGAGTGTGTACACATACACCATGTGACTGGTGTGAACAGGAGATGTCCTACTCTTTGCCACAGCTGAGGCCCTGACTACACAGCCATCCAGCTGTGCTCATGACCCATGGTGGTGAGTAGGAGGCAAGTCTGCCATTGCTGGTGTTCTGGGAGGTCACAGAGAAGGCACATCAACCCAGGAAACGTCATCCAAGATTATAGAAGGATAAACAGATGCGGGAATTTAAACCTTACTTTGAAACTGAGCACTTAACAGACTTTTGTTGGTTTGTCACCATATTTCTATGGGTATTTCCTCCTTTCCTCCAAACTCATTTTAGTTGCATATGAAAGCTAATAACTCTATAGCACACTTTTACTCCTTTCTTAGATTTTTTTTTTTTTTTTTTTTTTTTTTTTTCGCGGGCCTCTCACCCTTTTGTCCTCTCCCGTTGCGGAGCACAGGTTCCGGACGCGCAGGCCCAGTGGCCATGGCTCACGGGCCCAGCCGCTCCGCGGCATGTGGGATCCTCCTGGACCGGGGCACGAACCCGTGTCCCCCACATCGGCAGGCGGACTCTCAACCACTGTGCCACCAGGGAAGCCCTCTTAGATTTTTTTCAAGAAACTGGAGAGGAAATATTGGAGCAGGGCAGGTGTTTCAGGTGAATGAGGTGAATGTTGAAGTTAACATTGTTTTCTGTGTCTCATTTGTCAGAATTAGCCAAAATAAAACTTTAAAGAAAACTGTCTGCCAAAAGACTGTAAACTGAAAGGAATGATTTAAAACCACTTGCTCAAGAATGGTCTGTACCCTTCTCCAGACCACATCTAAGCCAGCAGAGATGTGCCACCAGCTTCTGTGTAGTTCTCTAACTGTTAGCTTTCCTGGAGAGTCTGTTCCCTGGAGTCAGTAGGAATACAGAGCTCTGTCATGCCTCTGTGGGAAATAAATATTTTAACTTGTTTTATAAACCTTGAATTTTTAAGGTTATCATTTACTGTGGACGTTATGGGCCAAGTTTCATGTTAGTTAAATGAGCTTCTCTCTTGTCAGAAGAAATCTGCCCTTTGATTTAGTATGTTCTAGCTGATGGCCAAGTTTTTCCTAAAGCAGTAGTTCTCTAACTTTAGTATGTATCAGAATCACCTGCAGTGCTTGGAAAAACACAGATTGCTAAGCCTCTAACCCAAGAGTTTCTGAGATAGTAGGATTGGGGTGGGACCTGAGAATTTGTATCCCTCACAGGCTCTCAAATGACGGCGATGCTGCTGGTTTAGGACCCCCTTTGAGAACTATGCCCTAGAGAGTACTCTGCTTTAGGGATGCTTTGCCCTTCCCTGAGTCAGACCTGGCACAAGCTCGTCTCTGGGTTGCCCTGACCTTGCCCTTTAGAAGGCAGCTATGCTGGCATGGCAGCCCTCTAGGGGGCCCCCTGACTCTTGCCCTTGTGCTCAAAAATACACTCTGTCCTTTGCTTTGACCCCTGATAAAACGTGCATGCTTCATCACCAACCTGCAAGTGATGGTTTTTTTTCTCTTTTCCTGTTTGTCTTAATTGTTCTTGTTTTTCTCTGTGCTGTCCCCTCATTCTTGCCCCTTTGTTTCTGGTGCAGAGATGAAGATAGTTGGGTGTAAGTTCCTGCTTTTGTGTGTCCTGTCTGCTTTTGCCTGCTTTGTTTCCATCTTCATTTGTTTCACGGAATGTTATGCTGCAATACTGGGGTGGGGTGTCATTTACATTATTAATCTTTCATCAGCCTCACCTTTTGGGATAACTGACAAGACATTGGAGAAGCTACCAGCCCAGCCTAGAGACTGTGTATTACTTAGGGTATTCATTAAGATCAGAGAAAACTAAGGACTTGTTGGAATGTTTAGAAAACCTTTAAAAGCCCTAGGTGAATAGACACAGGAAAGGATTTTTGTGAGACGGATCAGCTACTCCCATTGAAAAGAAAATGAGTAGTGCTTATCCCAAGCTACAAAGAATCAGAAAGGCAGAAAGATGCTCTTTTCAGCTCTGCTGGACACATCTCATGACTTTTGAAAGAGACACGACTTTTGAAAGAAAAGCTATTCTCAGCAGAGTGATGAAAGTATTTACCAGAAGTAGATTCATAGGACTGTGGTCAGTCTGAGTGTCAAATGAAGCTTTGGCAGTATCTCTAAGGGAGGGTTTAGGAATAATCACATCTGGTCCCACGACAGGTTGGAAGATCATCACATCCCTGATCCAAGAAGGGAATAATCGTATATAGTGATGTCACACTATGCCCATTCCTGTCATCCTGTTAGAGCAGAGAACATCACTGACTTCATAGCAAAAGAAACCAGAAGTGTTGACACTGAAGACATGGTTAGAAGAATAAGGAAGCTGTCTTTCCTGGATACTAAAGAAATCCTCCCGAGAGCCTTTTTTTAGTCTCTTCCTCAGAATAAGAATTACTACAACATAAAGCATTGGTCATGTGTCTGAAGGTGTCCATATTAAATGGTAGTTAACATCTCCACATCTCCATGAATGCTGTCAGGAGACTCCTATTCTGCCAAGAGACAGGATTGGCACCATCCCAAGCAGGCTGCTGTGTCTGCTGGGAGAAAGTTCTAGTTTTACATGGTCTTAAGGGAAAGAAAGCACTATCCACAGAAGCTCTTCCTAATCCTATCTAGAATTAGACAAGGTCTAAATAATGTATTTAATACTGTTATCCTTGAACCTAGAGCCTCCACACATGTGGTGTGAGTAACTTATACAGAAGGAACATGAATGTAATAAAGAATCCAAGCAAGTCTTAGTGCCCAGGGACTTCCCTGGTGGCACAGTGGTTTAGAATCCGCCTGCCAGTGCAGGGGACACGGGTTCGAGCCCTGGTCTGGGAAGATCCCACATGCCACGGAACAGCTGAGCCCATGCGCCACAGCTACTGAGCCTGCGCTCTAGAGCCTGCGAACCACAACTACTGAAGCCCGCGAGCTGCAACTACTGAAGCCCGTGCTTCATGCCACAACAAGAGAAGCCACCCGCAATGAGAAGCCTGCACACCACAACGAAGAGTAGTCCCCACTCACCACAACTAAGGCACTGCTGCAAACCTGTGTAGGCTGTCCTGGACCATTTCTCCTGGCATAGAATTCTACACAGGCTGGAACTATGTGGCCCCAAAACTTCAAGTAAGGCTGGAGTGTCTGGCAAGAGACTATCTTGCTAACAGATGCTCTGGTACCTGAGCTGGACCTTGAAGATTCTGACACCTCTACGGAGACTGCTTTCAGAAGAGACCTGCAAACACGTTGTGAGCTGTTTCTCCAAAGTCATGCTAGGATTCAGGTCTTTGGATGATCAGACCTGGCCACTGAAGCATGCACTTTTCTCTCTGCTGGATGCAGCTCTGTCACAGTGCTCCTCAGCCCTCTGAGATTACTGGCAGCTGAAAAGCACTGTTTCCTTCTAAGACCTATCACTCTCTAAGGACCCCAGAATGTTTCACGCCAATCCCTGACACAATAAGATGGCCTCAAATTCATTACCTTGCTCCTTCCCAGCAGCTGTTTATTGTAGACTTCTAGGAATCTGGATTTTTGATGTGTAGTTGCAGCATAGTGATGCTGCTCTTGACCCTTGAACACTCCAATTCAGGTATCAGCAAACTATAGCCCATAGGCCAAATCCAGCAGCCTGTTTTTGTACTACCTACCAGCTAAGAATGGTTTTTTACATTTTAAAAGGGTTGTGAAAACAAAGAACATGTGACAGAGACCTATGTGACCTGCAAAGCCTAAGATACTTACTATCTGACCTCTTAGAGAAAAAGTTTGCCAGCCTCTGCCTACTCTTAAGTCCCTAGTTCTCTGACATGCAGTTATACCAACAGCTGTCACTGGCTGCTGTGTGAAACTGTGAAAGGGACAAAGATTATTTATTCTGAAGCCCTCTTACAAGAACAACCTCATTCATTCATCTTCCCATTCAAGAAACTCTGTTGCATGTCAACTGAGCACTAAGCATTCAGAGATGTAAGGCATTGCTGATGTTGTTAGAGGCTCTGCCAACCTTAGGAAGCAGAGGACACCGAACAAATGGAGTCAGGGCTGCCCTCAACAATACGCACTCCCACTCCCCGTGGAAAAGCCTCCCCCTTCCATACCCGTCCCAGCATTCCTCCATGCTGCCTAAGAGGTGCCCAGTCCCCCACCCTCAGCCAGACTTCACTAGTATCTTCCAAGCACACCCCCACTTTATAGTCCCCTGATGTTAAACCCTGGAGAGCATCAGAATTACCTGATGATTTTTTTTTAAATACAAGTACACAAGCCCACCCAAGACCCACTAGAATCTCAAAGGGTGAATATTAGAAATCTAATTTTAACAAGCTCCCTAGGTGATTCAAATACAGTCAGCCAGGCAGTGGTCTTCAGACTAACCTCAGAAACCACTGTTCAGGACTTCTCTTTCCCATTCTTATGATAAGGTGCCTGTCCTCATCCCTCTCTTGGTAATATTTCTTGGCCATTGGTGCTAAAGTTTACATGAGCCTCCTGGAGACAGTACCTTAACCCAGAGGCATGATTCCACTTGTAGGCTTTGTGAACATGTAACATACAATAAGGATAGCTGAAGAGCAGGGACCCTGGGAAGCTCTCTGTAAGGCAGGCCTGGGTCATTACATTCTGGAGCTTTTCACATTTGTTTCTTCTAGTTCCTTGAGAATTAGTGGAGAGCTCAATTTAAATGATCCTCCAGAGAGCTTTTGACAAGAAGGCCCCAGCACCATTAACTATTAAAAAGTGCTGCTTTCAAAACTGAGGCCATAATTTGCAAAATTGCAACCCGTAAGGCAGCCTGATACCTATTCTGACTGAGAACAACCTTGGTCTAGGCAGGTCTGTTCTCTAAATAAAGAGCAAAGATCTGATGAAATCAAGCTGTTTCAGTGTGTAACCCAGAAGGTACAGTTGCTTGTATTTATAAATTTTCTCAGCTAGACGATCACCAAAGCATTCTGTTTAAATAGAAAATTTTTAAAGAATGAAAACTGTAGGAATGTCTAGCTCAGTCCTTCCATTTGAAATTGGCATTTTGGTTTAAAATACCCTGGAGGAGCTGCCCAGGAGCTATGAGCTCACTCTATAAAACCAAAATAGACCAAATTCTGTCATTGTCAATCTCCAAGACAATACCCAATTTAGTATTAGTATTTTATATCATATATTGCTAGGAAAAGTTTGAAATGTTCCATTTAAGGACATACTTATTATAATATGGTTAACTTTTGTATAGAGCCACAGAAATTTATATGTTTGTACAAGCTAGACTACTATTGCTGGTAGCCAACATCTGCTTTTAAAAGTCACGTGAATTATCTTGAGAATAACTGCCAGAGAGTGCTGACTTATACCACGGTGATTTTAAACAAAGCACCTATTCTTCAGATATTAAAATTCTCTAGACTATTCACTTTATGCCAAATCGTCCTCGAAATTGAATAATTACTTAAATTCCATAGAAAAGCTAATGTGTAACTGAAAAGCTTTTATCAGGAGAAAGCTCTGAGATGTCTGTTCCAGTTGTTAAAAATTTAAGGTGTAACCAACTCTGATTTATCCCATTATAATGGCAATAACCCATAGTAAAGTTCCCAGTTAATTTTGAATTTTACTTTCAAGGCTGATTTTATTCAGCCTCTGTTCTGATGGTAGCAAAGTAATGAATTTGAGTTTTCCTTCTCCTTCTGCTAGTCTTCCCCACCCTACCTACACACCTATTAAAATAGGTGACCTGCTAGGAGGGCCCAAGCAGGGATGTTCAAAAGAGGAAGATTAAAGTGTCAAACTCATCAAACTTCAAAGGAGAGGTTCTACTCAACCCAGGAGGAAAGTCTATATGGACTGCAAGGATGGACACCCTGAAGTCTGTCCCACCTACCCAGCAGTTGCATTTGTGTGTGATTTTCAAGAACACATTTTCCTCTTCCCTTCATGGTAGCCTCAGGGCTATTTGTTTGGGGAAATAGCTTCCACACATTAGAGGAAGTTCTCTGCGCTTTCAGAGAATAATTGTTTCTCAGGGACTGCTCTTCCCCACTTGGGTCAAAGTGTTTTGAGAGTATTATGTGACCAAATAACCATGATTGCACTCCTACAGTAGGAAGGCAACCTGAATAATAGAAGGTCTGGTCATGAAGACCCCCAAAGCCCAAGATATATGCCAGTCCTGGTCTATCACTGTTTCATATGTAAGAGACACTCGGACACTTCCACAGTTAGAGAGGTGGACAGTGCAGAAAAGGAGCTGTCAGTCATCATGTATCTGACCAAACCAGAAAGCTCAGTTGCTAACCAAAAACAAAGACTTATGTCATTGTGATTCCAAGTAATGAACAGATTTAGATGTGCCAGTTTTTCTAAAAACTGAAGGAGAAAGTATTTCTGGCTTCTGAATTGGCTTGCTTTGCAAGTTAATTAATTGTTCCGTTAACTTTTAGTTGATTTCTTCAGGCTCCTAACACATCTTCACTTTGGCCTTACCTGGTTTCCTTTGTCATTTCATTCCTTTGAAGATTTTTTTTCCCACAGCCTTTACTATTTTTTTGAAAGTCAAAAGCCCTTCTTTAGTTTGTGTTAAGTAAAATTCGTCATTTTATGGGTTTAGAAGCTTAGAGCAGCCTAAATAAGCTCCTTTTATGCATGAACAGACAATTCCTTCCCCCCTAAAAAAAGGCATTTGAGACTTAGGTCATTTCAGACTTGCAGTTTGAGCTACTGCTGCCCAGTCTCAAGCAGCAGGTATGGGCTAGAGTCAGAGCACGCAGAAGCAACAAGAGCACAACAGACTGTCGCCCCAGTCCTTTGGCACCTGGAGAGTCACCTGCTCCCAGAGCACTTGCTACAAAAAGAAGACAAACTGACAGTCCAGTGACCTCTGCCTGACACTCCAGCAGGGAATGGGATTTGGAGGTAAGCCTCCAGAAGGAAGTAGTAGTTTATCCTCTAGTCAGACTCAGAAGGATTGAGGGTTGCAAAAAGAAAGCAAAGAAAAAAAAAGAGAAATGATTTTTTTGTTTTTTGGTTTTTTTTTTGAGGGAAAGGAGGAGGGATTAGTAGTTAAGACATAGACATGATTAAAATAAGTGTTATTCCTGTTGATTCTAAAATCTTTCCTGACTGGGGGACTTAGATTACAGCTATTCTCCTGGAGGGGAGAGAGACTGAGCAGACACCTGCAATCTGCCTTTTCCCACCCTAGACAAGCTGTGGTGAACACCTTTAAGATTCAGACTTAGAGAGCACATGACTAACCAACCTGAGTACTGCTGCACTGATATTGGTAGAATGTCCATTGTTATTAACCAAGCTTGGAATGCCCTGAGCACCCACCTGAACCCTGGAGGATCCAGATGCTAGCTTTGTCCTCCATGCACATGGGGCAGAGTGGCTTCTGTGGTCATGAAGACATGACATTTCTTTCCCCACAGGTGATATCCGCAATGACCTGTACCTAACCCTGGAGAAGGGGGACTTCGAGAGAGGGGGAAAGAGTGTACAGAAGAATATTGAAGTGACCATGTATGTGCTTTATGCAGATGGAGAAATCTTGAAGGTAAAGTTTGCCAGTCAGTTTGGAATGGAGGCTAATCCTGTAATAATTTTAGTGCTTTTGTGGACTTTGTCCAGAGACCCATCCTCTTCAGGAAGAGCTGAACTCAAATCACCCCATATGCATTCTTCTCCGCCTTAGCCTTTCTTCAAGGAAATTCTACAGTATGCTCTGATGACTTGCAGTGTCATACAGCCTTTTTAGAAATTCTTCCTAGTGTCTGACCTGAATCCTTCCTGTTCTAATTTAGACCTATTCCCTCTAGTTCTGTCCTACATGTTACTTTTTCAGCCACCTGTCTAGCATCGAGCTGCCTAGTTTTGGTAACTGTTATTAGGTCCCACGCTTTTTGTTCCTTGAGCTAATATGGAAAGTTATACTTTCCCTTTAGTAAAGGGTGGAACTTAGGTACCCACTTGCTGTTACCAAGTTATGTGGCAAGGAACAGCAGACTCAGGCCGTAAAAGATGATTTCTAGCCAGTGCAGTACAAGGATCCTCTGTCACTCTTCATTAAAAGAGAAGACCTGGAATGCTGTTTTTCTACTGTCATTATGTCAGTTTTTCCCTCAGTCAGTCATGGTCAAGTCCCTGGCAAATAAAAAGGCATTATTTTCATGTCTCTTGGTAGAAGGCAAATCACTCTTTTACAAACCTTGCTTCTGTGTGTTGACATCAGCCTTATGAGGTAGGCAGACCAGGAGTGATCGTCCATATTTTACAGAAGGAAAAAGGTAAAGTTAGTCAGAGTCATCTCCCAAACCTAGAAAGAAATGGAGGGTAATGTTGAAATGGTGGTAGAAACAATGATTTGTGTGTCATTTTAAAAACCCACCTCAAGGACTAAGGCATGTTCATTGTTTGTATGAATAATGCTGAGGTCAGCAGAGCTGTCAGCTGTTCACACCACCCTGTGTGGACAAGGAGCTGCTCCTGATTGTATTGTCCACAGCTTCCTGGCGGGCCTGGGACTGGGTTTTCACATCAATATTTGGGAACTGGGGTCAAGTTAAATCTGGTCTACCTTGTTTATATCCAAGGACAGTCAGCCATGGGCAACCTAAAATGCCAGTGCAACATTAGGCCAAAGATTAGAAAACAAGCTCCACTTTATTATTATTTAATTAATTATTTAATTTTTAAAATTTAATTTTATTATTTAATTATTTTTCTGATCTGGAAAGTGCCATATACGGTTGACTTCTCCTATGAATTCGTTGTTTCCTTTCTTAATGAGGATGAAGAGCCTACCTTAGTGATTCAGATGCACCACTCAGCTTCTCTCATGTTTATTAAGCAATGAGTGTGGTTACCTCTGCCCCAAGGAAAACAAGGAGCATTGTGACTGCTCATTTCTTATACCATCTAGACAGTTGTTTCCAAAAGTACTGAATTTAAGTCATCTTATAGATTTGGCCTGATGGGAAAATGAGACCTGCACAAAGGAGAAAATGAAATGTCCTAGGTGACATGGAAATCCAAGGGATCCCTCCAGGAAGATGGCACCTTACTTTGCTTCTCTCTTCCAGGATTGCATCAGCTTGGGTTCAGGAGAGCCGAATAGGAGTTCGTACCACTCCTTCGTCCTCTACCACAGTAATAGTCCTCGCTGGGGAGAAATTATCAAATTGCCCATCCCCATTGATCGGTTCCGGGGCTCCCACCTGCGCTTCGAGTTCAGACACTGTTCCAGTGAGTGAGACTTCTCTCCACATTCCTTTGAGGATATGAATATAACTCTTTCCTCTCTGGAACAGAAGTAAGAGAGTTCTTACTATTGGGGGAAGAAAATTAGGAGTTGTGTACTTAGAGATGGGATATCATCAGAGGCTGTCCTTTGGACAGTGATTCAGAAACATGGGATCTGGTATTGTCCTGTTGTAGTGTCTGACCTGGATGCTGGATAATTGCCAGGGTCATTCTTCTTTGGGGGTTTCCTTTGTATGTATTAAACTCCTTCTTAAAGAGCCCCTGGTTTATCAAGACTAGCAATTTAGTTTCTATTTGAGTCTAGGTTGCCTGTGTACCTTGGGATATGAATGGAAACTCAGTCTAGTACATTTCTCATCATTCTTGCCGTCAGGTTGCTACCTAATTAATGAACAAAGTAAGGGACAAAGAAGTAAAGAGCATCGGTGATAAGCCAAAAGGGAATTGCTGTTGAAAAGCAAAGTGTGTGGCAAAACAACTAATGCTTGGCTCTGATTTGCAGCAAAGGACAAAGGGGAAAAGAAACTCTTTGGCTTTGCATTCTCACCCCTGATGCGGGATGACGGCACCACCCTCTCAGATGATATCCACGAGCTCTATGTGTACAAGGTACAGAGCCTGGCTGTCTCTCACCCTGATGAGACCACTCTCACACATGGTTCTCAGTTAGGTGGTTTTCACTGAGCGGGCCAGACGATCCAGGGTAATGCGCTGGTTGAGACAGCAGGACAGCTGTGGGCAGTCTTTTGACTTCTAAATGAAGTGAGCTTCCTCCCATAAGTAATGCCAGCAGGGCCTTTGTTTTCCACCTCCCACTCCACTAGTCATGGAAATCTGTTACCAACCCCTCTGTGCTCTTATGGCCTTGGCTTGTTCATTCCGCGACCTGCTATTTGAGATTGGGGTTCTGTCAGCTGTCACAGCATAGCTGGCACTCAAGGTTGCCTGCATACCAGGTAGAGGCCACGAGCCCCACCATGTTCTCTTTAAAAGGCATGTGAGCCGTTCTGGAGAAAGAAATGAAAAGCACTTTTAAAGTGCTTAGAAAGCACTCTTCTAAGAGGACCTGAGGTCCAAGGTCCAGCCTCAGGAAGATGAGAGTAAACATCAACTCAGAAATTCCCTGGGACCTGATTTATTACAGGTGGCATGGTTCAAGAAACATTCTGTATTCTCTACTTTTGCCTATAGTGTGATGAGAATAGCACGTTTAACAACCATGCTCTGTACTTGGGCCTGCCCTGCTGCAAAGAGGACTATAACGGCTGCCCTAACATCCCCTCCAGCCTCATCTTCCAACGCAGCACCAAAGAGTCTTTCTTCATTTCCACACAGCTCTCCTCCACCAAACTCACCCAGAATGGTAGGTGATGGTGCCTGCAGCATGGTGCCCTCCACTGTTCTCACTTGCTGGTCCATGTTGCTGATACATGTTAAAAGAGACAAATTATTGCTTTTTCATGCCACAGTGAGGGAATTCTTTTCATATGTAATTGAAGAAATCATTCGGCAATAGCAGCCTATGAGATTTTCCATGGTTTTAGCAGCTCCTGAGTGACATTCAGACTTTACAGATGTGTCTTTAGCCTTTATCTCAGCACTCCAGAGGCTGTTATACTGCTCGTAGCTATTTCTGTCCTTCTAGGTCTCACCTGTCCTTGGCAGGGAGAGTCTGGGCTTTGCTTGTCCATGACGAAGCCAGGGTTCACTGTCTTTTGGGCTTGCTTCCTAGTGGACCTCCTTGCTCTGCTGAAATGGAAGGCCTTTCCAGACCGGATCATGGACATCCTAGGGCGTCTGCGGCATGTCAGTGGGGAGGAAATTGTTAAGGTATGGCTTCACACAATTCACACATGCTACCTGAGCAAGAATCTGGGCAGAAGGCCCCACTTCCCCTTGATTTCTGCCAGTAAGCCTCTAAGACCATTTCTCGAGGTATATAATTAGGTGAGTAGAAATAAAGGTATTTTTCTTTCTTAACTTCTTTTTTTTAAGTAGGTATCACATCAGGTTTATTACCTTTTAGAAACTACCTTTAAGTTTTAAGCCCTATTTTCTGCCTTGTTTTTCTTCCTAGAAAGCAAACTGGTAATTAAAGGGCAGTGATAAAAACACCCTCTCAGAAACAATCCCAGTGTGTGCTGCTGCCCACATGCCTTTAGGTCTCCTCTCCCTTCCTCTCTCTTCCCTTACTTTGTAAACCTTTACCACAAATCCAGCCTGATGTCTTCTTGGCTCTACTCTCTTGATTATCTACAGGAACTCTGAATACTCTCCATTAACTGTAACTGTTGATTTTGCCCAGACTCTCACTAGAGTCCGTAATAGGGGACCCTTCCTTACTCCCTTCCTCAATTGCTTTTTCAAGTACTTTTGTGACATTTCCTATCTAATGGTCTGAGCAGGCTGACAGCAACACTACCAGACCCCAGTTGTTTTCCATAGGGCTTCTCCGCAGTGTGTAGAAGCCAGGTGTTTGCCCACCTGACTTTAGCTCAAGAAAACTCCCAGGCACTTCCTGATGGTGAAAGCCCAGTAGGTGGATTCTGCACAATGGACTGAACTCAGCTGAGGAAAATGGAAGTACTTTTGGTGATCAGCAAGGGCAATGGAATGTAGGATAGAGATTAAATGTCAAGAAGGCAACTTGTCTATCAGTGAGCATTCTTGGCTTTATCATTGCAAGTGTCAAATCTATTAGCATTGCACTGTCTGTACTTTCATTTTACAGCTTCCATTGACTCAATAATACACAACATGGTGTCTCCAAACAAGCAATAATTTTAAAGTCTGTGTATGGCTTTGTACTTTTTTGAAGTCTTTTATGAATTTTGTCTTAATCAATTGATCAGAATATTATACATTTTTAAAAGAACTCTTTATACAAACAAGCTAATACTAGTTTTTGAAACTTAAGATAAATGCCCTTATACTCAGGGCATTTTTTGCCTTCTAAATATATGAAAAATTTAACCAGTAAAACAGACCAGGTATTAAGAAAAGTCTGTGATCCTTTTAAGGCTGAGTTGTTACATTCCCGACAAAAGAACATCCTACCAGCATTTCTGGTTTTAGCAACAGTATTTGTCTCAAGCCAGCCGGAGAGAATTAAAGAGATTATGCTAGCATTTTAATTAATTTTTACTTTTTATTGTAAGATTTCAAACATACCATAAAAAGTTGACAGAATAGAATAAATAACCATACATGTACCTATCCTATCAGTTACCCCTGACATCAGCCCATGGTCAGTCCTGCCCATAAACTCCTCAGCCATGCCTTCTACCTTCTATTGTTTTGAAATAAGTTGTAAACATTATATCATTAAATTGCATTTTGACCAACAGAATATTAGATTTGATTTTTTAAGACTGGGAGCATCCGTGAGTATTTATTATTCTCTCTCTTGGTTTTTGCATCTTAGAAAGAAAAAGGCACGTGTTCAAAAAACAATGGTGATTCCAGATATTTTACCCTCTTTGACAGCCCTCATCAGCTGCATTTTCCCTTCTCCTGGAATAGTAATTTCTAGACCAAAGAATAGTTTCTATAGTTAAGGCCTAGCTTGCCACAACCTCATCCAAATGTCCTCTACAGAGTTAGGCCATAGAGGAGAACAAGGGACTTTCAAATTTTGGGGGACCCAGGAAAGTAAGCCCTTTTTCTCAACATGGATTTGGCATCAGAATCAGTTAGATTGGGACTTCCCTGGTGGTGCAGTGATTAAGAATCCACCTGCCAAGGCAGGGGACACAGGTTCAAGCCCTGGTCCAGGAAGATCCCACATGCCGCAGAGCAGCTAAGCCCGTGAGCCACAACTACTGAGCCTAAGCTCTAGAGCCCATGAGCCACAACTACTGAAGCCCACACGCCTAGAGCCTCTGCTCCACAACAGGAGAAGCCACTGCAATGAGAAGCCCGCGCACCGCAACAAAGAGTAGCCCCCCCTGCTCTGAGGCGGGAGTGCGAGCGGGGGCGTCAGCGTCGGGCCCAGCGGCTGGAGGCCAGACTCACCACACACACCGGTCTCTTTTGAAAGGGTAGGAAAAAGAAGACGAAGAGAGAGAAACTACAGGAATCTACATCAGCCGTGTGGATGAAAGGCTCTTGGTGATGCAGCCAGGAGTCAGTGCTGTGCCTCTGAGGTGGGAGAGCCAACTTCAGGACACTGGTCCACAAGAGACCTCCCACATAATATCAAACGGCGAATATCTCCCAGAGATCTCCATCTCAACACCAGCACCCAGCTTCACTCAATGACCAGCAAGCTACAGTGTGGGACACCCTATGCCAAACAACTAGCAAGACAGGAACACAACCCCACCCATTAGCAGAGAAGCTGCCTAAAATCATAATAAGTCCACAGACACCCCAAAACACACCACCAGACGTGGACCTAACCACCAGAAAGACAAGATCCAGCTTCATCCACCAGAACACAGGCACTACTCCCCTCCACCAGGAAGCCTGCACAGCCCACTGAACCAACTTTAGCCACTGGGGACAGACACCAAAAGCAACGGGAACTACGAACCTGCAGCGTGCAAAAAGGAGACCCCAAACACAGTAAGATAAGCAAAATGAGAAGACAGAAAAACACACAGCAGATGAAGGAGCAAGATAAAAACCCACCAGACCTAACAAATGAAGAGGAAATAGGCAGTCTACCTGAAAAAGAATTCAGAATAATGATAGTAAAGATGATCCAAAATCTTGGAAATAGAATAGACAAAATGCAAGAAACATTTAACAAGGACCTAGAAGAACTAAAGATGAAACAAGCAATGATGAACAACACAATAAATGAAATTTAAAATACTCTAGATGGGATCAATAGCAGAATAACTGAGGCAGAGGAATGGATAAGTGACCTGGAAGATAAAATAGTGGAAATAACTACAGCAGAGCAGAATAAAGAAAAAAGAATGAAAAGAACCGAGTACAGTCTCAGAGACCTCTGGGACAACATCAAATGCACCAACATTCGAATTATAGGGGTTCCAGAAGAAGAAGAGAAAAAGAAAGGGACTGAGAAAATATTTGAAGAGATTATAGTTGAAAACTTCCCTAATATGGGTAAAGAAATAGTTAATCAAGTCCAGGAAGCACAGAGAGTCCCATACAGGATAAATCCAAGGAGAAATACGCCAAGACACATATTAATCAAACTGTCAAAAATTAAATACAAAGCAAACATATTAAAAACAGCAAGGGAAAAATAACACACAAGGGAATCCCCATAAGGTTAACAGCTGATCTTTCAGCAGAAACTCTGCAAGCCAGAAGGAGTGGCAGGGCATATTTAAAGTGATGAAGGAGAAAAACCTTCAGCCAAGATTACTCTACCCAGCAAGGATCTCATTCAGATTTGATGGAGAAATTAAAACCTTTACAGACAAGCAAAAGCTGAGAGAGTTCAGCACCACCAAACCAGCTTTACAACAACTGCTAAAGGAACTTCTCTAGGCAAGAAGCACAAGAGAAGGAAAAGACCTACAATAACAAACCCAAAACAATTAAGAAAATGGAAATAGGAACATACATATTGATAATTACCTTAAATGTAAGTGGACAAAATGCTCCCACCAAAAGACACAGACTGGCTGAATGGACACAAAAACAAGACCCACATATATGCTGTCTACAAGAGACCCACTTCTGACCTAGAGACACATACAGACTGAAAGTAAGGGGATGGAAAAAGATACTCCATGCAAATGGAAACCAAAAGAAAGCTGGAGTAGCAATTCTCATATCAGACAAAATAGACTTTAAAATAAAGACTATTAGAAGACACAAAGAAGGACACTACATAATGATCAAGGGATCGATCCAAGAAGAAGAGATAACAATTGTAAATATTTATGCACCCAACATAGGAGCACCTCAGTACATAAGGCAAATACTAACAGCCATAAAAGGGGAAATCGACAGTAACACATTCATAGTAGGCGACTTTAACACCCCACTTTCACCAATGGACAGATCATCCAAAATGAAAATAAATAAGAAGACACAAGCTTTAAATGATACATTAAACAAGATGGACTTAATTGATATTTATAGGACATTCCATCCAAAAACAACAGAATACACATTTTTCTCAAGTGCTCATGGAACATTCTCCAGGATAGATCATATCTTGGGACACAAATCAAGCCTTGATAAATTTAAGAAAATTGAAATTGTATCAAGTATCTTTTCCGACCACAACACTATGAGACTAGATATCAATTACAGGAAAAGATCTGTAAAAAATACAAATACATGGAGGCTAAACAATACACTACTTAATAACGAAGTGATCACTGAAGAAACCAAAGAGGAAATCAAAAAATACCTAGAAACAAATGACAATGGAGACATGACGACCCAAAACCTATGGGATGCAGCAAAAGCAGTTCTAAGAGGGAAGTTAGTAGCAATACAATCCTACCTTAAGAAACACGAAACATCTCGAATAAACAACCTAACCTTGCACCTAAAGCAATTAGAGAAGGAAGAACAAAAGAACCCCAAAGTTAGCAGAAGGAAAGAAATCATAAAAATCAGATCAGAAATAAATGAAAAAGAAATGAAGGAAACGATAGCTAAGATCAATAAAACTAAAAGCTGGTTCTTTGAGAAGATAAACAAAATTGATAAACCGTTAGCTAGACTCATCAAGAAAAAAAGGGAGAAGACTCAAATCAATAGAATTAGAAATAAAAAAGGAGAAGTAACAACTGACACTGCAGAAATACAAAGGATCATGAGAGATTACTACAAGCAACTCTATGCCATTAAAATTGACAACCTGAAAGAAATGGACTAATTCTTAGAAAAGCACAACCTTCCGAGACTGAAACAGGAAGAAATAGAAAATATAAACAGACCAATCACAAACCCTGAATTTTAAACTGTGATTAAAAATCTTCCAACAAACAAAAGCCCAGGACCAGATGGCTTCACAGGTGATTCTATACATAGAGAATCCTAAAGATGCTACCAGAAAACTACTAGAGCTAATCAATGAATTTGGTAAAGTAGCAGGATACAAAATTAATGCACAGAAATCTCTCGCATTCCTATACACTAATGATGAAAAATCTGAAAGTGAAATCAAGAAAATACTCCCATTTACCATTGCAACAAAAAGAATAAAATATCTAGAAATAAACCTACCTAAGGAGACAAAAGACCTGCATGCAGAAAATTATAAGACACTGATGAAAGAAATTAAAGATGATACAAATAGATGGAGAGATATACCATGTTCTTGGATTGGAAGAATCAACATTGTGAAAATGACTCTACTACCCAAAGCAATCTACAGATTCAGTGCAATCCCTATCAAACTACCACTGGTATTTTTCACAGAACTAGAACAAAAAGTTTCACAATTTGTATGGAACACAAAAGACCCCAAATAGCCAAAGCAATCTTGAGAACGAAAAACGGAGCTGGAGGAATCAGGCTCCCTGACTTCAGACTATACTACAAAGCTACAGTAATCAAGACAGTATAGTACTGGCACAAAAACAGAAAGATAGATCAATGGAACAGGATAGAAAGCCCAGAGATAAACCCACGCACATATGGTCACCTTATCTTTGATAAAGGAGGCAGGAATGTACAGTGGAGAAAGGACAGCCTCTTCAATAAGTGGTGCTGGGAAAACTGGACAGGTACATGTAAAAGTATGAGATTAGATCACTCCGTAACACCATACACAAAAATAAGCTCAAAATGGATTAAGGAGCTAAATGTAAGGCCAGAAACTATCAAACTCTTAGAGGAAAACATAGGCAGAACACTCTATGACATAAAACACAGCAAGATCCTTTTTGACCCACCTCCTAGAGAAATGGAAATAAAAACAAAAATAAACAAATGGGACCTAATGAAACTTCAAAGCTTTTGCACAGCAAAGGAAACCATAAACAAGACCAAAAGACAACCCTCAGAATGGGAGAAAATATTTGCAAATGAAGCTACTGACAAAGGATTAATCTCCAAAATTTACAAGCAGCTCACGCAGCTCAATAACAAAAAAACAAACAACCCAATCCAAAAATGGGCAGAAACCTAAATAGACATTTCTCCAAAGAAGATATACAGACTGCCAACAAACACATGAAAGAACGCTCAACATCATTAATCATTAGAGAAATGCAAATCAAAACTACCATGAGATATCATCTTGCACCAGTCAGAACGGCCATCATCAAAAAAATCTAGAAAGAATAGATGCTGGAGAGGGTGTGGAGAAAAGGGAACACTCTTGCACTGCTGGTGGGAATGTGAATTGGTACAGCCACTATGGAGAACATTATGGAGGTTCCTTAAAAAACTACAAATAGAACCACCATATGACCCAGCAATCCCACTACTGGGCATATACCCTGAGAAAACCATGATTCAGAAAGAGTCATGTACCAAAATGTTCATTGCAGGTCTACTTACAATAGCCCGGAGATGGAAACAACCTAAGTGTCCATCATCGGATGAGTGGATAAAGAAGATGTGGCACATATATACAATGGAATATTACTCAACCATAAAAAGAAACAAAATTGAGCTATTTGTAATGAGGTGGATAGACCTAGAGTCTGTGATACAGAGTGAAGTAAGTCAGAAAGAGAAAGACAGATACCATATGCTAACACACATATATGGAATTTAAGAAAAAAAATGTCACGAATAGGGGTAAGACAGGAATAAAGACACAGACCTACTAGAGAACGGACTTGAGGATATGGGGAGGGGGAAGGGTAAGCTGTGACAAAGCGAGAGAGAGGCATGGACCTATATACACTACCAAACGTAAGGTAGATAGCTAGTGGGAAGCAGCCGCATAGCACAGGGAGATCAGCTCGGTGCTTTGTGACCGCCTGGAGGGGTGGGATAGGGAGGGTGGGAGGGAGGGAGACGCAAGAGGGAAGAGATATGGGAACATATGTATATGTATAACTGATTCACTTTGTTATAAAGCAGAAACTAACACACCATTGTAAAGCAATTATACTTCAATAAAGATGTAATAATAAATAAATACTTAAAAAAAGATGTGGCACATATATACAATGGAATATTACTCAGCCATAAAAAGAAATGAAATTGAGGTATTTGTAATGAGGTGGATGGACCTAGAGTCTGTCATACAGAGTGAAGTAAGTCAGAAAGGGAAAGACAAATACCGTATGCTAACACATATATATGGAATTTAAGAAAAGAAAAATGTCATGAAGAACCTAGGGGTAAGACAGGAATAAAGACACAGACCTACTAGAGAATGGACTTGAGGATATGGGGAGGGGGAAGGGTAAGCTGTGACAAAGTGAGAGAGTGGCATGGATATATATACGCTACCAAACGTAAAATAGATAGCTAGTGGGAAGCAGCCGCATAGCACAGGGAGATCAGCTGGGGGCTTTGTGACCGCCTGGAGGGGTGGGATAGGGAGGGTGGGAGGGAGGGAGACACAAGAGGGAAGAGATATGGGAACATGTGTATATGTATAACTGATTCACTTTGTTATAAAGCAGAAATGAACACACCATTGTAGAGCAATTACACTCCAATAAAGAGGGAAAAAAAAAAAAAGAGTAGCCCCCACTCACTGCAACTAGAGAAAGCCCGCACACAGCAACGAAGACCCAATGCAGCCGATAAATAAATAGTTTATTTTTTTAAAAAAAAGAATCACTTAGATTGTCTTTATTTCAAAATTACTGTTCTACATGGATGTCCTATGTTTTTTAGGTAATTGCTCTTTCCTTATAAGTTTATCACTTACCCAAGAGGAAGAGCCTCTTTAAGTCTCTCTTAGGGCCCTTTGGGCTGTAAGCAAACACCCCCAAGTCCACCTAGTTATTTCTTGGCTAGGCGGAGGTGGGATACTAGGTTATTTTTAAGTGGTGGCTTGAGATATTAGGAGATCTTTGACTTTGTTTACTGGGAAATAAATTCATTGGTGTATGGAAGTTTGAACATGTGTTCAAGGTCCAAAGACCTGAGCCCTCTGATTTTTATGCTGTTTCAGTTTCTACAGGACATCTTAGATACGCTGTTTGTGATTTTGGATGATAATACAGAGAAATATGGCCTGTTGGTGTTTCAGTCTTTGGTAAGTCTCACCCTTCCTGATTTTTATTAATTATTCCCGTCACATATTTTTTAAAAATCTAAGGAAAGCAACTTATTATAGTGTGTCAGCACAAGATGTAGATGTTTCCAATAGAAAAGGAACTGAGGAGTGTCACCCAAGGAAGACCAACAATCACCCTACCAGGTAGAGCCCTACAAGATCAAATCTGGACTTCAACTTTGTAGTTTTGATACTCAGTCTCACCACTGTTGCAGGGTTTCCTAGCCCCTGAAATAGTGACCTACACCAACAAAAGGCCCAGAGACTAATATAGGAAACAAGACAGCCTGTTTTTCCACTTACAAAAGTAGGATACAACCACCAGGAAAAGCAGAGACTCACTTGTGCTGGTGGAGCACCACACTCTCTTCCTCTATGCAGTGGTTTGGGAGCCAGAGTCTCAGAAGGTTGCTTAGTGTGCAAGGACAGTGATTTGGATGTTCAGTGCGTTTTGTTGAATATATCCAGTCCTACAGGAGGGCTGTATGTTCAAGGAGAACCAGATACTCTGAGTCTACCTGATAGATGAGGAGCAGAGGCAAGAGTTAGAATGGTACTTGCAAAGTTTGCTTCTCTGGCTTTTCTTCTTCCTTGTTTCCCTGGCCAGCCAACCCCATTTCCGAAGGGTACAGCCTTTCATAGGCTGGTTTGGCTTAGAGGACAATATTTTTCTCTCTCTCTTTTCCAAGTTTTTTGAGACAACTTAGTGTTTATGCCACCTACACAGGTATTGTTTTGTATTCCCTAGGTCCATATTGAACCACCTAGCATTCGTGAAGAGAGAAGCTCAAAGTAACACTGGCATTGACAAATGAGTCCCAAGTTTGGAATGGGAGGCCAGGGATGTTAGGAATAGAACAAATATGACAGAAATACAGACACAGAATGGAAATCCTACATTCACTGGGAACACTGGAGAAAACACTAGCAGTTTGCCATTCCTTGAAGAATCAAGAGTTGTTTCCTGCTGGGGATAGGTTTGAGGCCTCCAATTAATTCTGCTACCCTCCATCTCTCCCAGGTATTCATCATCAACCTGCTCCGAGACATCAAATATTTCCATTTCCGACCTGTAATGGACACATACATCCAGAAGCACTTTGCTGGAGCCCTGGCATACAAGTAAGTTGCATTTGGCACCATCATTAGGACTTGTGTTTGACTAGAAAGACGGGCTTTTAAAAAGTTCAGTGGCACCAACATTCGTTCAGCAGACCTTTATTTTTTAAACTTAATTTACTTATTTTTTAACCCTGGTAAAATACACATAGCATAAAACGTATCATCTTAACCAATTTTTTTTTATAAGGGTAACCTCTCTTTTTTTCTTTTTTTTTAAAGAATCAATTTTATTTATTTGTTTATTTTTGGTTGCATTGGGTCTTCATTGCTGCACGTGGGCTTTCTGTAGCTGTGGCGAGCGGGGGCTACTCTCTGTGGCGGTGTGCGGCTTCTCATTGCGGTGACTTCTCTTATTGCGAAGCACAGGCTCTAGGCACACAGGCTCAGTCGTTGTGGCACTCGGGCTTAGTTGCTCTGCAGCATGTGGGATCTTCCCAGACCAGGGATTGAACCCGTGTCCCCTGCATTGGCAGGTGGATTCTTAACCACTGGGTCACCAGAGAATTCCCTTAACCATTTTTAAGTGTACAGCTCAGTGGCATTAAGTATATCTACATTTTTGTACAACCATCACCACCATTCATCTCCAGAACTGTTTTCATCTTGCAAAACTGAAGCTCTGTACCCATTAACCAATAACTTCCCATTCCCCCCCCCCATCACCAGCCCTCGTGTAATCACCATTATACTTTTTGTCTATGGATTTGCTAATCTGGGACCTCATATAAATTGAATCATACAATATTTGTCTCTTTGTGACTGGCTTATTTCACTTACCATAATGTCCTCAGTGCTCATCCATGTCATAGCATGTGTCAGAATTTCCTTCCTTTTATTCTAAATAATGTTCCACTGTATATACCACATTTTGTTTATCCATTCATCTGTTGATGAATACTTGGCTATATTTATCCACCTTTCAGCAATTGTGAATAATGCTACTATGAACATGGGCATACAAATATCTCTTAGAGACCCTGCTTTCAAGTCTTTTGGGTATATACCCAGAAATGGAATGGGTAGATCATATGATAATCCTATTTTTAATTTTTTAAGGAACCACCATACTATTTTCCACAGCAGCTGCACCATTTTACATTCCCACCAATAATGCACAAGTGTTCCAATATCTCCACATTCTCGCCAATACTTGTTACTTTCTGGTTTTTTTGTATTTTTTTTTAATAGTAGCCTTTCTAATGGGTATGAGATGGTATCTTGTGGTTTTGATTTGCATTTCCCTAATGATTAGTGATGTTGAGCATCTCTTCATGTGCTTATTGACCATTTATATATCTTCTTCGGAGAAAAATCTGTAAGTCCTTTGCCTGTTTTTGAATCAGGTTGTTTGGTTGGTTGTTGCTGAGCTGTAATTCTGGATATTAACCCATTTTCAGGGATATGATTTGCAAATATTTTCTCCCATTGCCTTTTTAATCTGTTGATTGTGTCTTTTGATGCACAGAAGTCTTCAATTTTGATATAGTTTAATTTATCTAATTTTTCTTTCATTGCCTATGTTTTGATGTCTTATCCAAGAAATGATTGCTTAATCCAATGTCATGAAACTTTTCTCCTATGTTTTTGTATAAGAGTTTTATCTCTTACATTTAGGTATTTGATTAATTTTAAATTAATTTTTGTTTATTGTGCAACATAAGGGTCCAATTTTATTCTTTTGTGTGTGGATATTTAGTTTTTCCAATACAACTTGTAGAAAAAGAATATCCTTTTCCCATTTAATGATGAAAATCATTTGGCCGTATACATGAGGGTTTATTTCTGGGCTGTTTTATTCTATTGATGTATGTATCTGTCTTTATGCCAGTCCCACCCTGTTTTGACTAGTCTTTATAATCAAAGTTAAAGTTACTCTTTGTAGCTTTGTAGGATGTTTGAAATCAGGAAGTGTGCATCCTCTAACTTTGTTCTTCTTTTTCAAGATTGTTTTGGCTGTTTGGGGTCCCTAGAGATTCCATATGAACTTTAGGATGGATTTTTCTATTTCTGCAAAAAATGTCATTGGGATTTTGATAGAGATTGCATTGAATTTGTAGATCACTTTGGATAGTGTTGACATCTTAACCAAATTAAGTCTCCCAATCCATGAATGTGGATGTCTTTCCATTTATTATTAACTTCTTTAATTTCTTTCTCTTTTTTTTAGCAACATTTTGTTTTCAAAGTATAAGTCTTTCACCCCCTTGGTTAACGTTATTCCTAAGTATTTTATTCTTTTTTGATGCTACTGTAAATGGATTGTTTTCTTAATTTTCTTTTTTGATTGTTCATTGTTAGTATATAGAAAAGCAAATGATTTATATATGTTGATTTTGTTGCAGTGTTGCTGAATTCATTTATTAGTTCTAACAGAGTTTTTTGTGGATTCTTTAGATTTTTCTATATACAAGATCATGTTAGCTACAAACAAAGATAATCTTATTTCTTCCTTTCCGATTTGGATGCCTTTTTTTTCTTTTTTTTTTTGGCAGTACGCGGGCCTCTCACCGTTGTGGCCTCTCCCGTTGCGGAGCACAGGCTCCGGACGCACAGGCTCAGCGGCCATGGCTCACGGGCCCAGCCACTCTGTGGCATGAGGGATCCTCCCGGACCGGGGCATGAACCCGTGTCCCCTGCATTGGCAGGTGGACTCTCAACCACTGTGCCACCAGGGAGGCCCCAATTTGGATGCCTTTTATTGCTTTTCCTTGCCCAATTGCTCTTTCACTACTAATATGTTGAATAGAAGTGGCAAAAGCAGGCATCCTTGCCTTGTTTCTGATCTTAGAGGAACACATTTCAGTCTTTTACCGTTGAGTATGATGTTAGATGTTAGCTTTCCGCTGATGTTTTAAACTAGAGTTTATTACATAGTTGTCATACTTTTCCTTCTAAGAAATGATGGCAGAGCTGCTAAAAATATGTCTTGCTTTTTCAGTGAGAAACATGTGAATAGCTAACTATAGTACTGACAAATAAATATCAAAGAAAAGAAAAAGATAGTCAATAAAAGAGATAATATGAATAATAAACATGGGAAACACTCACAGCTTATCTAAAACCATTAAAGCAATTTTTAAAGTCACCATATTATTCTATGGAATGAGTACAAGTTGTTTTTTGTTTTTTTTTTTTAATTTATTTGGTTGCACCAGGTCTTAGTTGCAACAGGCGGGCTCCTTAGTTGCGGCACATAGACTCCTTAGTTGTGGCATGCACATGGGATCTAGTTCCCTGACCAGGGATCGAACCCAGGCCCTGCATTGGGAGCACAGAGTCTTATCCACTGTGCCACCAGGGTAGTCCCAGAACAAGTTTAGAAAACAAAACCGAAGGGTTCTGAGGCTGTGGAATCACTGGAACTCTGACACTTTGATGTCACTTTGGAGAGCAGGCACTGCGCTGTGTACTTTACATGTGTCATCTCATTAGAATTCACAGTTTGAGATGTACTGTTGTTTCCTCTACATTTTAAATGAAAAGAATGAGGACAGAGGACCCAAATAACTTGCCCAAGGATGCAAAGCTAGAAACTGATAGGCCTAAGATGCGAACTGTTATCTGACGAGGGCCTGCACTCTTGCCCTGTGTACTCTTTTGCCATGTAAATGTGAAGGCCTTCTGACCCTGTAATCCCATTCCACTCAGATGACTTGGTCCTAAGGAAATAAGATCATTGGGATGGCAAGGAGAGGCACACCGGACTATATACCTTTATTCAGAGTGTGTTGTATGTTCGGGAGACTTAGCAGTTTTAAACAAAACAAAACAAAACACACATCCAGTCCCAGACTTCGGGAAAACTTTCTTGTAATCAGAAAAAATGTGTGTCAGGGAAAGTGGGAAAGAATGATTATAATTGCTGATTGAAATGTGGCAACTCTTTTTGGACAGGGAGTGTTGTCTGGTCTTGGATGATCTAAAGATTCCACAGCTGTATTGGATCCATCACTCTATTCTAGCTCATTAGCAGTATATTATTTCCTATATGGCTAATTCAGGACTGCAAATATTTTAGGCTGCATTGCTCTTGGATTAACGTGAGGTTTCTGAAACTGTTCTTTTTCCTAGGGAGCTAATCCGCTGTTTGAAGTGGTACATGGACTGCTCGGCAGAACTGATTCGGCAGGATCACATTCAGGAAGCCATGAGGGTAATGTACTGAGCTTGCTGTACAAAAAGGGCCCACCCCTGCAGAACTTTGCAAGTAGCCTCAATGGAGTAGTGTGCAGGACAAGTGTAGACAGCCAGTACACTGCTCTGCTTTCAGGAATGACTGCCTTGATCCACATAACTGCCTTTTCCTCACTTTGATTTTGCCCTAAAAGGTCTTTATTCCTCATAATTTTATCTTAAAGCAGGAGAGAGGGATGATGTGCATGTGGCTCTCAGCCATCCTCCCTGCCTGGTTTCTACCAACAATGTCAGTCTTTGCTTCCACTGGCTAAAATATCATATCTCCTTCTAAGCCAGTGTTGGTGGCAACATTGATGAGAAATAAGATCTTCCAATACTTTTCCCTTCTTCAGTAGTTACTAAACATTGTTTTCTATAACTGTTTTAAGAATGCACTGTATGCAGATATGTTGAGAAGAAGATAATCTAAAAACCGTGACCAGGCAGCCCTTTGCCTTGCTGGACAGCTCCACTTTACAGGGGACTGTCCTCATTGTTAGTTAACTATACTTTCTGGTAACTTCTTTTCATGGCTACTGCTTCTGCTGTAGAGAACAGCCTATGAGAATGTTGATCCCTCTTTTGCTCAACAGTTCTCCATATAGCTGTTTGAAGAACACTGTCGTATCCTCTGAGAACTCATTTAAAGCAAGTTCATGCTTGCTTGCTTGCTTTTTTGTCCCTGTCTTTTCTTGTTCTTGAGTTACTCTCATTTTTTGGTTGCTTTTTAACCATGTCTTTCCCATCCTTTCTAGTTAGTAATAAAAGAAGAATGGCAGCAAAGTAGTTCTGCTTTCTCTTTGTCCTCTTTTAATATCCCATCATCTGCTCTAAGTACTTCTGGGCCTATGATTTTGTTATTCTTGTCCACGTGGTAACAGGTAAAACAGATGTTCCCCCAAGCATCATCAGATTAAAGAGGCAAAATCAAATCATAAATCCATATTTTCCCTGCCTCTTCTCTGCACATTCTTTAAAAATCTAAGGCCACAAGTCTCACTTCTGTCTTTCTTCACGCAATACATGTCAGCTGAGCAATCAGCATGTCATGGGTGCTAAGATGCAAAGAGTAAGACTGACCTCTCCCCTTGAAGAACACATCCCCTGTGTCCTAAGGGGAATCAGGTTCAAACACAAGTGTAGAGCAGGGTTCTGAGTGTAATGTGAGGGCAAGCACTGGGTTCTGTTCTTCTCTGAACCCCAGCACCTGTGAAGTGCCCTGCATAGTATTTGAGGGGATACAAGTTGAGTTAAATACAAAAGATTCTATGTGAGTTCATAAATTAATTGCTTAAGGTTACTGGAGATGCTATCTCAGAAGTTTTCCCCTAAGAGTCGTTCATTCAGCCATTCATTCAGTCAGTATTGCTTGATACCTGCCATATGTCAGACACTGTGTTAACCACTGGGGATTCAGCAGGAGCCCAAGTAGAAAGGCTAGGCCTTCATAGCACTTCCATTCAAGTGGGGAAAAGGCAGATAATAAACATGTCAAACAGATAAATACACAAAGTAAGTGAGAAAAGAACATTGATGATGCTATGAGGGAAATAAACAGGATCTTGGGATGGAATGGCTGGAGAGGAGGGTTTACTTCAGATCAAGAGTTTAGGGAAAGCTTCTCTGACGAGGTGACCTGAGCTGAAATCAGTGTTAAGAACTGGGGGACACACATTTCAGACTGAGGAAACAGAATGTTTAAAAGCCTGGATGGGAAAGAGCTAGAGTTTTCAAGCAACCATAAAGTGGCTGATGTGACCAAAGCAGAAGCTTTCAAATGTTCGGTTGGATGTGAGAGGTGGCAGAAAGGAAGACCTGAGGGTGGTTCCAGGGGTCTGGCTAGATGAGCTGGGTTGATGGCAGGGTCACCTATGGAGGTACAAAATTCCTGGAGAATATCAGGCTTGGGTGGGGAAAAGGAAGAGTTCCATTGTGGGGGAGCACTTTTCTGGGGGTACTTTCATACTTGTTCTTACCATATCAAATGTATTTGAGTGGCGTCTGATACTAATGCATCTAGCCCAACGGTTTTATCAGGCCATTTCCACTTCTTCATCAAATTTCAGTTTACAAGTCCTCTTGACCAAATGTGTAAGTCTCTATCTGATCCTAATTTCATCCTTATTCACAGAATGCATATGCTTCTGACCTGGCATTTCTTATTCCGGTATCATAATCTGTGGACCAGGAAACCTCCTCTTCTTTATTGCTCTTGATTCAATACATCTTGCTACTTACACATCATCTCTTCCTTTCCCTTTCAGAGTCATGACCTTCCAAAGTTATGCCACTAAAGATGAAAATAAAGAGTCTTTTATTTTCTTACTTGGTTACATTATTCCTGAGTGAATGACTTACAAGGGGGTATCCTTGGTGGGTCTGAGGATGGCTTTTGGCAGGGCGTTCCAAAAAGGCAGCATACTTTTCACTGCTGAGCTGCATCAGGTTCTTACCAGGGAGCCAGGAAAGAGAAAGCACAATGATCTCCTTAGTGACAGAAAGGTTGTAATAACTTTTAGGATCTCTTTTCCCTTCAGGTTTATTAACTTAAGTAGAAAAAGACAGAGAAGCTGCTTCAGCCGTAGTTAAGGGTTCCATTGTCTCCACACAGGGTTGGGAACACCTGTAAACTTCAAACAACTTCCATAGGATCCACCCTCACCTTTTATCCCACTCTTCTGCTCTCCTCTCTTTACCCAGTTGCATCTGTCACAGGTGGCCAACTTTACCTGGTCCTGGCCATCAGCTGGTGCTGATGGTAAAAATCAAGAGGAGTAGGGAAAGGGGAAGTCAGGTAATGATGGATGACTAGAAGTGAGCTTGTTTTCCTTGCCCTCATCCAGGTTTTCACAGGCTGTCTTCGACAACAGCCTTGTACTCCTCTGCAAAGTGTTTTATATTTTAGGACTTAATGGAGGAACTGATCTCTCGTACCCAGGAAGTGCAAGCGACTTTGCTGTCTGGTTCTGCCTCTCACTCTGAAACTAGTGGATGTTCTAAGCCACTCAGTACATCTCTTGTGGTAGTTGTTTCAAACTGAGAAAAAAAACACTTTCCTTTTTAAATTTAGCAGAGACTTTCCAGGTTCTTTACAGACCAGGCATTAAATTTCCAGATTATTTGTAGACCAGGCATTAAAAGGCTACTGAAAGAGAGACTGTAGCGTTTACGGAGATGAGGCCAAACACTGTAACTTATTCTGCAGAATCCTCTGGTGCAGGCCTTGGAACACACATTTTTCTGAACTAGCCATTTTCCAGTGCCAACTGAGTTCAGTGTGGAGCACATAAACACACACACACACACACACACACTCACACACACAAAGTTTTGCTTTGCTAAACCTGACAGATGAATAGATCATGAAAGTAGCTTGGGAATTGTTTCCTGTTATATAGTTCAAGTAACTGAGCTCCATATTTCATCCTTGGATAAGTTTCTCCTCAGTTTTCAATGTCTCTGCCTTTCCAGTGTCTGGGAAATCGTTAGCCTTTCTTTGATTAGAAAGTATAGTCTTGGATCTTGAATTCTCTTAAAAGAGAATTATTCAGCTCATAAGCATGGGCCAAGCTGCAGGGACTCCTCAGAATCAGATTCTGCTCCCAAAACATGTTATGGGAGCTTTGTCTTCTGTATTGTTCATGAACTATTGATGGCAGGTGTCCTTGTCTGGAAGAGGATGGAAAATGGGTGGGTTAGGTCCACCAGCTCCTGTGCAACTAGGGACAAGTTCTTCAGACTTGACCCCTGGTGGGAAGGCTGGCACCGTGTCCAGCTGTTTCTTGAAGATGCAGAAGACTCTTTAAAGGACTCTTCCTTCTTGGAATAAATTTAAGAGAGGTTCTTATATCATTGCCTTTGTAGCCTTTTATTTCCAGACCTGAGAAAAATGAGAGAAATTTAATTTTCTTTTGATTCTATATGGTCTTGAATTCAACTGCTTCCATAACAGTCTGTGGTTATACACTTCCATAACCGCATGAAATAATTTGATGATTCTCTCAGTACATAGACAGTTGCTGCTCAGTGACCATTGGAGTTTTGAGAAAAGGTTTAAAAACTTAAAGTGCTTCACTACTAAATATAAAGTAGATTAATAATAACCTGCTATATAGCACAGGGAATTCTACTGAATACTCTGTAATGACCTATACAGGAAAAGAATCTAAAACAGAGTGGATATATGTATATGTATAACTGATTCACTTTGCTGTACAGCAGAAACTAACACAACATTGTAAATCAACTCTACTCCAATAAAAATTTTTTAAAAATTAAACTGCTTGTCTCCATAGTTGGAATTGTCCCCCTCCCAAGCTTGGTGTATAATTTTCTGGTACTCCACCCTTCATTCCCTCATATGTTAGTTTCTGGACATCTTTAACACCTCTCTATCCCTTTTTCCTCCTACACCTCCAGGCCTTGGAGTACCTTTTCAAGTTTATTGTGCAGTCAAGGATCCTCTACTCACGTGCCACCTGTGGGATGGAAGAGGAGCAATTCCGGTCCAGCATCCAAGAACTTTTCCAGTCCATCCGGTTTGTGCTCAGTTTGGACAGCAGAAACTCAGAAACACTCCTTTTCACTCAGGTCTGTGAGCTACAGCAAAGTTTTGCTGCTGGATTCTTGTCTGTCTTAGCAGGTGATTTCTTTGTCCTCTGGCTTCCAGAGTCAAAGAAGCCCTGCCAAGCTCCTATGTTTTGGGTAAGGGATGAGTTATAAGGAAATACCTAATAGAATAAAATGCTGCTTTTACTTCAAAGCCAGCTATGCCCCAGCTTCCAAATATAAGACAGCCCAGTGGCTTTATGGTGGAGAAGAAGCACAACTTTGCCCTCTTTAGACCAAATTTATTTAGCTACCATGCTATTAGTTGTTCGTGAACATCTTATTTATAGAGGATATTCAGAATGTATAGAGAATTTTATTTCCTAGCCACTGTATTAATTTTGAAAACCTCAGGTTAGTATTGGTCCATCCTAGCAGTTAAGAATGAAATAGGTTGAAAAACAGCAGAAATAACTAGAAAACTTTGGCTAAGAATTAGGATTAGATTCCATTAGAAATACCAGTGTGGGAAGCAAGTTGCTTCCTTATATTAAAAATGTCTGTCCAGCTAATCAGTCACCTTTTACATGCAACCTTACCCTAGAAGGGATCACGGATATTGTTCATTACCCCAGTCACAAAGGGGTTATTTTTGCTTATAAATAAATGTCAGAATTTTATCTAATGAATTTCACTTCTTTGATTTTTCTGAAGCCAATTATTACATCAAAACCTATGAGCAAAGACCAGACAGCCTTTCTCATGTCCATTCATTCAGTCACTGCCAGGTCTGTCAGAGCAAATGTATGTTTAAATACCTCATTTAAGATTAGAATAGTCTGCTTTTTTTGTTTTCCACTTGCTTCTATGTTGCCCCTTGATGCCAGTTGCCCATAAGCCCCTTGGCCCAGAGAACAGGTGAGCAACTGGGGGATAGCCTCTATAAAACAGTGGAATACATCAAGGTCACCAGGTATCTCTATAAGAAAGGCTCCTTCCATGGTCTCCCCTCCTGAACACCCCAAGCCAGTCATCTTTCTCCTTCCTTCCTCTCCCCCAGCCTATCTGTTCCTGCCAACCAGGGCCCGGGACACCTACTCCTCCCTCAGCATGTGGAGATGTGGGGAGCTAGCAGAGCAAGCCAGATACACTTTCTGAGAACTCAGCAGTGCCCTGTACTCAATGGCATGTTCCTATCACATCAGGATAAATAGCTTAGATGTAGTCTTATCTTAGACCTGAGTCAGAATCAGACCTGCTTCTTTGGTGCCAGGCTCATGTTTCACAGTTTCAGAACTTTCAGCAAGTATGCTCTTCAGTCAGACTTTATATCTTTGATTCTGACCACTAGGAGATGTTATGGTGCAAGTGTCCTTCTGTTCCGATGCCATAAGTATAGGAAATTTCACCATTTAAGAGAGCAAATCAGCTACTGTTCATTGTTGATTATGAAATACCTGCTTTTCTGGGAATTTCCTAGCAGTCCAGTGGTTAGGACTCGGCACTTTCACTGCCGTGGCCCCAGGTTCAAGCCCTGGTTGGGGAACTAAGATCCTGCAAGCCACACAGCACAGCCAAAAGGAAAGGAAAAAAAAAGAAATACCTGCTTTTCCCCCTTTGTCTTTTGTATCTAGTTGCTTATGATGATAGTTTTTGTGCTGGTTCTAATTACTGCAAAATGATCTCCTTGATATCCCAGGGAGTTATAAATCTGCAGATAGAATTCATAAAAGTTCAGTCCTTGGTCCTGGCCTGAACATAGACTGCAGTATGACAGACCCATTTCCCCAGGTCATAAATTTTCACTCACTCTAGGCCAGTGTCTTACTGCCTGTTGAAGCAATCAGGAAAAACAGCTCCCCACCCTGCCCCCCAAACTGTCACTGAGGAAGAGCGCACTCTCACCTCGTCTCAAGGTGACACTCCATTTCCCTTTGTAAATCTTGGCTTAATAGTGTAAGAGGACTGAGAAGTAGGAAGAGCCTCCTTCATGCTGCTTCCGTTTAGACAAGAGAAATGAACAAGAGCCAGCATTTATTGAAGGCCTATTGTGTGCCAGGCAGTCTACTGGAAATTAATTTTATGCACCTAAACTTTTTCCTCATACCAATACGAGGAGATAAGTAATAGCATCATCCCCATTTTATAGATGAGAAAAGTGAGAATTAGGTAGTAACTCACCCAAGGTTATGTGGCAGATAAGTGGTAACGCTGGGATTTAAACTCATGTCTGTCCAATTCCAAAACCCATTCTCTTTCTCCTAAACTATTCTGCCTCCCAAAGGCTCAGATTCTCAAGAGAATATTGAGACTCAGTTCTCAAGAAGTTACCATATGGGTCTGCCAGAGCTAAGATCCTAGGGGAGAATTCTCCAAACACACACATACTCCACTTGTCCAGGCCATCTAGGTCTCTGAACTCTATGCCAACATTATCCGCAGTCCTCAAGAGTTCATGGCTGACTAAATCCACACATTCTCCATCCTTTTGGATTTACACTTGAAACTGCCAGGCATCACACGTGAAGGAACTAATTTACAAAGTCTTTAGATTTCATGGTTTCAAATAAATGACACTATTCTGGGGAAATGGTCCAGTTTTCAGAGCTGGATTGCTAGCTGAAGGACTGTGAATGGAGTTCACCTAGTGCTGCTTGATGGTGCTCAGTTATCTTTGCCTACGTTCTTTGAGAGCTTCCTGGCTTGAATTTGGGACTGAAACTGGAAAATCAAGAGCTTGATCGTAGAGACAGACAAAAAAATTTAAATCCATTTTATGAGCAAAAACAGCTATAGATGTTAAGCCCTAGAGTTAATTTCTGTATATATTCCCTTCTCTTGCCAGCAAATGCCTTGGCAAGTTCTGAAAGCTTCAAGCGGCCTGAGCCCCAGTAAATTCTCTTGTTTTGGTTACCTTTTTGGTTCTTCCTGCTGCATGCCCTAAGAGTGCTGCAGGGTGGAGTCCAAGGCCAGGGAGGAGCACATTCGAGGCAGGGGTGCTGCAATGACTTCTCAACCTCTCACCACCAAGTATCATTGTCTAAGCATGCAAGATAGATGCATACCTAACTCTGAGCTAACCAGACCTTCACTTGCTTCCGCAGGCTGCACTTCTCAATTCCTTCCCAACGATCTTTGATGAGCTGCTGCAAATGTTCACTGTGCAGGAGGTAGCAGAGTTTGTGAGAGGGACTCTGGGGAGCATGCCCAGCACTGTGCACATTGGGCAGTCAATGGATGTGGTCAAGCTGCAGTCCATTGCCAGAACTGTGGATAGCCGCCTATTTTCTTTCTCAGGTAAATCAAGTTGGGATGAGAGTCACACTCACCTTTCTTCCTTATCAGGGTGTTGGCCAAGTGGGAAGCAAAGGATCAGTTTCATCAGCCATCATGCAAGACACCAGTGGCCCTTCAAGTGCAGAGTTTTTGGTAAACTCTGTTAGAGAATGCAGCCAGAACCTAGGCCTACTGCCTTACTCACAATTTATTCCTAGGGACCCACATGGGGTGGCCTGCCTCCAGGCCCACAAGTCGAGCCGGCTGCCAAGAATGGGGCCTGCCATAGCCCCAGCAGGATGAAAAAGCAGAAGGAAAGGAAGGGGAACAAGAGAGAAAGGTCTAGCCCAAGGGGATAGGATAAGTCAAGGAAATAAAAGAGACCCTGAAAGGGGGGCCCTGAGGACCCACTATGCTTTCTTGGTTCCTGTCCTCACCAGTCAGATAGATTCCTCTCTCTGAAGGAGCTTCTAAAGATTAGACAAAGTGATGGAGAGGAGCCCTCCACACTCCAAAAGAGGTCAGGACAGCCTAACACATACCGTCAGCAGGCCAGACTGTCTTTCAGAAGGAACCCCCGGATTCATACCTGAAACCACATTGAATGTGATCAAGTACTCAATAGTCAGATGTTAAGATCAATGTGAGCCTGATCCTTTAAGCAGAATATCACTATAGTGGAATAAATTTCTAGGGCACAGGAATAAATCTGAAATGCTAGTAAAGCAATTATTATTAGAATTTTTATAATTAGAATTTTTTGGTAGTAAAATTTTTTAAGTTTGACTTTTAAAGTATAGGAACAATAATTTCTCAGCCCAGAGCTACACACATTTGCAGTACTAAATAAATACTCTCTTTAACTTAACTCTACCTGTGTAAAGTATTGCTGATGGTAAAGCTGCCACCAAGAAATTCAGATTTTCTCCACCTGTAACTTTTTATGGTAAACACTTTGCATCAGTTCCTGGATTGAAGGTAAAATCAATGGTTTGGACATACTTTCATTGAAGCCACTGCATACACTCAAGCTTTGAGCACTGCTTAAAGCAGATGCTTTCTGAATATATGGGAAGACGGACAGCAGACTGCCCTCATTGACATACGTTATTTCTAATACTTTTGCATGTACTTGCTGCTTCCCATAATCACTTAAGAAAAATTGTTCTTATCTGGCTGGAACTATGTAACTGGATATTGAGATAAAAAGCCACGACCAAATTTTCACTTGCATCTCACTTTCATTGAATGCCTGAGTTGAAGCATCTTCCCTGAAGCAGGAAGACTTTTACCAGTGGTGTCATTAACCAACACATATCCTCAGAGCATATCAGTTTGGTTTCTTCATTAGCAGGTTCCAATAAAAAACTACTATTTTGTCTGCAGGCAGCTGTTGGTTGTTACAAATCTTGCTCTGTTGGTATTTTGGTCTACAAAATACAGTATGAACTTCTCTTTTATCCAAGCATCCTTTTAAACATAGAATAGCTGTCATTCCATTTTTTTGAACATATTCTAAGTATTTGACAAGGCAGTCCCCAAAACCTCTTGTATGTCATGTAGTTTGTCTTTTGCTGAAAAAGATTTTCATTCTGAATTTCATCTGGAATACTTAATTATGGTCAAATATGAATAATAAATCCCAAATGCCTTGGCTTGTTTGTGTTACTGGTAGTCTGACCGAATCATGCTGGCCGGGTGTCGTGGTACTTTTATCACACAGTCATTGACTACATTGGAGTGCAAGATACCAGAATCATGTTCACACTTGTATTTCACCTTCTCACCACACCTGTGAAGTCATAGATGGGGGAAATTAAGCCCACAGGAGGAGTCAACCTGCCTAAAATCTTAGAGTGAATTAATAAAAGAGCTTGATTTAGGATTTAGCCTTCTTGAATTTGGAGTTCTAAATATAGTCAGCCCCTGATGAAAATATTATTCAGGTAGCATTGAAGAGAAAAGAAAAGAAAAACATTTTAATGTATGCAGTAGGATTGACAATGAGGTTTAGCTGATTATTGCAGGCTTATGACAAGATAAAAGTCCTGCTTCTATTCCTTTCATTGCTGTGGATACATGTAGCATCCCACAAGCCTGAGGGGAAAAGGAGGCAGGCCTGATGGCTGACGCAAAGTGCGAAACTTATGGGGGTGCAAGTGCCAGGCCGCCATCCAGGGCATTGTGAAGAGGGACCATTTATAATCCATACCAAGTCTGCAAGTTCAATCAGCGTAGTTCAGGGCTTCCCTGGTGATGCAGTGGTTAAGAATCCTCCCGCCAATGCAGGGGACACGGGTTTGAGCCCTGGTCTGGGAAGATCCCGCATGCCGCGGAGCAACTAAGCCCGTGCGCTACAACTACTGAGCCTGCGCTCTAGAGCCCACGAACCACAACTGCTGAGCCCACGTGCCACAGCTACTGAAGCCTGTGTGCCTAGAGCCCATGCTCTGCAACAAGAGAAGCCACCGCAGTGAGAAGCCCGTGCACCACAATGAAGAGTAGCCCCTGCTCATTGCAACTAGAGAAAGCCTGCACGCAGCGACGAAGGCCCAACACAGCCAAAAATAAATAAATGTATTTATTTTTTAAAAAAATCAATGTAGTTCATAGAACTGTGTCACTTAAATGGGGTTTTCACTGTAATTTGTGCTTTTAATTTGGAGTCTAGTCAGTAAAGAGATTTCATTTGGAAGCAGTCTCCTAACATTATCCTGAATAACATGCCCTAGATATTTAGGCCTGAAATGAGAAAGAAGGAACAATAGATAGAAGGATAATGCTGTGCAATGTCTTAAAATGTCCAGGAAGTGGGCTGTTAGGCCCACATAAGGGAAGGGGGTGATTTGCAGCTTGGCTCCAGTCTCAGCCCCACCTACTTTGAGACCAGCTGCATCCCACATTGCCACTTGCTTCCAAAGGTAGCTGGTTCTCCTCTGAAGGGCTTCTTCACCTTTGTGTTTTCTCTCTCAGAATCCCGTCGCATCCTGCTTCCTGTGGTTCTCCATCACATTCACCTTCACCTGAGGCAGCAGAAAGAGCTGCTAATCTGCTCAGGGATTCTTGGCAGCATCTTCTCCATCGTCAAGACCAGCTCTCTGGTAGTGGCCCTAGACCCACTCCACTCCCCACCCAAAGCTCTGTCCCTCTCTTGTGTTACTTTAGCCAGAGGCAGACCAACAAAGATCACTCTGTACACTTCCCAGTCAGAGAAGCTTTCATCAGTGATGGGGGTGCCCAAGTGAATGGAGGCCTCCCTGTGTGTGCCCAGCAGGCTTCTCAACACAGCAGTCTTGCTATGTTAAAAAATTGTACTGCCATAAATACACCCAGAAACATAGTTATCTGTAGTACCAAAAAGCCCAATCCTGTGCATGCTCTATTTCTGTCAAAAGGTATTACTTCTGTATTCCTGGGAGTGTTCTAAGGATACTCACGCACAAGCACAGGGAGGCAGGCCCAGGCTGAGAGGCAGCTTGCTCATTCAGACTTTTCTGGCAGCTTCCTGGCAGCTTGATTCCACCCATATGGCATTCCTATACCATGCCAGATGAGAGCAGGGTGTACGAGAGATAAATGTTGTCCACAAGAGTTCTGAGCCTCATGGGATGGTAGGGTTGTACTTTAGGGGTCAGGTTTCAACTACTAGTGCTTTTGCCTATTTTCTTTCTTCTTTATTTTTATTTTTTAGAAGAGGTCTGTGGTAGGGAAGGGAGGTAGGAAAGGAGGGAAAACGTATCAGGCATGAATAAGGGTAGGAATTTATTTTAATTATATTTATTTTATATATTTATGATAATGGAAGAAACGCATATTTCTTTTAGAAAATTTGGAAACTTATAGGAAAATATAAAGAAACTTAAAACAAGAATGAGTTTTAATTATGCTATCTTATTAAGTTGAGGTAAGGTTTTTGGAGAATAAAATTTCAAGTGCATTTAAAATGAATGCCAGTAGCCAAGTGATAGGAACATACAAGGTTAGGTTATCCAGGAAGATAGAGCAGGAGAGGTGCTGAAAAGAAAGAGTGTGCTTGGTTTGAATAGGATACAAGGACTCAATAGGGGGCTCTGGTATCCAGACTTAAAGTACCACCTGGTGGTGGGGGCCCAGCTTGGCAGAGTGACCGTGATGGTTGTAGTGGCCCTTTTGTTTGATCTTGGCTCCAGGCAACGCCTAGCAGCTCTCTTTCCCATCAGGCCTCAGAGAAGCAACATCAGGCACATAAGGTGTACTGGTAACCCAGGGTCAGACTTGGGATGGGAGGCTTACTGCTAAAGAAAAAGAGAAATTGAAGGGGAAAAGAAAGGGTAGGGGAGGAATGGCAGAGGAATGGGAACAGGTAAAAACCTGAAGATGATCTGGTTGTGTTTGTGGGGCTAGAGAGTCAAGTGCAATTAGTTGCTTACAACTACTCAAAGAGCCATCACAGGTTTTAAGAGTGTTATGATCAGTTCAGCAAATGAGAAAGAAGACTTTGGTCCCAAGAGCTGCTCAAATTTTTCATGTGGAATGGGGCTCAGTGTAACTATATTGAATGGATGGAGGGTGGGTGAAATTTAAGCTCCATGAAAGCAGAGATATTACCTTTCCTGTTCACTTCTGTATACTCAGTTCTCAAACAGTGACTGGCACATGGTAAATACTTACTGAATGGTGGGTTGATGGATGGATGGACATTTGGACCAGTAATAATATAAAGAGACTGGAGAAGAGGCAATGGGAATCTCTTTGTGAGATAATGAAAATCAAGTTATAGGGTTTAAGATTGCATGTGAGAGGTCTATAAAAAGATAGCACAGACTCTGCCTAAATTCAGAACCTGGTGACTGGGAAGCAGCCCTTAGTGAGGAGGCGTGCTCCGTTGTTTTTGTGAGGCTGCCTGAAAAAGATGCACTGAGACCAGAGTCCTTCTGGTGGACCAGGGAATGTGAGCAAGAATGCCAAGGAGCTAGAAGTGGCATGTCTGGGCAGCAGTCAGGCCTGGCAAAAATTGAGGTCACTCAAGGAGAAAATGGTTCTCAGAAAGACTGAGATACTTCTGTGTGCATTAGCAATAGTAAAGGTGCTGCCACCACACCCCCTGGTGTGAATTCTTTACCATTTTCTCAAAATGTTAGTCAGCAGTGCTGTGCTTCCTCCTGACTTTCGTAGGAAAATCAAAGAAAACATTTAACTTAGAACCTTCACTTCTGCCCTGTATATTGAAATTAATGTATTTGTCTGAGGTTCAGAACTATAGGTGTCAGAGTGGTGCTGCGTTGGGGTAAGGCCCCAGCCACCAAACCAGTGCAACAGTGGCAGGTGTGCCTCACCTCCTTTCAGAGCCATTGTTCCAGGTTCCTTGACACTGCATACCAGTGAGGCCAGGAGCTCAGTGTTGAGAATTAAGTCAGAAGACCACTCCTGATGTGGCTGACTTAGTAAGTACTGCCAGCTGCACGTCAGCAGGTCTGGCACTAACTGTGTGCTCTCTCGCTGCTCACTCCAGGAGGCAGATGTCATGGAGGAGGTAGAAATGATGGTGGAGAGCCTCTTGGACGTGCTCTTACAGACTCTGCTCACCATCATGAGCAAATCGCACGCTCAGGAGGCGGTAAGAGGGCAGCGGTGCCCGCAGTGCACAGCGGAGATCACTGTTAGTAACTAACATTCAGGTTTTCTTGCTTTCTTTTCTAACCTGGGGTTCCTCCACACCAAACCTCATCTCACCATCACACCACCTTCATCTCAGCTTCCCTTCCTGCCTGGTTGTCAGCATGCTGCCCTTTTTCCTTCTCGAGTCGTACTCCATCTCCACTCTGAAAGCTCTAGGTTCATACTCACAGGAGTCTACTTAGGGGCAGATCCAGTGATGCTTCCTGTCCTGTTTTCCTGCACACCACCTCCATTGGCCTTTGCATTTGAGCCAAGTCATTTTCTATAATGTGGAATAAAGCAGAGACATAGTAAGAGGTTGAAGGTGAAAAATATAGACTATTCCTTTTAGGAGCAGGCTCTTGTAAATGACATGCATGACAGTTATTTTCTCACGATTTGCTTGTACCTACAAATTAGTCACTTTTGTCCATAGTGTTTGTATCTAAATGTCTAGCATCAGGAAAAATGTGATGAGGTAGAATTGGACTGGCATTACTGAACAATGATATCCTATGATCGAATTAGAAGAGAAACAGACTGGGAAAGCTTCTCAGGTGTGGCAAAGAGACACCCCCCAGGGCCCCCACCCCTATACAGAGTGGACTTCTTAGCCCTGATGTTGGAACATGATAAACAGATTGCTTGGAATCTTCTAGTTGGCAGGTGGAAGACTACAATGATCCCTTTGTAGAAAACCTTCTATGGGAGCAAGCCAAGCTCCAGCATGTTAGGGAGAGCAAAGAGTAGACATGAGTTCTGGAGCATTGGGCTTGGAAGGAATATCTGCTCTCTTAGGAACCCCTATTCAGGACACCCTCACTATAGGTAAAAACATACGCACCCTGCCATGTCCTGGCAGCCCATCCTTCTAACCAGCAATGACACAGTGCTGGCTGTGGGCCAGATTCTGCTTTATGCACTCTACAAATATTAACTCATTAGCAATACTAAAGAAGTGATCTGTTTTATATGGATTTAATGAAGATGATAGCAACAATTTATTGAGCACGGCTTTATGTAGTGAACTGTTTACTTAAATGCTTTATGTACATTAATGCATCTGATCCTCACAACAAATCTATAAATTATGGCTTATGTCCATTTTTTCAGATAAAGCTGAGGTTCATGCACCTGTATGTATTTTAAATACATGTGTGTATAATAATTTCATGAGTCTAAAAAGGATCTGAGAGACTAAAAAACTGTTGTCAAATTCCCATGAGTTTAAAAACATTTGAAAACTGCTCAAATTAAGTAATTTTTCCTCCATCCCTTCTAAGGAGGCAACCTTGTAAGAGGAAGCCATGCTCAGCTGCCCTGTGCCAAAAATTTCCATGAGATGAGCCTTTGGAGTCCTTAACGTGGGGTTTTCATCCATGTACCCCAGTTAGAACTTGAAGAAATTTTAAAGACTCATTTTTTTATCTTTAAATTTTTACTTAAAGCCATTAGCTCATCTTCTCATAAAGTTCAGTTTTGACTCTTCTGCTTTCCAGAGAGTTATGTTGATCTACTATGTTCCATCTGCCTGGTCCGGTAATCACATGTAAGCTCTGGGAGGTCCCCAAGGAGATCCTTGTAGAAGGGCTTCTCCAGCCCAGCAGGATAGGCAGAGTCCAGATTCTGTCCAGAGAAGGCTGAGAGCCCTGTTCCCAGTAGCCCCTCCAGACTTCTGTATGGTACCCTGGCAACATATAATGACAAAGGACTGTGAAGCCAAAACTTTCCTAGGAAAAAAGCTAGAATATCTGTCTTACTTGGCAGTACTTCTTTGTTATAGGTTAAGGTTTTTCAATTAGCCCCATGCTGCAGAGGTCTTATTAAAATTCCCAACCCTTCAGGCCCCCCTTAGCTGAAAAGAAAATTCATTTTCAGGGCCAGAGTTGTCACCTTCCCTTTCATGATCATTGGGGCCATCTCAGACCCTTCCTTCTCTCCTTGCCCTCTGTGGATTGGGGGAACACAGCTCTTGTCATTGGCTTTGCTAAGTGTTTTTTGGGTTGGTCCCCAGGGCGAGTATGTGTCCTGCCTTCTCTCATTGCTCCGCCAGATGTGTGACACCCATTACCAGCACCTCCTGGACAACTTCCAGAGCAAAGATGAGCTCAAGGTAGGCAGAAAAACATTGATCTTTCACCTGGGAAAGGAAGCATGCAGCTAAGACTGCCCAGGAGTCTTTCCCCTGCCAGAGGGTGAGTGCAAGTGGCCAGTGTTGCCAAGGTATAAGATGTACCAGCCTCACTTTACATCTGACTGCATGGCTTCCAGAAGCTGAAAGCCAGCAATATTCCCATAGATCCAGACCCCAGTAACATTGGCAAGTTTTCCCTGACTGATAGCAGCCCCGTGACCATGTGCCTCTTTGAGAGGCTACTCTGGGCCACACTGGTTGTCAGCAAACCAGGACTCTTCCCTTTCTTATGAGCTCAACAGATGATTTGTAGATTGCTCATGAAACAGGCTTCACAAGACCTATCAATGTTCCAGCTGTCTTTTTGCAGAGAGTGATAATCTGATCTATAATTTATATGGAAATGTGAGGAACTCAGAATAGCCAAATGGTCTTGAAAAAGAAAACAAAATTGGAGGATTCACACTTCCCAGTTTCAAAACTTACAACAAAATAACAGTAATCAAGATTGGTACTGGCCTAAAGTTAGACAGATAACAGTGGAATTGGATTGAGAGTCCAGAAATAAACCTTTATATTTACAGTCAATTGATATTCAATAATGGTGCCAAGACAGTTTCAATGAGGAAAGAAGAGTCTTTTCAACAAATTGTGCTGGGACAACTTGATACCTACATGCAGAAGAATGAAATTGTACCCCTACTTCACACCATATAAAAAATTAACTCAGAAGGGATCGTAGACCTATTTGTAAAAGCTAAACTGTAAAACTCTTAGAAGGAAACATAGGAGTATATCTTTAAATCCTTGGGTTTAGCTGTGGTTTCTGAGATTTGACACCAAAAGTAGGAACAACAAAAGATAAAATAGGTAAGTTAGATTTTACCAAAATTTAAAACTTGTGTATTTCAAAGGACACCATCAAGAAAGTTAAAGACAACCCACAAATGAAAGAAAATATTGGCAAAGCATGAATGTAATAAAGGACTTGTATCTCTTATATAAAGAACTCTTACAACTCAACAATAAAAAGACAAATAACCCAATTTAATAATGAGCCAAGGATTTTAATAGACATGTCCCCAAAGAATATATGCAAATGGTCAATACACAGTTGAAAAGATGTTCAACATCATTAGTCATTAGGGAAATGCAGATCAAAACCACAGTAAGATACTGCTTCACTTTCAAAGTGGATATAATTAAAAAGACAAGTATTGGTATTAATTCTAACTTAAACATTTGGTAGAATTCACCAGTGAAGCCATCTGGTCCTGTGCTTTTCTTTGTGTGAAGCTTTTCAGTTATTAATTTGATCTCTTCATTTATGATAGGTCTACTCAAATTTTCTGTTTCTTCTTTAAATGAATTTTAGTAGTTTGTATCTTTCTAAGAATTTGTCCATTTCATCTAGATTATATTATTTGTTGGCATGCATTTGGTCCATAGTAGTCCCTTATAAACCTTTCTAGTTCTGTAACATTAGTAATGATATCCCTTCTTTCATCCCTAATTTTTATTTATTTATTTATTATTTAGTTATTTTTAATTAATTTATTGGCTGCATTGGGTCTTCATTGCTGCAAGCGGGCTTTTTCTAGTTATGGCAAGCAGGGGCTACTCTTCATTGTGGTACGCAGGCTTCTCATTGCAGTGGCTTCTCTTTGTTGCAGAGCACGGGCTCTAGGCGCGCAGGCTTCAGTAATTGCAGCATGCGGGCTCAGTAGTTGTGTTTTGCGGGCTCTAGAGTGTAGGTTCAGTAGTTGTGGTGCACAGGCTTAG
Organism: Aethalodelphis obliquidens; assembly: GCF_003676395.1. Classification (NCBI taxonomy): domain Eukaryota; kingdom Metazoa; phylum Chordata; class Mammalia; order Artiodactyla; family Delphinidae; genus Aethalodelphis; species Aethalodelphis obliquidens. The sequence continues at coordinate 751,087 of NW_020837966.1, forward strand.
TTGCTCCGCGGCATGTGGGATCTTCCCGGACCAGAGTTCGAACCCATGTCCCCTGCATTGGCAGGTGGATTCTTAACCACTGCGCCACCAGGGAAGTCCTATCCTTAATTTTAGTAATTTGAGTCTTCTCTCTCCTTTTTTTTCTTGGTCAGACTAGCTAAAATTTGTCAATTTTGTTATCTTTTCAAAGAACCAGCTTTTGGTTTCATTTTCTCCTCTATTTTCCTCTTCTCTATTTCATTTATTTCTGTTCTAATTTTTATTATTCCCTTCCTTCTGCTTACTTTAGTTTGTTCTTCTTTTTCTAGTTTCATAAGGTGTAATGTAGTTTATTGATTTGGGATCTTTCTTCTTTTTAATATAGGCACTACAGCTATAATCTTTAGCTTCATCCCTTAAGTTTTGTTTTGTTTTGTTTTTTCATCCCTTAAGTTTTGATTTGATATGTTTTCCCTTTTATTCATGTCAAAGCTGTTCCTAATTTCCTTGTGGTTCCTTCTTTGGTGCATTGGTTATTTGGGAGTGTACTGTTTCATTCCACATTTAAAAAAATTTTCCTATATTTCCTTCTTGATTCCTTCTTTCCTTATTGATTTCTAACTCCCTTTCATGATGGTTGGAGAGCATGCTGTGTGTGATTTCAGTTCTTTTAAATTTACTGAGGCTTTCTTTATGGTCTAACATGGTCTACCCTAAAGAAGAGAATGCACATGTCCTTCTGTGTGCATTTTAGAAAAATGTGTGTATTCTGCTCTTGTTGGATGGGGTGTTGTATAGATGTCAGTTAGGTCTAGTTAGTATATAGTATTGTTCAAGATTTCTTTTTAAATATTTATTTATTTATTTGGCTACGTCAAGTCTTAGTTGTGACACGCAGGATCTTAGTTGCAGCATGCAGGATCTTTCATTGCGGCATGCGGACTTCTCTATAGTTGCGATGCACAGGCTCTAGAGCGTGTGGGCTCAGTAGTTGCAGCACACGGGCTCTCTAGTTGTGGCACCCGGGCTCCAGAGCACACGGGCTCAGTAGTTGCGGTGCGCAGGCTTTCTAGTTGTGGTGCATGGGCTCTAGAGCACGCAGGCTTAGTTGCCCCGTGGCATGTGAGATCTTAGTTCCCTGACCAGGGATTGAACTCACATCCCCTGCATTGGAAGGCAGATTCTTAACCACTGGACCACCAGGGAAGTCCCATTCAAGATTTCTTTTTCCTTGATGATCTTCTATTTAGTTGTTCTATACATTATTGAAAATGGTACATTAAAGCCTCCAACTGTCATTGTTGAATTATCTGTTTTTCCTTTCAGTTTTGTTAGGTTTTGCTTCCTGTATTTTGAGGCTCTCTTTTAAGTGCATTTATGTTTATGTCTTCCATATCAACTGACTCCTTTATCACTATAAAATGTTCTTTTTAATCTCTATTAACAATTTTTGTTAAAGTCTATATTGTTTGGTGTTAACATAGCCACACCAGTTTTCTTTTGGGTACTATTTTCATTGTATATATTTGTCTATCCTTTTACATTCAATATATTTGTGTCTTTGAATCTGAAGTATTTATGTATCTTGTAGATAACATACAATTGGATCATGTTCATTTTTTAATCCATTCTTCCTGTCTCTGCCTTTTGATTGGAATGCTTAACCCATTTACATTTGTTGTAATTACCAGTAAGAGGATTTACACCTGCCATTTTGCTATTTGTTTTATATCTGTCTTATGTATGTTTCCATAATTTCCTGTTTCATTTCACATCTTATAATTTCTTTGTTGAAAACTGGACAATTTAAATAATGTAGCAAGTCTGGTAATCAGATTCCCTTCCCCCTGCCCACATCCCCAGGGTTTGTTGTTGTTTCATTTTTGTTGTTGATATTTGTTTGTTTAGTGACTTTCCTGGACTAATTCTTTAATGTCTGCATCTTTTGTTGTGTGCAGCCCCTGAAGTTTTCATTCAGTTAGCTTAATGATAAGCTAATAACTAGACAGAGATTTCCTTAAACACCTTAAATCAATGAGTCTTCCACTTCACTAAGTGTCTCTGTGTGGGGTTGGGGCTCACCTTCAGTGCTTCAGCAGTTTACGTTGCTGCCTTAGCCTTCACTTCTTGCTTGCATAGAGCCTCAAAGTCAGCCAGAGGTGACAGATTAGGCTTCTTAGGTCTTTTCTGGGGATGTGTACAGCCCTGCACACATATGTGGCCTTCTAGATTCCTAGGAATATGTCAGAGCTTTTCAAAGCCCCAAGTGTATGTCTCATTACCCATATTTTTCTTTTAAGTGTTTTGGCCACTCTCTTGTTTGTCCCAATTGATATGATTGCTTCTTGCAGCTGGGATGTTAAATTATTATGGATGATGTTTTCAACAGCTGCACTACGGATAAGGCTTTTCTCACTTAGTGAACTCTGAGTCCAGTCAATTAAGCCCTCTGAATGGGGCTTTCCCAGGTTGCTGCCTAACAGATCAAACAGTAACAATTCTCTTGGGATGGCACTTTTTGGGGAGCTCCAAAACCATTTTGTCCCTTCTAGTGACTGCTAGGGTGCTGGGTTTTACTACTACCATGGTTCTACAGCTGCTTGTTTTCAAGGATACCCTGAAGATAGGGAGAGAGAGGGGATGGGAATGGGGAAAGTTAAAACACAATAAAGCTCACTTTTCCTACTGAGATTCAACCATTTTTCTTAAATAACATTTCTTATTGTTGCAAGCCTTTCATTAACCAGTCTTTGTGACTGTTCTCATTGCTTTCATGGAGGAGCATATTTTTGGAGGTACTTACTCTGCTATCCCTAAAGTGCTTCTGTTGTCAATGCGTTCTTAACATCCAGGAAAGCAAGTTCTTACAGTCAAGTGCTCAGGGGTCATGCCCCAAAGATTGAGAACGATGGACTCTGGTGGATATCATTTCTGCTGGACCCCCTGTGCTTTGGTCGTTAGGCACTGGGCTGAGTGGGTATAGTGCATCTCTTCTACCCAGTTTGGCACTGACCTATGAGAGTGCCCAGACCTCACTCTCATGCAGCCCTCTAAGAGAAAAGCAGCTCACAAAGGGAACCAGAGTATCACCTACTGGTCCCATACATTTTCATGGTCTAGAGGTCTGGAGAGCCCTGTTGAGGAAATGTCTGCTGCAGTGGTAGAGGTATGGTGTCTCACATCAGATTTTCCTCTTGGACCAGGAATTTCTGCTGAAGATTTTCTGTGTGTTCCGGAACCTGATGAAGATGAGTGTCTTTCCTCGGGACTGGATGGTGATGAGACTTCTCACAAGCAAGTGAGTGTGGAAGGGCCCTGCACCAGCATCCACAGAACTGTTCCCAGACAAAGGAGAGTGTGTATATGTGTGAGAGAAAAAGCAAGTCAGAAATCAAGGTCAAAGCCATGGGGACAGAGAGGAGAGGGCAAATGTGAAAATGTTTGGAGGCACAATCAGCAGGACTTGGCCATTTACCAAAGTTCACGGAGAAGGAATAGTCAAAGATAGTTTAAAACTGGAATCTAAGTGCCTGGCAGACGATGTCATGGTAAGGATAGAAAAGGAACTTTTAAGAATGAGAAATATAATACCCAGAGAAGCGTTCCTCCTTGAGGAGGGCCTGTTCATTGGCCTCTGTTGCTCTGTAATTTCAGGCAGTATCCCAAGGCCTCCTCTTGATTTGATTTGTGTTGTCTGCCAGACACTGCTTGCCTCCCACAACAAGTGCTAATTACCCACCTGAGACCTGGCTGTGAGGCTCTGTTTGACCACTTCTAATGCTGGCCACAGAATTCACACTCAGGCTGACCCCAAATTGTCTGCCCCATTCATATTTCTACGCTGTGCTTCTAACTGACAAACCAGACAAGTAATGTGGGTGGTAAGGTGCTTGTGGGAGAAGGCCACTTGGCCTCCACTCTCTAGTCTACTGCCTGCTCCCTCTGATCTGCCTTTCATGTTGACCTTATGCAGTGTGGTGAAATTATTTATGTTAGCTATATTACCAAGGTGTCAGCATGGTCTTTCTACTTTGTACCTTTTATAGCACTCTTTTTTCTTTTTTCAAAACTGCAAACATTTTATACAGAACAGAAGAAGGGTTTTAAACAGAGTTGCACAGATATTTCCTTAAATAGTGGATTTTCCATTTGATCCCCTCTTGTTTCTCTTAGCTCTAGTCAGGCCCTCTCCAGCCCATTCTGCAGGAGCAGCCTCTTCCTTCAAAGCTTTTACTTTTCAAATTTGTTTGCTGGTAACTAGTCTCTCTAATGCACTGTTTTTGCCTTGCCCCTCTTCTGCACCAAGGCTTCGGATGTAAGCTCCTTTGCCAGGCATCCAACACCCTCTGTAATCAAACCCTTACCTGCCTGTCCCACCTCACTTTCTCCCTCCCTTGACCTGTGCCCTTGGTTCTAGCAAATCAGCCTCCCATTGCCCCTTAAATGTGCCCAGGTGAAAAGTGAAAGTGATATTCTAGATCAAAGGCTGAAATCAAATGACTTATACATGAAAATAATAGTATATGTTAAAAGTAGAGGTTTAATAACTATAAACCATTATTATCAAGTAAAATAATAGAATGCTACTCTAAGTCCTCTGGTGGTCATAATATATGTTCATTATCCAAGGTCCCCAAAATACTAGAATCACTCTTTGAACTGGAAGAAACCTTGAAGAACCATTAAACCTCACTCCCCTCCTTTTATAGGCAGGGAAACTGGGGCCCAGAGAGAAGTAGTACCAAGGCCAGGTAATGGCAGAGCTAGGTCTAGAACCAACTGGTGGGGCATTTCTCCAAGATGGGTTTTTTGTGGGGTTTGTGCCATCTCTCTCTCTCCTTTAAAGTCACATCTTACACGAGAGCTAGTTGTACTCTAGAAGTTTGCACACGGGCCATAGACGGTTGATGCTAAGCCATAGGATGCCATCATTAGTCTTTTAACTCTGCCAACACCTTGTTCCCTTACTGCAGTATTATAGTCACTACAGTCCAGTACCTGTCTTCTGCACTGCACAAGAATTTCACAGAGACAGACTTCGACTTTAAGGTAGGAGCTCCTAAAATCCATCACTGTCTTTGTAATAACCCTAGAAAGCCAGAAACCAAGCTCACTGTTTCGTTTTTGTTTTACTTAAAACAACCATTTTATTTTGCTCACAAGTTTGTAGGTCAGGAATTTGAGAAGGATTCAGCTAGGTGTCTGCTAGGTGGCTGGGGGCTTTCTTAATATGTTCATAGTATCAAACAGTTTCCAAGCTTGCTAGTAATTAGAGTATGACCTAGAAGACCCCTGTTGGAGGTGTTGGGAGCCAGACATCCATGAGTTTGTTTTCTAGTCCAGAATCAACACTACTGGTTTCAGGGAAGTCAAGAAAGCGGGGGGGGGAGTCCTGTTTGCAAAGATATTTTTTTGAAAATCAAGATCTTAACACTGTAAAATGAATTCTGTGCTACATGCATGTATTTAGAATCTCTCCTTGCAAGGTTAAGGACTCAGGCTTTCACATATTTCCTCTTTCTCTCTCTCTCTCTCTAGGTGTGGAATTCTTATTTTAGCCTGGCAGTTCTGTTCATAAATCAGCCAAGCCTTCAGCTAGAAATCATTACTTCCACCAAGAGGAAGAAGATTCTAGATAAGTAAGCCATATGTCTCTTATTCATCTTCCTACCATGTGCCCAGATGGGGTTATGTTTCCATAAGGGGCTTCTTAAGAAGTCCACATGGTTCTCACTGAGGTAGCCTCCCAAGGAGCCAAGTATAAGAATTCAGCTGAGAGCCAAAAAACTTAGTATTTTGGGAAGCTTTAGAAACAGTGCTGAAGTACTGGCCTCCTGGGGTTTGTAGCCCCATCTTCCTGAACCTTCTCCCACTAATAGCTGGTTCCTGTGTTCTATTCCCAGGTATGGGGACATGCGTGTGATGATGGCTTATGAACTGTTCAGCATGTGGCAGAATTTGGGTAGGTCTTTTCTCCATATTTTTCCCTTACACATATTGCATAGCCAAATAAAAAGTGACAAGACTAATTACTTCCCCCAGGTTTTGTGAATGTTAATTCAGACCCAAGAGATCTTTACATATCTTTAACATAACACCTCAGATGGATGGTATAGTGTAGCACATGTGCACAAAGCCCTTGGCAGGGAGAGTTAAGCTGAGAAATAAGACCCCAGTAATACATATGCACAATCCCTTTTTTGAGAACAAAAGTCAAAAGGAAAAAAAGAAGATGAGGCTATAAGACTATAAGATCCTCTGTGCTCTTCATGTCCCAGTCCAGATGATACAGGCCCACAAGCATAGATCTTGGAGATAGTCAGCACATGAGCAAGGGCAGCTATTCATTTTAATAAAGATTGAAACACTTCTTGGGTCTCTGGTATTCAGGCATCCAGACGAGGTTCCTGCTGCCAATTGCGTGTAAGAAAGGAATTGCAGCCTCGGTGAGATTGATCTTCATCTCCTTTCTTTACAGCTTCTCTAAGATCCACTGGTTTGGATCTCAGATTGTCAGGTTTTGGTAGAATCCTTGGATTGCCCTGGTGACTAGGTGGGCCATCCTCTGATACTATAGGCTTCTTAGTGGCCGGTCAGGATGATTGAGAAGCTGCTGCTCTTCTTCCTAGTGAAGGCTGCTTTCAACTAAGCTCATGGCTCTGAAGTCTTAGGAATGATGGCCATAAAATCTTATCGTTCTCCATTAACCATCCCAGTCACAGCTCTAGAGGCAGCAGGCAAGGTGCAAGGCATTCCTGCCCACACTAGGGCCTTCCGTCCATGAATGGAGATGCGTTTCCCCAAACCAGCTTTCTAGCTTCAGTACTCTTACTCCCTGCATCCAGCATGGTCCAGGTATAGATTTTAACCCCGAAGATGACTCTGAAATTCCCAGGAACACATGGGACTAGCAACTGTACCATATACCAAGATTGGAATATGCAGAATCTGCCTCAGAGCTAACAGTTGCTCTTTAAATAGGCTTTTAACATGGAAGAAATCAAAAAACATGTCAAACTTGCCTGATAAAGCCATTCCTGCTTCATTGTTTTGGGTGGAAATGACATTTTCTAGTTCTACTTGACCATAACAGTCACTGCACAGGTCCACAGTTTGTCCCCTTAGTCTCTGAAGGACAGAAAGCAGAGCTCTGGAAGTTGGTTCACTCGCTTTACCATTACAAAGAAAAGTTCTCCCATGGTCTTCAAGACTGGCCTTGGCTTCTGGGAGCATGCCCCAAATGACAAGCTAATCACAGGAAGAGTCACACCACACACTTCCCATGGAAAGGCCTCATTAAGAAAACTGAGGGATGAGCCAAGCTGGTCTGAATAAATGTAACGCTACCATCAAAAATGCAGTGTGAAGACAAGGGGTGGGTGTTGGAGGGTGCACAGAGAGTCTCTCAGCCAGTCTGTCAGGGTAGGGCTGTGTAGGAGGCTCCTGGTAACTCAGGAGGGGGCCTCTTGGGCACACTTGAGCACAGGCAGTGAAGGGGCCTATGGATTTCAGATCACTAGTGGCTGGACCTGGGACTGAACATCCTTATCACTTAAATGCCCCTGGGCTAGAGGCAGAAACCCCAGGGATAGTGCATTGTGTTTAAGCAGAAATAGATGAATTTTCCTTGCTAAATAAACACTATGAACAGATTATCTGAAACTATTACAGTGTACTCAGAAATCCTATTCTGTCTAGAGTAGTGAACTCTGTTGCTTGACCTCAGAATGATATTCAGATAGTTTGTAGAACCTCCCAGTAAATTCTTTGGAAAGAATTTGTGCCTGTTGAAAGTTTGTTTTAACTGTACTGGGCCAGTTTAATCCATGAACTCTAAAAAGCCAAGAGAAGCGGGTATCTCAGAAATCTATAGGGGAGAGCTTGCTATGCTCTCAGATGCTTCCAGTGAAGATCAAATCATGTGTTGTGGCCCCACTTGGGAAGCTTCTATGGAAGGAGCAAAGCAAGCATGAACTAATATCTGTTGGGTTTTGCTGTTCAGGTGAACATAAGATCCACTTTATTCCGGGAATGATTGGTCCTTTTCTGGGTGTGACACTGGTCCCACAGCCAGAAGTGCGGAATATCATGATTCCAATCTTTCATGACATGATGGACTGGGAGCAAAGGAAAAATGGCAACTTCAAACAGGTAAGACAACACCTGGCAGTGTTAAGGGTGCTCTCCCCTGGAATGGACCCCTTTTGCCCAGGCACGTGATCCAGATGCCTGGCTATAGTTCCAGCGGAAGTAGGCTGTAACTTGGCCGTCCTATTCAAGGGTTTCCTTTACTTACTGGCCAGAATTGATTTGTGGATTTTCTTCATGAAGTTAGAGGCCAGAAAAGAATCAGAGGAAAGGAATTGAACATCATGTGAAAGGAACTTTCTGATCAAGGAGAGAATGACAGACTGTAACCTCCCAGCTTCATTCAGGACGAGGTCCTGGGAGTGTTGTCTCTTCTCTCTGGAGGTTCCCCAGTGTGTGTGGTCTGGGCATTTCTAAGGCTAGAGCCCAGACCAGATGACTTCTCATAGCCTAGAATTTCACAGACTCCTGCACAGAGGGGTGGGTCCATGAGGTGTAAGCCCTTGGCTTCTGACTGACTTCAGGTTGTCCCTCTGTGCAGTTCTTCTGCCACCCCTAAGGTGGAGGAGATGGCCCCTGCCCTTTTATCTAGAGCTCCAGGGAATAGGATTAGGAACAATAGGTAGAAAACAGTGGTAGAAAAGCCAATTTTAGCTAATAAAAGAAATAATTTGCTAGTAACAAGTTATTTACTGTAAGCTGGCCTGCTTTCAGAGATGGGGAGTTCCTCTTTGCTGGTGGTTCTCAAACAGAAGCTCCCTGTAGGCCTCGAGGAGAAATTTCTACTTTGGCTTGGGGACTATAACCAGTTCCCCACTAAGCTCCCTCCCAACCCTGTGATTCTGGGATGAACCAGTGCTCTTAGAGTGAGTGACTGTAACAGTGAGGAACAGACCAGGCAAACAGTAATTTTTAAATTTACAAAGAGTAAAATTCAGTCTTTGGGACTTACAACTCTGTAAATTTTGGTAAACACATAAAGTCATGTAACCACTACCACAGTCAAGATTTTTTTAATTCCTAAAAATTCCATCTTGCTGCCCCTTTGTAGTCAAACCCTTCCCTTCCCTTTAACCATGGCAGGCATTGATCTATTCTCCTTCACTATGTGTGCCTTTTCCAGAATGTCATGTAAAGAGAATCATGTAGACTGTAGCCTTTTGAGACTGACTTCTTTCACTTAACATAATGCCTTTGAGAGATTTATCCATTTTGTTAAATGTATCAGTTTTTCTATTGCTGAGTAGTATGCCATTGCAGTTTATTCATTCACCATTTGAAAGACATTTGGGTTATTTACACTTTTTGGTGATTATGAATAAAGCTTCTGAAAAACTTTTCTTTACAGGTTTTGTATGAATATATAGACTTCCATTTTTCTTAGGTAAATACCTAGGAGTAGGATTGTTGGATATTGTGGTAAATGTATATTTAACTTATAAGCTATCAAACTGTTTTCCAAAGTGACTATACCATTTTGAAATCCCTACAGCAGTGTGTGAAAGTTCCAGTTGATCCATATACTCATCAGAATTTGATATTATCTCTTTGTTTATTTTAGCCATTCTAATAGGTATGTAGTTGTATATCACTGTGGTTTTAATTTTCACTTCCCTAATGACTAATGATGCCGAACGTCTTTTAATGTGCTTATTTGCTATCTTTGAATCTTCTTTGGTGAAATGATTTTATTCAAAACTTGTGTTCATTTTTAATTGGGCTGTTTGTTTTCTTATTGTTGAGTTTTTAGGGTTCTTTATACATTCTGAACATAAGTCCTTTGTTGAATATATGATTTACCAATATTTTCTCTTAGCTTGTCTTTTCATTTGCTAAACAATGTTTTTCACAGAACAAAAGTTTTTAATTTTTATGCAGTCCAATTGATCATTATTTTTCTTGTATGGATCGTGCTTTTGGGATCATATATGAGAACTCTTTGCCTAACCCAGGACCATAAAATTTTTCTCTTTTGTTTCTTCTAGAAGGTTTATAATTTTACATTTAGATCTATGATCTGTTTTGAGGTAATGTTTGTATAGGTGTGAAGTATGGGTCAAGGCTTTTTATTTTTCCTTTTTCCATGTGGATGTCCAGCACCTTTTGTTGAAAAGACTATATTCTTTGTTGAAAATCAATTGACCATAGGCATGTGGTTCTCTTCCTGGACTCACTAGTCTTTCCATTGATCTATATGTCTAATCTGTCACCATACCACGTAGTCTTTATTATGGTAGCTTTATAGTCTTAAAATTAGGTTGTGTGAATCCTCTAACTCTGTTTTTTTTTTCAATATTGTATTAGCTATTCCAGTTCCTTTTCTTATAAATCTTAGAATCAGCATGTCAGTATCTATAAAAATTCCCGCTTGGATTTTGATTGGGATTGCATTGTAATCTATAGATCGATCAAATTGGGAAAACTGATATCTTAATAGTACTTAATAAATACTTCTAGTCCTTGAAGACAGTATATCTCTCCATTTATTTAGGTGTTCTTTGATTTCTTTCATTAATGTTTTGTAGTTTCAGCATACAGATCTTGCACATGTTGTTAGATTTATATGTAAGTATTTTCTGGGCTTTTTGGTGCTATTATAAATTATTCTGATTTAAAATTTTAAATTTTCAGTTGTTTGTTGCTATTATATAGAAATACAATTGCTTTGTACATTAACATAGTATCCTCCACCCTTGCTAAACTCACTTATTAGTTCTAGAAGCTTTTTTGTAGATTCCTTGTGATTTTATATTTAGATAATCCTATCACCTGTGAAAAGACACAGTTTTATTCCTTCCTTTCTAATCTGTAAGCCTCTTATTTCTTTTTCTTGCCTCATTGCACTGGCTAGGACCTCTGGTCTGATGTTAAATAAGAGTGATAAAAGTAGACATCCTTGCCTTGTTCTTCTTTTTTTTTTTTCTTTTCCTTGCCTTGTTCTTAACCTTAGGGGAGAGCATTCAGTGTTTCACTGAAGTATGATGCTAGTTCTAGGTTTTTCATAGATGCTCTCTATCTTGAGTAAATAGTATTTAAGATAAGAATCCATTTTTAGAGTGTGAAGCTCTATTGCCTTCAGAACTTCAGGAAATAATAACTTCAAACAGAAAAGAACTGTTGCTTTTCTATGTTGGCACAACATGTGCCTTCTAATTGTGCAAAATACACAACTGCCTGATGAGAGAACCTGGTTACCAAGAAGTAGATGACATTGTGCAACTGCACCATGGGTCATCTGAGTCTACTTAAAGAAGAGCTGGGCTGTACTTAACCATCACTAACACTGAATAAGGAAGGTTAGCTTTGTGGAAGACTAAGTTGGAGCTCATTTGGCTCACACATCAAGACTCAGCTGATGGGTAGCATTTTTTCCTCCAATAAGACTGTCATGAATAACTGATATCCAGCAAGGCATGTAAACCTCGTTGTCCCTGGTTAAAAAAATCTTGCTGCTGCTTCCCTTTGCCATTACATATTTTAAAAGAGTAGTCTACTCTTTTCATCCCCACATTTCCACTTCCCACCCTCCTATCAGTTCAGTCTAATGTATATTGTGCACCCACTTTTGTTGACATTGCTCTCTCGAATAACTTTTTAATCATTAAAGTCCAATTGACTTTTTGGCCTTGGTTCTAGTTGTGCTTTCCACAGCTTTGGCTCTATTAACTCCTCCCCTACTTCTTACCACCTACTATAAATACTTCTTCTAATTATAAAAACAATACTTATTTAATATAGAAAAATTAAAATGCAAATAAGCTATAGTGAAAAGATATAACTCATAATTGTACTGTTAGTAACTTGTGGGGGAGAGGGGCTAGGCACGTCTTTTTTTCCCAATGCATAGAGTTTTTTAAGTTAAAAAATGGAATCATTGTGTACATTGGTTTTTTTGGAACCATTGTGTATATTGGTTTTTAATCTCCCTTTTTTAGTAGCACCTTGTCATCACTATCCTTCATGTCAGTTAATGCTTCTCTGCACCACACTGTCAGTTTAGAGGCTACGTGGTATTCCACTGCATAGCTTGGACCACAGTGTATTTAATCAGACTCCTAGGTTTTGTGGGGCTTTTGGTTTTTTTGTTTGTTTATTTGTTTTTTGGCTGTGCCCTGTAGCTTGAGGGATCTTAGTTCCCCAACCAGGGATCGAACTGGGGCCCATGGCAGTGAAAGCACCAAGTCTGCCAACTCCTAACCACTGGACCACCAGGGAATTCCCAGTCTCATAGTTTTAGGAACTTAGGTTCATTCCAAATTTTTGCTGTTAACATTACAAAAAACATATCCATTTTAAGTTACTTTTTTAGGTAAATCTCTCACCTGTAATTGTTGTATCAAAGAGTAAAAACGTTTCTTAAGTTTTTACAGCACTATGTCTCTCTAACAACCTCTGTTGTCTGTAGACTACTCAGACCCCAGGCCACTTTCTGTGTGTGCCCCATCTAAGCACTGCCCATGCTGAGCTGTGTTAGCTGTTATCCCTGCCTCCTCTACCAGATGATGAGTTATTGGGGCCAGGACCATTTCTTGTGCTTTTATTTCTTAGAACCCATGCCTGAGACATGGTGGGTTCATGAAGATGAAAATCAAAACTAACATTCATTGAGCACTTCCCAAGAGCTAGGGCACAGTGACACTGAAGAGGAATGTTAACCACCATTACCATTTCATAAATGCAGAAATTTAGGCATAGATAAATATTTTGTACAGAAGTAGGCAGCTGGTTATGTCACAGGACAAATGTTTGTTGAATGAATAACAAGGTGTCACTTCAGGAATATTGGTTTTATAAAATAAAAGTAACTCCGCAGACCTGAAATCATCAGTATTACCAATTACGACATGATATATCTGAAGAACTTAGCATTTGTTTAACTTAGAGATATTGATTTTGCATACATTGATCTTCAGTGTCCCATTTTGGATTTCTCAATTTTTCTTAGTAACTTCTTCCTTTATCAGCACTGCAGGGAGTGAGGAAGTAATGTCCCTGAATCCTTCCATCACCAGCTCCTTTGCCTAATACGGAAGTTCTAGCACTTGAATAGGCATCAGAACAACCCGGAGGGCTTATTAAAACACAGACTGCTGCCCCCCAACCCCTGAGTTTTTAATCCAGTGGAGCCTGAGAATTTGTATTTCTAACAAGATTTCTGGTGACTTGATGCTTTTGGCCCAGGGACCCATTTTGAGAACTCCAGGGAACTGCTGCACCCACATTTGCGCTGTTGTACTCTCTGCTGCTCCAGGTCCCTTCCCCAACTTTGCCCTGTTCTGGAAAGCACAACCTGTACCTGCGTGTGTGATGAGAAATCCCAACCTGACTTTACATGACCCCAGCAGGCAAGTCCCTGCTGGTGCCTTTTCTCCACACGGAGAAAGGCAGATGGCCTCGATCCCTAAGGACCTCTGATCTCAGACTTTGTATTTCCTCTGGAAAGTATATTCAAGCAGCTGACTGATTAGGCCAAACATAAATGTACAACAGTCTCCACCTGGCCATACCAGACCACTATAAAAGGGCCATATTTATTCATCCATTCTCATTTTCTGCTGATAGGGTTTCAGAAACCATAACTGCCTTTGATGAATTTCCTAATTCAATTATTAATTTAATATTTCACCGTCTTAGGACTCTGGCCCTATGTGGAGTGAGAAAATGCTTTTGTTATAGCTCATTATTAAATGCAACCATGCCACTTTTTGTTTATATAAAAATCTGTATAAATAATTGCACAATACCACATTTTAAAGGCTAATGAACAGCTTAAAAGATTTTTATCTCACATCACTTACAACTAATTTCTCGCCTCAGAGTGTATGCATTGAGGCCTGATAGAGAAGTGGCTTAGCACTGTTGAATGCCTTGCAGATTAGTGAGGTAGGAATGAATGCAGTATTGCTCCTTATGGTTTAAGAATCCAATAACAAGTGCAGGGGGCCCCAGTGACGAGGCAGCGGCAGGGGCGGCAGCTCCAAGGGCTTTAGGTCCTGTGAGGACAAAGAATAGAGCCTTTTATCCTGAAGGGGACTCTCTGAAGGAAACACATCTCCCTCAGCCCAGACTAATGCCAGCCATTAAAGTGAGGACCAGCCTCCCAAAGCAAGCTTTCTTTGTGGCTGGCTGATAGAGGGTAAAGTTCTAACCAAATGTATTTTATACATACCAATTCCTTTGAATGAACATTTTTTAAGAAAGAAAAACACTTGACAAAGGCCTCTTTTGGATCCGAAATACTTCTCTCACCGGAGAGTCCTTGCCTTTTGCCCCTAGGGAAAAGAGTATCTGAGACGTATGTGTAAGTTCCAACTCATTTAAACCACTGGAGTGGGAGCCCTTCCTGATTGGGGAGGCAGGGTGGTTTCTCAGTGCTGTAGATGAGATCCTGCATTCTCTAGGATTTATTTGGTGCAAGGAAAAAATCAGGAAGCAGTTCCCCACCATCCTCACCTATCACAGGGGCTGGATTTCCCATCCTTCCTCTGAGGTCACTTCGGGTTTACAAAATCTCTGCTTCCCTCTAGGTGGAGGCCGAGCTGATTGACAAGCTGGACAGCATGGTGTCAGAAGGGAAAGGCGATGAGAGCTACAGGGAGCTCTTCGGCCTGCTGTAAGCTGCTTCAGCCCCAAGTACCTCACGTTGGGGGAGGGGGTGAAGTGGGCTAATGAAGGGTAGCGGTGCAACCTGCACTGGGCAGGCTTCAGAGTGTGGGTATCCGGAGAGACCAGGGTTGTTCCTGGTGGTAGCAGTGCTCACCTTCTGTCAACAAGAAAGTGACATCATGACAGCAAGCTCTCTCAGGGATTGCCATAGTTGACTAAAGATGTAGGGACAGGTGATAACTCTGAGCTCCTGGATTTGCTGATAGCAAAAGGATCATCGTATATCTTCATACCATGTACTGTATCTAGTTGGGCAAACAGTTCATGGGGACTCAATGAGGGCTCAAGGCTGACATTTCGGGGTGGGGGGAGGGAGGGAATTAAATCTCTGCTTTGTAAGAATGTACAATCAGCTTGAGAAACACTGCCATGAATTTTGTGACTTGAACAAATTATACCCCCTTCCAAACCAGTTTCCATTTGTGAAACAGGGTGGTTGTACTGACTGATGTCAAGGGTCCCAGGTCCACCAGTTGTGGCTTCTGTCTTGAGTTGATGGAGGCCAAGAGACCTTACAGGACTAGCCACAGGGCTAAGCCCAAAGGAAGGACTCAGGAGAGCCGTGGTCCTCCCAGAGAGATAGTAAAGTTGGGTATTTTATCTTCCTAAAAAACAAAATTTTAAGACATTTACAGCTCTAGAGCCCTCTCCTATCTCACTCATTATCTCTAGCTTTGAGATTTTCTTTATTTTAGTGACATTTTTAAGATAAGCCTGTAATATATTTTCTAATAATAATACTGTACATTTGCTTAGAACTTTACAGTGTACAAAATTTGTTGACATATCTGATTTAATCCTCACAACACACCTGTGAGGTGGGCAAGGCAGATATTATCCTGAGGAGTAGGGGTGATGACACTGAGCTCAGAGAAGTGGTAGCATGGCCTCAGTTGCATGGCCAGTAAGAAGCAGCTCTGGGGGTATAGCCCAGATATTCCAGTTTCAAGAGGGGGAAATCTTCCTGCTACACCCTGCCTACTTTGTTCCTTGATGAGTCATGCAATAAAATGTGAATTCATTTGAAATTTAAGTAATTTTAATTTGTGAAAATGAATCCATCCTTTAGTACTTCTCTTTTAGCTGAAGATGTTTCTAATTGTGGAAATAAGGAAGAGAAATCTCTTCCTAAGCCACTAACTGATGATTTTACTATGAAGGAAAAAGCACAAAAATAACTTACTATTAATAATTACCTGACCAAATAGTGTTACATAAACACTGTTCACGTCTGAGAACTGAAAGCCACTGATAACCAAGGAGCAGCATTTCCCAATTTGTGTTTGGGGAAGATGTTTGTAGGTATGCTGGGGGGAGGTGGGAGTGGATCATGGGCTAATCAATTTAGAAAAGACTCAGTTAAATAAAATCGAACAGGCCTCTGTATTATAGGACTTCTCAAAGCCTTTAATATTTAGAAAGATGTGAAAACTCTCTAAAAGGAAGGTGTGGTGATCAGCATCTTCCATGCTTTTTTGCTCACAGAACACCTCTCTCTGTCCTCCAGGACAGCAGAGCTCTGTAGAACAGAGTTTGGGAAATGTGAACACAGTGGTTTTTTCCACGCAGCTCAGAGGTGAAAGACAATGGTCCTACCTTCTCGCTCTAGTAAATGGGTCACATGGAAACCCTCACTTTCCCAGAAGCCTCAGCTCAAGTTAGATGCTGTGTGCAAGGAAGACAGTTGTCATCATTGCAGTGTTAACGGCAGTCAGGCTGTGGGTGTGAGTTCCCAGTGCTGGGTCCCTGGCTGAGCCTTCCACTCTAGGTGACTTTCATGACCTTAGGGAGCTAGGGACAGTGTACAAAAGGATCAGGAGTGAGACCTTGACTGAGATAATCACTAGAGCAAACAGAAAGAGTCCATCTAGGTCATCATCCCCTAGGAGAGAACTGTGAAAAGGCAGAGGATCTCAGAAGCCAGGCTCTTTGGAGAAGTCAGAGGCTACCTGGAGGTGACAGGAGCCTGGGCTGGCAAGTGAGAAAAGCACCTGGGCATTTAGCTCTTGGCTCTGGCACATTTCACATGGGAGTATCCCATGACAGTGAAGATGACAGTGTAACTCCTGGACTCACTGTCCTTCACGCTGGGCCCTCAAGACTGGTTGGAATCTTTCCCTTGGTTTACATGAAAACGTTGGTTAGTATGTTTGCTGAGGATGGTTCTAAGCAGTGATAGAGGCAGCCAGCCAATTGGCAAAGCCAGGTCTATCCCTCAGTGGACTCTTACTCCGCTGCTTCTTCAGAACAGATCTCACAGTGTGTACACCTAAAGGGGCTGGGGCTTTGAAACCGCTCCCTCAGTTCGGAACTTGCACAGGAGAATGGAAGACGTGTTCATTGGTTGCTGGCCAGTTCAGTAATTGCTTTGTCTTTGCTTTCTGCTGCATGGAGTAGAACCCAGCTGTTTGGGCCCTACCCCAGGTAAGACTGCAGTGTGGTAAGTCTGCCGTCTCCAGATCCATCACAGGCCCCACGGGCTCTGGGACCTTACTCTGGTGCCCAAGGAAGGCTCATGCATTGTGCATTGTGTTTGCTTCCACCAATAGCCTGCTGGAGAAAGTTGAACAGGAAACATGGCGCGAGACCGGCATTTCCTTTGTAACCTCGGTCACCCGCCTCATGGAACGCCTTCTTGACTACAGGTATCTTCTCAGGAACCTACCTGACCTCTTCTCTGGTCAGATGCTCTCCCCAGCAGGAGGATCCCCTGACCTTAAAATTGAGACCTCGTGGCCATGAGAGGTAGGACTGTTCTGGTGTTGTGTGCCATCACCAGTCATTAGGAATCTCCTGATGGCCAAGGAGAAAGAGGAAGAAAGCCTTCTCCCAAGGGTAGGCCAGGGCTTCCTGGGCTTACCCCCGATACGTGGGCACGTGTATCCAGGAGGTATCCCAGGGACATGTAGCCTTCTGGCTTTTCATCCAGAAAAGTCAAGGCTCAGAGGAATGGGCACAGCAGAGAGGAAGAGAAAGGCTGTCTCCAGAGCAAGTTAGGTCCTTAGCGCAGACCTTCCTCAGAGCCATGTGGCAGATGGGCAGGAAAATATCACCTGGTACAGAAGTGTGACCCAGGAGGACTTTCATTTGGTTTTTCCAGGGAAGGGGGACCCAACTTTTCCATGCCTCCATTCTTTGTGTAAAATCTGTTTATTTCTGTCCCTTGATCCTGGCCATGCGCAGATTAGAGGAGGCAGCCTGTGAGCTCAGAGATCTTTATGATACATTCAGTCTGGGAGTTCATGTGAAATTCATTTTTTCGTGAAAGCCTGCCTTCTCAGTCATATCATGGCTTTTGACTTTGCCTAAAAGTAACAATAATGCTACCATTGCAGCCTTAGTTATTCTGTCAGTAGAGTTCAGGTGATAGCTAAGAGTGCCTTTTGGGAACCTAGAGGAAGGTGATAAGGAATGAGGAGGAATGATAGAGGAAACCCAGACCCAAGCAATAGTTGTCTTCTCTGTGCTACATGTCATGCAGATGCCAAGGGAGAGCATCTGGGACTCCAGCTAGCTGCGTGTACAGGAAGCTTCTTGCTGGATTCACCAGTCTGGTTCTCATTCTCTTTCATCCCCTTGTGCTAGGCCTTTCTCCTCCCCAGAGGAGCTTGGCTTTGACCAGTCCCTGCCCTCCCTAGGCAAGGATTCATTCTCAGTGTTCCTGCTGTTCTGTGTCTGGAAGGCCAGCCATGACCCCTCCTAAACCCAGCGCTACTCAGCATGAATGCAGCTCAGCTCTGGCCGAAGCTACCCCTAAATCAGAAAAAAAGCTCCAAAGCAACTGCTCCTAGTTAGAGGGGATTCCAAAGACTGGTGCACAGGAAGGACACTATAGGGAGAAAAGCGAATGAGATGATGTACATGGCAGTTATGCCGTGGTTGCTGTGGCCACAGGGTCCTGAAGGTAGGTCCCTAGAGTAGAGTGTCTTGGCTTCTATGAAACACTGTCCTACAAAATGAAAACTGCCCTTTAAGGAAAGCTCTGTGCCTCCCCTTTTGGAAACTTGAGGACTTAACCTTCTACTTTACTGACATACTCTTTTGTGCTGAAGGCATTTGTAGGTGTTACTTAATGCCCTGATATAGCATCTGGGCTCTACACTCTGCCACCAGAGCAAGGGGTCCAGTTGAACAGAGATCTTTGAACCCTAGGAGTGGGTCCAAAGCTTAGAGGGAGCTCACAGTACAGTCTCATCTGTGGAAGAAGTTTCTGTTGGAGAGCATCCTCATCTGGGGTTTGGACATACTAATGCCTCAGTGACACTGCAGGTCTCTGTGTTGTCCCAGAGGCACCACTTTGTGCATTCATCTGTGCTCTCCCTTCCAGGGATTGCATGAAAGGAGAGGAGACAGAGAATAAGAAGATCGGCTGCACTGTTAACCTGATGGTGAGAGAATATGGGCTCTTCCTCCTCTCTGCCTCGTAGTGTGGCTTCTGTCCTGCCCTGTGATTGGCCTGTCCTTTCTACAATACATGGCTATAAGCCTAAGGGGTTTTTTTGGTTTTTTGTTTTTTATTTGGTTGCTCTGGGTCTTAGGTGTGGCAGGCGGGCTCCTTAGTTGCAGCAGGCAGGCTCTTTAGTTGTGGCATGTGAACTCTTAGTTGCAGCATGCATGTAGGATCTAGTTCCCTGACCAGGGATCAAACCCGGGTCCCCTGCATTGGGAGCATGGAGTCTTAACCACTGTGCCACCAGGGAAGTTCCAAGCCTAAGGGTTTGAGTCAGGACATCAGCTCTGTTACTGGTATCTTGGAAACTTGCACCTCATCACTCACATTCCTACTTGGGAAAGGAATGAAATGAGCTTCTCTTTGGACAGAGCTCTAGCCTGGCCTCTTGGCAAGGTCCCGCCAACCCTGACATACTCTAATTTCCAGTCTTCCCTGGTATTCTTCCTCTGTCTCATCACTCAGGGCTCCTGCAGATCTGCCAGAGGTTTCACCCCCAGCAGGCGTACCTTCTGGCTGGTCCCTTCTCTTCCTGGTGCTGGCTACCTCCACGGCCTGTCTTCTCCCTCCTGTCCAGCACACCCAGGGTTTTGGGCAGCTGCCTGGAGTTCAGAGATGGCCTCCACAGGCAGCAGCCTCTCCCATCTTCATTTATATTTCCTTCTCTCTTACAGAACTTTTACAAATCTGAGATTAACAAAGAAGAGATGTATATCCGCTATATCCATAAGCTTTGTGACATGCATTTGCAGGCCGAAAACTACACAGGTAAGTGGGAAGGGGAAGCTACGCCTCCCCATGAGGACAGACTGGACATACATGCACAGCTGGCAGAGAAAGGCTCTGAGCTGGTGCCTCCCAGATTTTAGCAGCGTGTCAGGACCCATGATGCCCATCACCTCACTCCTTTCCCTCAATTCCTTTGTAACGTGGTGGAGAAAAAGCAGGTGGAACTTCCACTTGTGCCTCGCTGCCCAAAGCTCTTCCATTCTCCTTGCCTCCTATTCACCCGCTTTGAGGCCTCAAGGGTGACCTCCAAATTCTGGTGTGCCAGGTTCAGAGCATCCTGAGCTCACTGTCCCTCTTCATGAGCAGAACTTCTCTGAGGACCTTCACAGCTGGAACTACGTGAGGCCATAACACAGGAACATCAGCCTAACCCTGGGACTTCCAGAACTTGCTGGCAGACCTGCCTTGCAGTCTGGGCTCCTCCCCTGCAAGTACACAACAGCCCCACATTGAGCTCCCAGTGGAGAGTATGGAGAATGTTCACCTTACTTTCTGACAGACCAGACAGGGACCCTTTCACTGTATCTACAATTTAATCCATTACTACGGCCTTTTCTAAAAGAACAAATTTAAAAGCATTTCAACATACCTGTCACACTCTGTTTACTGAGCGCCACTTTGAGTCAGGAAGATATGTGTACCCATGTGTGTCCTGCCTGATTACCTTGTATCATAGTTCCCCCAAAATAGCCACTTCTTCACTGTGGTGACCAGCCATCACATCTTAGCCGTTGAGCCATAGGACTTGAATTTGTGTGATAGACCAGGAAATTCAAGCTATTCTTGTCCACAGCATTACGAGAATTAGATGAATTTGTAGAAACACAGAATCCTCCTTCCTTATTTTATGTTAGATGTTAAAGAGTGTTTTGCATAGATTCCACCTTTCCTGACACAGCTTGGCAAGAATTAAATCTGAAATGACTGGGATGAACCTGCCATTCTCTGCAGCCACTTCCACCCATGATCCCAGCAGCCCTTTGAGAGGGCAGTGAAGTGATAGACTGAAAAGTTCCATGTATCAATAGAGGCATTTACTAAACTCCTGGAGGACTGGGCCATCACTGAGAGGCTATGTCAGGAATTTAGACAGAGAGAGGGTGCTGAGCCTTGCCTCTGGTGGCCTCAGGAATAACATCTGAAAAGAATATTGGCAGGGAAGAAAAGGATTTCACATGGTTTTCTGAGTTCTAGAGGGAGGCCTTGAGGGCCTCATGGGCTTGTTCCCAGTGAGAAGGGGCTTCACAGCTCCAGTGAGGAGGCACGTATATCCCTGGGCAGGAGGGTCCAGTAGCTAGAGCATAGGCAGAGCGCAAACGGGAGCAGGAGCCTGGAAAGTGGCTGCAGGCAATATACCCGGCTAAAACTGGAAGTGGGTCACTAGATAATTTGAAAAGAGATTCTTCATAGTCATGGGGAGCAGATTTGAATAGGGCCTTGAAGGCCAGGCAGAAGCTAGAACTAATTAACTTGCTAGTAGGAGATGCCCACTAAAACTGAGCAGATAGAACAGGAAAGAGCAGACTGTGTCATGGGACCATGAGCCGCTGCTGTAACTCAGTCTGACTGACTCTTTGGGATTTAGGAAGCTACAGCATTTAGCTGCGGTTGTTTTGTAAACCCTCTCCAACTGTTCCACATGTATGGGAGGTGTCACAGGGCCCCGCCCTGGGCCCAGCATCCACTTTAGCTTCCTCCAGGAATGGAGCCCATCACACAGTTATCACCGTACACACTCCTTCTCTCTGGTCCTTTTAGAAACGGTCAAGATAAGGAGAAAGGGTCATTCCCAGGGCCATGCTGAGCTCAGAAAATGGAGCTGGAGGCATTGAGGCTGGCTTCGGGAGGGCTGAGAAAAGCCTTAGTCAGTGCTTACCCCTCAGAGCCAGTTCTGAAAAGGTTGGAAAAGAAGCTCTAGTCAGTTGAGCAAAAAGGAACCCAAGAACTCTCTCTGACATGTCAGTGTGTCCCAGAGCAAAGCAACCTGTACACAGGCCCCTAGGTACCTGAGCCATACTTTATCTAGCGCCCAGAGCAGGTGACCAGGCTAAGGGAGGAAGGTGTCTACTAGGATCTTTGGTTCCTTCGTGCTGTGTTCACGGGCTATTCACTGGCTGGACAGCCCCTCTATCTCAGCTTTGGTATCCAGCAACCCTGATCTGGGCTGCACATGCCTTGCGCTGGCATGCTGCTTAGCCTGGTCCCTTGGCACCCGGCTGCCCCTGGACCTCCATAGCCCTTGTCCCCACAGAAGCTGCGTTCACTCTGCTCCTCTACTGTGAGCTGCTACAGTGGGAGGAAAGGCCACTGCGGGAATTCCTCCATTACCCATCCCAGACAGAGTGGCAGCGGAAAGAGGGACTGTGCCGCAAGATCATCCACTACTTCAACAAAGGCAAGGTGGGTGTTATTAGGCAAGGCTTTGAGCGTCTCTGCTTCTACTGTACTACATGGCATCTTAACGCTACAGGGATGGCAGCAGCTGCAGAGGGTACTGTGTGGGGTGGTGAGGGGGTGGAGGCCCATATGTGTGCGTTAGATATGGAGGCAGCATGACTTTCTCTGGGGAAAAAAAAATAACAGCTTAATTCTGTGGCTTGGAAGCCAATTCCAGATTGGGGATGTAAGAGACAACCCCACATACCAGCTTTGCACATCTGTAAATACTAATGCTCCAACAGCAAGGGCTTTGGGCCCCCTGCTTATATTTATTAGATTTACTTAAATTATTGTAGCTTTCTGCTCTGCTATAGAAAATGTGAGCTATAAAAATTAATGGATTCTAACCACAGCCAACGGAGGCCTGTACTGCCTCTTACGGGTACGTGTTCTTGTCTTGGATTTCCCTTCCTTACAGCATAGTCTGGGCTCCTCTCATTGGGGTTATTCTCTATTAAACTTGATTCTGTGGAATTAGCAGGCATTGTCAGCATTGGTTCAGACTTCCTTGGGACTTCCCAGCCATTCTGCTCCAATCTCTGGGAGAGCTCCTTGTGGGGCCCTCTGACCCACCTATGGCCCATACACTGGAAAGGCTGGACATGTGTAACTTGTTGAAGCTGTTCTCTCATTACTCAGCTTTGAGCATGTTAAAAAGCTGAAACAGGATTGTTCAGGGAACTATAGTGGCTGAACTCCAGACTTAAATGGAAATTGGTTTTTTAAAATAAGCTTTTTTATCATAAAAAAGAAAGATTTAAACATTAATAACTTCTGCCCATAAATCAGAAAACATTCATCAGTTTTACACAACATGAGAGACTTTTGTTTGTCAAAAACATTCACCCATGTAGGGAACACACTGGTAAGCAGGAACCTTTCCAAAACCTCAGGAGCTCTCATTTCACCTGGCCCAGAAAGGAGACCCATGCTTAGCTGTCAGCCAGCCACACATGACTGAGCCACAGTGCCAGCCCAAAGCCTCCTCTCCTTGCTGGTCCAGAGACGGACAGAGGGCCCCATGCCAGTACACTTTTAGGTCTGTCTTCCTGGCACCCAGCCCACCTGGAGCTGCCACCTACCCATATGCCCAGCAAGCCCTCCCAGCTCTGAGGGAATGGCATAAGCATGGTGTGAGTGTGCATAAGTGTTGTTAGTATATTAGCTTATTTTTCTTTCCATGGGCATAGAGTGCAGAGTAGAGTTATGCTTATCTGATTGAGCCCAGCAGTGGGACACGTGAGCATTAATGGTCCCCTTTTCACCCCACACTACAGTAGTGTCAAGAAAGCAGGTTTAAAGGTTAGTATGAACAAGGGAAGGTAATGCAAAACCTGCCTGAGTATTGTGGATAAGCAGGAAGGGGAGAAGGACTGGGAGGCTCCGTAGGCTACCTTGTCAGGGATCTCCCCCTCCTTCTAGCAGCCCTGACTTTGGTGTGAATTGCTGGGGGAGCAGCTTCTGTACTGAGAACAGACGACTCAGTGAGCCCTTTCATGAGCTCATCCTCAAAGGGGTATTTATCACAACCATTCTCTTGGGCTCATACAGAAGGTCCAACTTTTCTGTTTCTGTACCTTCATACCTGACAGAACCAGTGGATAGGGCTAACCAGTTCTCTTAAAAGCATTCAGGGTTTTTTTTCTAATGGCTCCAGAAAAGCAAAACCTGTCTGATGCAAGAAAAGTGCTCCTGGGCTTCCCTGGTAGCGCAGTGGTTAAGAATCTGCCTGCCAATGCAGGAGACACGGGTTCGAGCCCTGGTCCGGGTAGATCCCACATGCCACGGAGCAACTAAGCCCATGCACCACAACTACTGAAGCCCACGTGCCCTAGAGCCCATGCTCTGCAACAAGAGAAGCCACCGCTATGAGAAGCCCGCGCACCACAACGAAGAGTAGCCCCCGCTCTCCACAACTAGAGAAAAGCTGGTGCGCAACACTGAAGACCCAGTGCAGCCAAAAATAAAATAAATAAATAAATTTTAAAAAGAAGAAGGAAGGGGAGGCATGAAGATGGGAGCTCGTCCTTCATTTCAGGGAAGAGGGAGCAGACAGTAAGGGAAGCTGGGAGGAGGCCTCTGACCCCTAAAGCATACAGACCATCAGGACCGAACCAACCCTCCATGTGGGGGTGGGCTTGGGCTCTACTGCTGAGGGCTGCTATTGTCCACATTCCTTTGAAGGAATGAGTCTGTTGCTTCTAAAATGTTGTGTGTAGACAGAAGTACAAAGACTGACAGTCTGGAGTCCCAGGCTTTTGCCTTCCTTTCCAGTTTGAGTAGAGTGAGCCAAGTCAGTGCAACTTTTGTGCCATCCCTGTCAGTGGGGGCAACAAGGATGTATAAACACACATCTGCCCAAGCTGGTAGAAGTGATTGGATTTCAGACACTGGTTAGTAGTTGTGTAGTTGGCTTTGCCTCCTGCCAGAAGGAAGGAAACCAAGAGAGAAGATGTAGATGGGATGCATTGTATCTGCAGGGCGTTCCCTCCCTGTGTTCCGAGGTAGCTCTCAAAACCCCCAGCATTCCAGCACAATCCTCAAGGCTGACAGAGTGTCCTGGCTCACCCTTGGGGGTTGGGGGGGCAGGCTTGGAGCAGCAGGGCTACAAATTAGGGCAGAGATGCCAGCGAGGCAGATAAGCATTGATCCTAATAGAGTAGAACTGCTTTACTGGGAGCTACCGTCAGCAGACAAAGCGCCTTTAGCCTCACATGGGTTCCTCATCACCTAAATGAGCAGTTCCCCATGGGGCGCTCCTTACAGGCTGGCTAGCAGTCTGCACACAGCTCAGCTGCTTCGCCAGCCCCCTTGGATCTTCCTGCCAAGCAGACCCTCCTGTGGGCCCTTCACTGAAACCTGCCCAAGCAGCACTTGGAGCCAGAGACAGGACAGACACGTGCCCCCTTAAAAGCTGTGATGTGGGGGTACAAGAGGCTTTCTAGCTCACTGAGGCAGAGGCATTGTATCGGAGCAGGGAGTCAGGGTCTATTTAAAATTCTCTTTGGTTTGTTTCAACATTTTTAATTGGTCCTGCAGTTCAATCCATATGGCGTTAATTTCTTCAAAGGATAAGAAACACAGTCCTGGGCTTCCCTGGTGGCGCAGTGGTTGAGAATCCGCTTGCCAATGCAGAGGACACGGGTTCGAGCCCTGGTCCAGGAAGATCCCACGTGGCGCAGAGCAGCTAAGTGCGTGTGTCACAACTGCTGAGCCTGCGCTCTGCAGCCTGCGAGTCACAACTGCTGAGGCCCACGCGCCTAGAGCCCGTGCTCCGCAACAAGAGAAGCCACTGCAACGAGAAGTCTGCGTACCACAGCGAAGAGTAGCCCCGCTCACAGCAACTAGAGAAAAAGCCCGTGCACAGCAACGAAGACGCAACGCAGCCAAAAATAAATAAATTAATTAATTAATTAATTATTTTAAAAAAAGAAACACAGTCATGAATAAAACATGGAGAGTATTGTCCTTCTCCCTGATGCTATTTCAAATCTATTTTTTTAATATAGTCCTTATTAAACATTCATACTGAAATATTGATGGGTGAAATTATAGTATATCTGATATTTGCTTCCAAAACTATGGGGAGGAGTAAGTGGATGAGATATTTAATGATACAAGACTGGCCATGCGTTGGTCATTGTTGAGGTTGGGTGATGAGTACCTAGGGGTTCATACTTCCATGTTTCTATATGTTTAAAATTTTCCTATAATAAAAATTTTAATTAGTACTTAGAAGTTGGGGAGAAGAGCCTGGCTAAAATGTCAAGTAAACCTTTGATTCCCAATCTCGCCAAGAGAGAAAGCACTGTATTAAAAAGAGGAGGAAATGGACAATATTGCCCCTTAGTGAAGGCCACTGTTAGATGAGCCTGTCACCATAATAGGAGCCACACCACGGAAACAGCCCGAGACGTGATTAGGCAAGGATTATCTGAAGACTGCTCTAAGATTTGAACATTTCTGTAAAGGAAATTATCAGACCTACTACCAAGCCCTTGGGTAGCTACTTCCTACTTAGCTTCCAGACTTGTTTCTAAGCTTAAATGATCTTAATTTAAAAGTCATTGTTTCCTTCATTAACTCATTAAATAAATCTTTATTGAGTACCTGCTCATGGCTGGCACTGTTCTAGGCTCTGAGGATATAGGATATAAACAGGATCCCTGCCCTCATGCAGCTTATCATCTAATTGAGACTAATACAACATAAAAGTAAATACTTTTTAGCCCAGAAATAAACCCACACACCTATGGTCAATTAATCTTCAGGCAAGAATATACAGTGGAGAAAAGACAGTCTCTTTAGCAATTGGTGCTGGGAAAGCTCGACGGCCACATGTAAATCAGTGAAGTTAGAAAACTCCCTCACACCATACACAAAAATAAACTCAAAATGGCTTAAAGGTTTAAATTTAAGACATGACAGCTTAAAGCTCCTAGAAGAGAATATAGGCAAAACAATCTCTGACATAAATTGTAGCAATATTTTCTTAAATCAGTCTCCCAAGGCAAAAGAAATAAAAGCAAAAATAAACGGGACCTAATCGAACATACAAGCTTTTGCACAGCAAAGGAAACCATAAACAAAATGAAAAGACAGCCTACGGACTGGGAGAAAGTATTTCAAATGATGCAACCGACAAGGGCTTAATTTCCAAAATATACAAACAGCTCATATAGCTCAATATCAGAAACAAACAAACAACCCAATCAAAAAATGGGCAGAGGGACTTCCCTGATGGTCCAGTGGGTAAGACTCCATGCTCCTAATGCAGGGGGCCCGGGTTCGATCCCTGGTCGGGGAAATAGATCCCGCATGCATGCCGCAACTAAAGATCCCATGTGCTGCCAATAAGACCTGGCACAGCCAAAATTAATTAATTAATTAATTAATTGTTAAAGAAAAGAAAAAAACATTAAAACAAAACAAAACAAAAAACATGGTTGCACCATTTTTAAAAAAAGGGCAGAAAACCAAGTAGACATTTCTCCAAAAGAGACATAAAGATGGCCAACAGGCACATGAAAAGATGGTCAGCATCACTAATTACTAAAGAAATGCAAATCAAAACTACAGTGAGACATCACCTCAAACTAGTCAGAATGGCCAGCATCAAAAAGTCTACAAATAATAAATGCTGGACAGGGTGTGGAGAAAGGGAACCTCCTACACTGTTGGGGGCAATGTAAATTGGTGCAGCCACTATGGAGAGCAGTATGGAGGTTCCTTAAAAAACTAAAAATAGAGTTAGTTTTAGTTACATGATTCAGCAATCCCACTCCTGGGCAAATATCCAGAAAAGACAAAAACTCTAATTCAAAAAGATACATGCACCTAATGTTCATGCCAGCACTATTTACAACAGCCAAGGCATGGAAGCAACCTGTGTTCGTCAACATATGAATGGATAAAGAAGATGGCAAAGGGTGTATGTGTGTGTATGTATATATATTATATATATAATGTAATATTACTCAGTCATTAAAAAGAATGAAATACTGCCATTTGCAGCAACATGGATGGACCTAGAGATTATCATACTAAGTGAAGTAAGTCAGACAGAGAAGACAAATATCATATATCCATGTGGAATCTAAAAAAATTATACAAATGAACTTATTTACCAAACAGAAACAGACTCACAGACATAGAAAACAAACTTATTGCTACCAAAGGGGAAAGGGTGGAGGAGGGATAAAGTAGGAGTTTGGGATTAACAGATACACACTACTATATATAAAATAGATAAACAACAAGGATGTACTGTATAGCACAGGGAACTACATTCAATATCTTGTAATAACTACATTCAATATCTAGTAATATTGGAATCTGAAAAGAATATATGTATGCGTGTGTGTGTGTGTGTGTGTATATATATATATATATATATATATATAACTGGATCACTTTTGTGTACCTGAAACTAACACAATATTGTAAATCAACCGCACTTCAATTTGAAAAAGTAAATACTTTTTTTATACAAGATAACTTCAGAGTATTGAAAGAGAATGGTTGGGGTAGTGCCTGTCCTTGACAAGGTAGTTAGGGAAAGGCCTCTTGGAAGTGGAAACATTTGAGTAGAAACCTGAAAACTATGCCTCAAGCCAGAAAACCAGTGCTATGTGTTCTCCACAAATTGGTTTTGAGCATATGTTCTTTGTGACATGCGATTTGCAGAAGGCCTTTGGTTGTGCCCTCTGATATGTTTGATGTGGGCTTGGGCCATTCCAAGGCTGCCTGAGGTGCTGAAGCCTTTTTCCTATTTCTGATGCAGAGTTGGGAGTTTGGGATCCCACTGTGCAGGGAGCTGGCGTGTCAGTATGAGAGCCTCTACGATTATCAGAGCCTCAGCTGGATTCGGGTGAGCTTTGCCCCTTCCCCCGCCCCAACCCTGAGTGGAGGTGCTAGCACTTTCCTAGCATCAACTTCTAAGGGAGCGTTTACTGTGGACCCAGCCCTTGGTTTAGTGCTGTGGACAGTACAGGAGAAGCAAAAGCCAAGGTTCCTGCTCTCAAGATGCTTGCATTATGGCTGGGGAACCAAAACAAACACATGACAAATGATTGTATGATCCAGACCCCAAGGGCCACTGGTGCTCAAGGAAGGGAGAAGCAGCATACACAGGATAGGATGGGGGTTTCAAGGAGGAGGTGGCAGCTCGACTTCATGAAGAAGCTTTTCCTGAAATGATTTTGTTCAGGTATGCTTCATCTGAAAACATTATAAGATCTTTCACTGCCTTGGCTTATGGTCAATACTGAGCACCCAAGTAAAGGAAGTTCTTCTTCCCTTCTTTGATGAAAAATATTCAAAATTAAGTGAAATGGACTTTGACAGTCTCCCAAATTTTTCCTAGTTGCCGGTGCTGGGTATTAAATCATAACAGGTCATTGGCAAAGAGAAGTCAGGAATCTCAGTTCATCCTCCTCCTGCACCCTTTTCAGCATAGCTAGCTCTTCCGTGTTCCCTGATCCTGATCAGGATTTGGGCCTATATAATAGATGTGGTTCTCTAGCAATAGCATTTTGACTGGTCTTTGAAGGCCGCTGCCCCCGGCAGGCTGGCTTGATTGAGCGCGTTAGGGCTGTCTTCCCAGTCAGATTTCAGTGAGTTTTTCTGAACCTGAAGCCAGGCCAGCCAAGACTAAAAAACTTATCGACCTTGGTAATACCAGATGTCATGGATATTAGTTCAACTTTTAAAGTTTAAAATCTCCTCAACTGGGACCAGTACGAGTGATGCTGGCACCTAAGCCTTCCTCATTCTGTTGGCATCGAGTCAGATGATAAATGAACAAGAGCAATGCAGATGGACTGATGGAAAATGGTGCCACCTGTAAGCAACACTAGCTTACACTCAATTGGTGTAGTGAGTGTCAGTCAAAACCAGGAATTCCTGAGCAAAAAAAGGAAGTCCATGTTAAATGTGTATCCCTGAAAGTACAGGAAGCCTGAGCCTCTTTGGGGCTGAGTCCACTCATTGGGAAGGACACTCCAAGCAGCCTCTCAGGGCTGCTTCACCATCAGGTGACAATGGAGAGTGAAGACTTCCTCTCCATCAGGCAGTTCCCCAGGGAGAGGTTGATCAGGGCTAGGGGCTCACTTTTTATCTAGACCAAGTCACCATGTTCTCTTTCCAAAAGACAGTGTCTACTTAGGCCTGGGAGAACTTGCTTTGGACACCACTAGCAGTCAAGCCAACTGCCTTTCTCGTTCACAGAAAATGGAGGCCAGCTACTATGACAACATCACGGAGCAGCAACGCCTGGAGCCTGAGTTCTTTCGGGTCGGCTTCTATGGCAGGAAGTTTCCTTTTTTCCTTCGGGTGAGTCCATTCAGGTAGTCACAAGAACTTCTATCATATTTTACACGTAAGTTATTTATAACCTGTTTTTTTTTAACCTTTTTCCTATTCTATTGAATACTTCTTTTTGAAGGAATGACCAGCCAACAAAAAGCATTTGACTTAATTTGACTGGACTGGCTACCAACTTTAGACTCTGTTTCTCTCTGCAGTACTGTTTTGTAGCTACCTGGAATGTATGAGGGTGGTTTTCTTACCAAATCAACCAAGTTCCTGCAGGAAATGACCAGGGTGTGAGAATGTCCCATAGGTATGTTTAGAAACCTTCCAACTTCTGTTTCCAGTGCCTGGAATTCTCCAGTGTGACTGTTCTCAGCCAGACAGGACCTCAGTACAGCCCTGACCTCAACAGTAGGCGGTACCGCCAGGGTGGAGAATTATTGATTTGAGAGATTTCAGAGGATAGTCCCCTTGCTCCTGGGGTTTGTGGGAGCTGCCAAACATTGGATTTGGCTGTGGAAGGCCTTTCCTAGGCAGCCAGTTCTCTGGCCCATGATGATTACAGCCATTTTCCTCCACCATTGCTGGAAAGGCTGAGCTGGTATATAAACAGAGTGGAAGGAATGACTGAGCATAGACATACTGACACCAGTTAAACAGTTGCGATTTTTTTTCTCTTTAATCAGCACAACCCAGAGGCTCCAGGAGAAGTCAGCCTGGGCTTGTAGGCTGTAGCCCACACGGATTTGCTGTTCCCAAATGACCTAAACGAAGCTGTGCTGATGCAAGAGCCCCAGGGCTGCAGTTGAGACCTAAGAGTAGCTCCGATTGTCCCCAGTTCCAGTATCATACTAAGGTTCAGTGTCCAGGAAGCAGCTGGGAAAATTCATAGGATTCCCTTGATGTGTTTGGGATCCTATCTTACTGGGGAAATTGCTTTAGCCAGTGAGCAATAAGCTTGGTATCTCATCAAAGGTCAACTGAGCTTAATGGCTCCTTACAAAAAGCCAGTCTGCTAAGCAACAAAGTCCAGGCTGACTACATTTCAGATGTAAGGCAGGTCAACATGCACATTTCTTGGGCAGTAATCATTATAGGTTAAAATGAAAGTGATTTCTGCAGGAACTAGCAATAGTGATAGGGACAGCAAGCACACTCTGCCTGATCATGATCCCCAGAAGGCTCTAAGTCTATTGCACAGGAGTGTTTATAGTAGCAGAATGTGAATAAGTAGAGGATCTCCTCAGGAGACTGGACCTCCTTCATTCTCTAGGGACCATCCAGTCCAGGCATATCAGAAGTGGCATGTTTGTTGCCCCCATCAGCATAGATCGTACAACAGCAGTGGGGGTAAAGGTCAACAGAAGAGAAAGAAGGAAAAAAAAGAAAGAAAGAAGGAATAGTACAAGAATTAGAAACCAAAAGCATCTCTAGAAAGCCCTTTGATAAGCTAATGATTATAGCCCTGTAAGTTATTTCTTTCGCATTTTATCTTTGCAAATTATGCTTGTCATTTTATTCTCCTTGTTTAGTCCCACAATTTGTATGTCATCAACCAGATTTTACTCCAAAACATCATTATTTTGAGTATTACAAAATCAGGCCCTGATGTTCCCCATTTCTGTCTTTGTCAAGCAGGAGGTCTCCATCACGGTTCCACCTGGCTCCCACCCCTCATGCTCATGTCACACGGAACATCAGTATCTCAGGGCTCTCAGAGCTTTCTGACAAGTAGGACCTGGCATAGTACCTGCATCTGAGCCATTCATACCGTGTTCTCAAGTGACAGTCTAAATGTTCAAACATGGTTTCAAGGGTGCCAGTAATGGAGGAAAAATAACAAGAGGTGTTAGGAAATATCATCCATCAGTCCGTCCTCATTTCCACACTAGGAGCTATGTTTCATGCATACAAATCTGCCTGGCCTGGCTACATGCTGCCTTCCCTTCCCTCAGCTGCTCAGTTCATCTGTGGCAAATGGAATAAGTCCAGTGGAGGTAGCCGTTTGCCTTGTAAATGGCAAGGGCAAAATGGAAAGCAGTGGCAGCCAGATCTGTCTCATGTAGGGATGCTGGGGCTCTCGCCTGAGCAGACTTGAAAGCAGCAACCAGCCTCAAGGTCAATGCTCTGTGCCTTCCTCCTGCTGGGTCTTCCCCAGCACACTAGGCTACTCTTTCACCTTCCCACATAGGCCATCTATTACTCTAGCTCTGTCAGCTTGAGTTCTCTGGACCAT
Organism: Aethalodelphis obliquidens; assembly: GCF_003676395.1. Lineage (NCBI taxonomy): Eukaryota > Metazoa > Chordata > Mammalia > Artiodactyla > Delphinidae > Aethalodelphis > Aethalodelphis obliquidens. Next base: position 783,546 of record NW_020837966.1, read on the forward strand.
CTGCCCGTCTTGCCTCACAAATGTGATTATCTGCTAATCTGCATGGAGACAGGAAAACATCCAGCCCTCCCTCCTTGGGGGAATTTCTGTTTCTCTTCATTTGACTCATGAACAGACACTGGAGAGGATTGTACGTTTGTGAGTGGATATGAAAAGGCCAGTTCTAAACAGTTACCTTCTTTGTCAATTCTCCTTATCAAGCAAGGGACTTAGAAATGTCTCTGTCCTCTGTCTGTTCCACTGGAGAGGCCAGCCTGCTCCTCCTGACCTTGACTTCCCTTCCAGTGTTGCCTTTCATTCTGATCCATCTGGACATGTGGCCTAGCCTTAGCTGAGTTCTCCCATAGTAAGAGAAGAAGTGAAAAGTGGGCAAAAATCCTATTCCAAAAAGGCTGAGGTCATCCACAGCCTGGCCTGTGATTATCCCTGTACTGGGAAACGTAGGGCTGGCCCTGTGGAACCTCTCTCTCCCCCTTCCTCTGAAGACGTGCCAAGAGGGGCTGCCAGTGCCTGACACCCTTTGTCAAAGTGAATCTAGTGAGGCAGCTAGGCAGGCAGACAGATGTCACCAGAGAGCTTCAGAGGAGCCTCCTCCAGCCACTCACTCTTGAACAGCTGTGAGGTAGGCAGAGCAGCAGGGTTGAAGGTGCCTTGTCATGCCTTCCGTACACAAAGAGAAAAACTGAGTCCTAACCTGTACCAAATATGATGTAACATGAGGTTTTAAGAAATCTGTAATTGGGGACTTCCCTGGTGGCACAGTAGTTAAAAATCCACCTGCCAATGCGGGGGACACAGGTTCGATCCCTGGTCCAGGAAGATCCCACATGTCGTGGAGCAGCTAAGCTCGTGCACCACAACTACTGAGCCTGCACTCTAGAGCCCGCGAGCCACAACTGCTGAGCCCACGTGCCACAACTACTGAAGCCTGCGCGCCGAGAGCCCGTGCTCCACAACAAGAGAAGCCACTGCAATGAGAAGCCCGTGCACCGCAACAGAGTAGCCCCCACTCGCCGCAACTAGAGAAAGCCCATGTGCAGCAATGAAGACCCAACGCAGCCAAAACTAAATAAATTTATTTTTTTTAAAAAAAGAAAAAGGGCTTCCCTGGTGGCGCAGTGGTTGAGGGTCTGCCTGCCGATGCAGGGGACATGGGTTTGCGCCTCAGTCCAGGAAGATCCCACATGCCACGGAGCGGCTGGGCCCATGAGCCATGGCCGCTGAGCCTGCGCATCCAGAGCCTGTGCTCTGCAACGGGAGAGGCCACAACAGTGAGAGGCCCGCGTACCGCAAAAAAAAAAAAAAAAAAAAGTGACCCTACGAAAGCACACACCTGATCACCCCCTTTTCTAAATTATTTGGTGGCACCCATAGTGATACTCCTTGGCACACACCTGCAGGCATGTTCAGTCACCCTCCCACCAGTTCTCCACAAGCACCTTCCTTCTAGCTGTGCCTTTTCCTGTCTTGGCTTGTGGCCCTGGTTGTCATTGTACCCACATAGATTGCCCCCCACTCTTCTCTACTGCGCTAACCCAGGTGGACCTTCCAAGGACTCTTTTCAGGCATGGCTATTTCCAAAATCTCACCCCGCCTCCCCGCTTGCATCCCTTCCTGTGTGAGGAGCCCTCCCTCCCTCAAGCTTCCTGCAGCCTTTGCCGTACCTCCCACCCCGGGCTGTCACACCACAGTGCAGTTCTCCCTTCTGCTGTCCCTTACCCTTCTTGACCATCATTTCCCTTAAGGCAGAGACTTAGTGCTGTGTCCATGCCTACCACAGGGGTTCCTAGGACACGTCTGTGGGATGAGGATGCAGGGGATGGGTGGCAGCAGGCGAGGCATTGAGTGTGCTCTCCCATTTGTGGCAGAACAAAGAATATGTGTGCCGTGGCCACGACTACGAGAGGCTGGAGGCCTTCCAGCAGAGGATGCTCAGTGAGTTCCCACAGGCTGTCGCCATGCAGCACCCCAACCACCCTGATGACACCATCCTGCAGTGTGATGCCCAGTGTATCTTTTGACACTTAGTAGGGGAAGGAGGGCTGGGATCCTGGGAGGTGAGGCCTACCCAGTCAGCTACCCCTCTGCCATGTCCTTGGCCATACAGGCCAGGTTACCTGTAAGTCCTGAAGCAGAGTGTGTTCTCGTTACTGACTGACACTTAGCAGGGCACTCGTGCTTCACAGAGGGGCCGTGGCATGCCCTTAGCCATGGGGGCCTGGTCATCAGCTGAACTTCAGGGGGACCTTTATCCCTCTGGTTGGCTGCTGCCAGCACCTGAGTCCCCACCCTGCCATATGAAGGGTCTGCCTAGGCAGCCAGCAGCAATCACTGTGGACTCTTGCTGCAGGGATACTCCACTTCTGTGTCCTGCTCTACTCCCACGTGCATCTGTTGTTACCCAGAGCCTTTGCCAGCAGGACGGAGGCACAGCTCTGTGGATGGGGGTGGAGACGGGGGGTCTGAGGCACTTGGAAGTCTGAATGCAAACACTGGCCTGCCCCTCATTCCCCACACACAGCTTCCTTGAACACCTCATGACGGTTGCCATGACTGTAGCAAGCTTGTTCCAGAGAGAGGAGGGCAGGTAGACTCCCATATGTTATCTCGCCACAGAGATCCCAAAGAGTACTTTGTTAAAATGTTGTTTTGCAGTAAATACAGTTTACCCACAGTGGGCAGACCCAGGCTCTTGCAGCTTTTTCATTCTGTGGGGTGGGCACCTGCATTCTCCTGACCCCTTTCCCTTCTTTCTTAAAGGGGCACTGGAGAACACCTAGCTGTTGACATCTCACCTTGGCTGCGTGCTCAGGAGACTGACTGCTGGAGCAGGGAGAGGGGCAGTTAGGGAGATTCGGTCTGTGTTTGGGTCTGATCTGCCTCTTGAAATGCTGCTGCTGCCAGTAGGGAACAGGGGCTGTGGTGTTCCTCTCTCCTTTGGGGGGATGACAGGGGTCAGCCACTCAGGTCCATCTCTCTTTCAGTCTCTCTGGGTTTCTCCTTCACTTCCTGCCCAGACTTGCAGATCTATGCAGTGACGCCCATTCCAGATTATGTGGACGTCCTGCAGATGGACAGGGTCCCAGATCGCGTCAAGAGCTTCTACCGCGTCAACAATGTGAGGAAGTTCCGGTACGACAGGCCTTTTCACAAAGGCCCCAAGGACAAGGAGAATGAATTCAAGGTGAACAAATCTAGGGAAGTGGGGGCAGTGCTTATAGCGAGGCCGGGGCAAGCCCCACATTCTCAGGAGCTCATCAGTGTCTCACCCTTCGGGCAGGCAGGGCATGGTAAAAATCACTTAATGGCCTAAACCTACCTGTGCCTTCCCTGCAGAGCCTGTGGATCGAGCGCACCACGCTGACCCTGACCCACAGCTTGCCTGGCATCTCTCGGTGGTTCGAAGTGGAGAGGAGGGAGCTGGTGAGACACATTTCAGATGGGGCTCATTTTCACAGCTGCTTCCTCAGTTCTTGCTTTGGGGGCTTTTCTCTAAGGACTGAAGAGAGAGAAAGAGTGCTTAGGCCGCCTGCCTGGCCTAGGCTGCTACAGGCAGTCCTTTGCTGGAGGCTTTGTGCACCTTCGTTCTCTCATTTAATATTCACAACACCCTTAGGCACCAGGTATTTTTTTTCTCACAATTTGTGAATGCAGAAACTATTCTCTGAAGTTCAGGAAGCCAGAGACCTCTGACTTCAGAACTGGTGCTCTTCCCTGTTTACTGTACTTCTAAGTGCCTACAGATTAGAAGAGGAAATTAGAAAGGGCTCAGGGAGTCCCAACTCCACAGGAACAAGGGCGGGGAATCAGAATCACAGGTCACAGATCCCTGCTGTCAGGACTGTGATGAGGGAGGGGTTGACATTGTGCCTGGGATGACACCATTGCTGTGTGCCCCCAGGTGGAGGTGAGCCCCCTGGAGAATGCCATCCAAGTGGTTGAGAATAAGAACCAGGAGCTGCGGGCCCTGATCAGCCAGTATCAGCACAAGCAGGTGCATGGCAACATCAACCTGCTCAGCATGTGCCTGAATGGCGTCATTGACGCCGCTGTCAACGGAGGCATTGCACGCTACCAAGAGGTGAGCTGGGGTCCCAGACTAAACCCTGGCTGGGAAAGCAGTTCTCAGGCGCCTCTCCTTGAGATTCCAGCCTCTTAGGGAAGCCTTCTCAACAAGCCCTCTCCTGGCTGTGCCTCAGCTGACCAAGGATGGTCCTGGGATGAAGCCTTAAGCTCCCTGCCACTCCCTGTTTCCATTGTTCCCCCTCTCTGATGGGGCCTTTTCTTCCTTTTTATTCTCTGAACTCTGACAGATGGGTAATCCATCTGATGATGGAAGGATATTAAGTGGCCTCCAAGAGGAGCCTGAGAGCCCAGCCCTTCACGAGAAGTGAGTTGTGGGCTCGCTAAGAGACTAGTCCCCTCACCCTGGCCACCAGCCCTGCCTGCCCTACCCAAGCCAGCAAGGCTCCATGAGGGGCTGAGACCAGCATTCAGGCTTAGATTACTTGGTCACCTTTGGTCCTTCTTAAGACACAAAAAAACACATCTGTGATTGCTGGAGGTTCAAGCAGGCCAAGCTAGAGGTACGTTGGTGTGTGTACCTGCTAGGAGGCAGCCCGGCTACCTTTCAGGTGGCACCTTCAGACTCTTAGTAGTAGCCCTGGGAAGAGTCTTCCTGACTTGGCCTTTTCTTTCACAGGCCTTCTTTGATAAAGATTACATCACCAAGCACCCAGGAGATGCTGAGAAGATCACTCAGCTCAAGGAACTCATGCAAGAGCAGGTATGTCTTGCCAGGGTTGGAGGCCAGTGTCTAGGAGGGAAAGGCTAGGCACCACACGATAGCTGGATAGCTGCAGCACCCAAGGTCTGCTCCTTGGCTAACGGAGTAGTGTTGTCTATCACCCTACTAGGTTCATGTTCTTGGAGTCGGGCTGGCAGTTCATGAGAAGTTCGTGCACCCAGAAATGCGCCCTCTGCATAAGAAGCTGATTGATCAGTTCCAGATGATGCGGGCCAGTCTCTACCATGTAAGCTGATCCCTGTCCTGTTCCTGCTGCAGTATCACAGGTGTCACTTCCTCCAGACCTGTGCAGCAAGCCAAAGGAAGTGGGGTGGGAAGAGGGGCTGGAGAGGCGAACATGAAGGAAAAGCTGTTCCCACCCCAGGATAGCAGGAGGCAGAGGTGGGTGCTCTAGCCAGGGGAAGGACACCCAGTATCCTCTTATTCACTTCCTCCCTAAGAAGGAGTCATATTCAAGGACAGAGAATGTCCTTGAATGCACTGTGCTGGTGAAGAGAGGTTTTCATATGAGGAGGAAAAGTTTACGGCCCACATGCAGGGATCTCTTTGGAGATATTTTTCATCCCAAGAACCTACAGAGGTAAGGCATAGCCTGAGCCAGTCTTCTCTCCTCCCTCTCCCTCTTTCCCCTCTCTTTCCCCTGCCTCTTTAACCCCCTGCCTCCCTTCCCTCCCTCTTCCTCCATCATGTCTGATGACCCAGGCTTACATCTGAGAAAGCCTAGGCTGGGCAGTACTTTTGTACTGGCCTCTCTTAGAAGGGTCAGGCAGGTTCTGGGGCTGGCCCAGGCCCCAGAAGATCTCCCTGACTCTGACCTGCCTCCTAGGTCTCCATGGCAGGGCTTGACCCAAGGACTGATGCACACAAGCAGAAGCAGGGCCTGTATTCTGGGGCTAGTTTCCCTCCAGGGGTCTTACAGGGAATGCTGTCTGGCTGAGAGCAGGCTTCAGGTGGTATTGAGCACAAACTTCTGGTCTCTCTGTGTGTGAACTTCCCCATCACAGCAGGTGAGCCAGGCAAGCTAGAGCCTGGCCACTGGGGGAGCTCTCTAGCATGCAGGCTGTCAGGTCACTGCAGGAAAAGGCACAAAATGCTCACCCACATACCTCAGGGTCTCCAGGGCATACATGGAGGTGTCCTCTCCAGCTGCAGAAGCACATTTCAGCCTTCTGCTTGCTTTGGAAGAAGGGAGTGGAAAACCTCCTGCTTCTTCAGGGCAAGCTCAGAAACATTCCCAGTGCACCTAAGGCCCACAGATTGTGAAGGACTTCAGGAAACCTGGACAGTTGTGCTTTGTTTCCTCAGAGTCACAAATAGGGACTCAAACCAATGTGCTGTCACCCAGGAGGATTTGGGATCAAAAGTTTCTGCCAAGATGTCTACATACTTAATTATGCAAAAATAGAACTGTACTGTTTTCTAATTACTTGCATCAGGATTTTGTGTCCTGTCTCCCCATAGACTGTGTCACAGACAACTTAACCCAGGTCACTGAGAGCTGGGCCATTTAGCAATCCAATAAAACCCAACTCCAGTTCTTATGTAAGAGGTGTCCACTGTCTGACAGATGATAATCAGCTCTTCCTCTCCTGTTTCCCAGCTCTTGTTCTACTTTTTCTATAGTGATAAATGCCTGTTAACACACTCTTGTGAACTCAGACCAACCTCAGCCTACTCCAGATGTGCTCTTAGTGGGTTGACCTAGGCCTCACAGCCTCTTCCCCAGGCTGTGGTGTGGTTAGGAGGGTGCTTTGGTCGTGAAGGGGTCACTGCCCAAAAGAAGCCAGTAGTAGTTCAGGTTCAGCCAACAGTATATGATTTTTTTTTCATTTACATTCCTGCCACCAGCCTGCTTTTCCCTCTCACCTCTTAATTACTTTTTTATTCTTAATTATTTATTATGAAGGGGCATTCGTTTCTCAACAGGAGTTTCCGGGTTTGGACAAGCTAAGTCCTGCATGTTCAGGCACCAGCACCCCACGGGGAAATGTCCTAGCATCCCATAGCCCCATGAGCCCAGAGAACATCAAGATGACCCACCGGCACAGGTATGGCTTTAGGGCTGAGGAGGGTCCCCTCCACAAAGGTAAGTCTGAATGTCAAAGATCAGAGCAAGGAAGTCCAAAATAGTGCTTGTGTGTACGCACATGCCCTCTTACCCATGTGCACAGCAAACACACAGCTCCTGCTACAGGATCTACACTCTGCATCCAGTCATCCTGGGTGACAGAGGAGTATACATGGTATTGTGGGAACACGGAGGAGGGGGCATTTGGGGTAAGTCTTGAAGGGTAAGTAGAAGTTTGCTGCGCAGAAAAGAGTTGGTGTTAGGAAGGTGATGGAGCAAGATCCGGGCAAACTCACTAACATGTGCAGACACCTCAAGATATGAGCAAGCCAGTCTGCTCAGCACTACAGGGAGAGCCAAGTGGCTGGAATGCAGGATTCCAGGGCATGGAAGAGGGCCAGGACCAGCTCTGGATGGGCTCGCTTCATTCAGGCCTTTGGACTTGATCCCAGGGTGAATGAGGATCACCAGTTGGTTTTAAGGAAGAGGACAACATGGTGATGTGGACATCAAGGCGTCCCTGCTCTGCACTCAGGAGTCCTGGTCGCGAGGGCTCCACTGGGGAGACTTCAAGTCTCCAGGGCAGGAAGCCCAGGCCAGGGGATGACCCTGGAGAGGAGCCCTCACTTGGCTTTGTTTTCCAATGTGAGCAGCAAGTCAGCACAGAGGGTACTCAGCAAATAAGAAGGAATGAATGAATGGGGGGCTGCCTAGAACTGATAGAAGAGAACTGTTGGCAAGCCTGTGGCCACAGAGATGGAAGGAGGCCAGCAGATGGTTCACAGCCAGCTATTTCGATAGCTTCCCCAAACCAGGAAGATACCCTGACCTAGGAGCAGATCCTATCCGGGTGTAGGTACTGGCTCAGGTAAACACCCCATAGCAAGGAGGACCTGGGATCCTTGACCTGATTCAGCATATCTCTCATTCCTCCTGCGACACTGGTGATGTCATCAGACTGAGTGGCCATAAACCATTTAACTCTAGGTCAAGGCTATGCCAAGCTACCGTTGGCCCTCCCAGACTAGGGGCCTCTGGTGGGGTTCAGGACTGCTGCAGGCCTCAGATGGGTATGAGCATTGGCTATGGAACCATCCAAACCAGTGATGGCTAAGGCTTGGGGATGGCTGTTTTATACACACCCATGACTCTCCCTCTCACCACCTAGCAAAATGTCTCAGCTCCAGACCTGACTCCTCCCTATCTCCCACTCTTGTTCACAGCCCCATGAACTTGATGGGGACCGGCCGCCATTCATCATCCTCTCTCTCCTCACACACATCTAGCGAAGCTGGAAACGTGGTGATGTTGGGTGACAGCTCCATGGGCGAGGCTCCTGAGGACCTGTACCATCACATGCAGGTACAAGAACTGTCCAGGGAGAATGGGCCAGGGCACCATACCTAGAGGATTCACCTCTCTGCTGGCCTGAGGACTGGCATCCCTGCCTAGTTCTCTTGTTCCTGAATTCAGAACACCCAGAGCTATGGCAAAACTGCCTTCCCTCCACACCATCCCATGTTGCACTTCCCAGGCCTTCTTTCCCAAGAAGGAAATCTAGCTTCAGTCCTGGCTACTCTTAGAGATCCCATGGGAAAGCTCCTCTGACAGATTGCCTTCCTTCCTGGCATTCCTGATGGCTAAGTCCTGCTTCCTCCATGGGCACCATCACTAGAATCTACCCAGCAGCCCTGCTTCTTTGGGGTTATAGGTGACCCTTAGTGCTGGCCATCAGCCGGTCCTCCATCAGGGCAAGGGTACAGTATCAGACACTGGGTCTGGGCACCTCATGGCATGAAGAAGCCAACTCTGGGCCAGTCTACAATCCTGGCCATTCAGACCTCTATCCTGCTAATTTTTCTCCCTTTGCAGCTCGCGTATCCCAACCCCAGGTACCAGGGCTCAGTCACCAACGTCTCTGTTCTGTCCTCGTCCCAGGCAAGCCCTTCTTCCTCCAGCCTGAGTTCCACTCACTCAGCACCATCCCAGATGATTACCTCTGCCCCTTCCAGTGCCCGAGGTAAGGATGGCAGGGCGCTGCTTGCAGAAGGGAGAGGAGAGAGCCTCCTGGGCCCCACTTGTCCTCCTCTCATCTGTGGCTATGTCTTTGAAAGTGGCCCTGTGACTTAGAGAATGCTCACCTGCGCTTTTAGTACCAAGGACTCGAGGGGTCCTACCTCCAAATCTTTTTCTCTTGCTGGCCTCAGACCCTGCTCGGAGCAGTGGTTGCAGCTATGCTGCCACCAAGGTAGCTAGCCATCGCATCTCCACCTCAGTAAGAGGACACACAGCCTAGGGGAAAGCTCAGTTCTTTTCCATTGAAGTGTTTGCAAGAATAAAGCTCAAAGTTAAGGCAAAAGTGAGTTTTGTCTTGAATAATCAAACATGATGAAAAAGTATGAAAATTAAATTTGAAGACTAAAATTAACCCTGGAAAATATTATTATAAACGGTAACAACAGCCAAAAAATCTTTGTTCAGTTGGGAAAGTGTTAATCAGGAGAGATGGCTCTGTAAAAAGCTATTAACTTTGCCAATTATTGCTTGATTTCTTCTTCAGTTGAATAAATATTGTTCTGAGCCAGCATCTTTTTCACATTCTGATTCTAATTCCTGCAGTAAAATTTGATTCTCTGTCCTTTTAGATAGAAGCATTCACAGTGGAATGGAAATTAGCTATGGTGACTAAAATCTAGCACTTCCCAGGGTTGGCTGTGCAGAATAGTAGCAGAAGAGAGTGGTGAGCTGGTCACTGGCTGTTGCTTCCAGGCTTCAGAGGGGTGGAGTCTCTTTGTTCTTCTCATTATTATGAAGATAAACAGAAATAGCACAAATGTATGACATAGAGGGTCGTTGAGGGAAAAAAAAAAACCTTTTCTTTCATAGCACGCAAACCTGAAAGGCCCACAGTAGCAGTGATGGAGAGAGAGATGCAGTGGCCAACTGGGAAAAGCCTCAGCTGACAGCAGAAGGGGGGTAAGGCTGCAACAGGCAGAGTTACAGACTTTCACCTGAAGCATCCAGCCCAACCCCTCATTCCCTGTGGAGGAAACAGGTCCAGTGAGAGGGGCTTAAGGCCATCCAACCAGTTTGTGGCCAAGTTGATTTTGGAGTTTGAGTCTTTACACTTGCCAGCCATCAGTCTGATGCCCATTCCACTTCCATGATTGCCTCCCTAACATGGACCAAGGCACTCAAAAAAGGGGAGCCAGCATTTGGAAGCAGGTATTTCTAGTGTTAAAGAAGAAAAATGATCCAACAAATGGGTGCATGTTGAAGATTTGTCAGTATGTGAGGGCTGCAAACATAGAGAAGCAACAGTGATTTGTGCTATAAAGGTATGTCAAAAGATGGTTTGGAGAATAAAAAGGAAGGAAACCCTGATAAGTCAGCCATGACTTCTGTAGTGGAGGTTAGCATTTGCAGTGTCTTAAGGTAATGCTCCTGAATAGAGCTGCAGAAACAGATTTTGTAATCTAATCTGTTGTGTGGGTTTTTTCCTAACCTGAACACTCTCTAAGATATACTCAGCCATATCTAAGTCTGTAGCTGGGTATTCTTGCTGAAGTCAGATCTCTGAACCATGATTATCGATAAAAACAGAGGCAGCAAAGGATGGACATTTTAACTCACTTCACTCTGACATTGCTCAGACACTTCCCCTAGGCAGTGCCCGGTACTCGGTGCCCTAAAGAGGACAAAGACGCCATCAGGGACCTCACAGTCTTTCTGGTACCACGTTTGTCCTTCCAGCTAACGATATACTAATCTATTCCCTCATCAAGCTTTTACGAGTGCTCAGTAAGAAGTCTGCGTTGCTCTTACACCCTCAGAGTTGAATAGAGAGAAGTTATGTTCTCCCTGTTTGGAAGTGATCTCTTTTTATTTCAAATGGCTTGGTTATCAATTGCTGCATAATAAACCACCCACCAAAACTTAGCGGCTTAAAACCACAATTTATTATCATCTTGCGTGATTCTGTGGGTTAACAGGGCTCACTGAGCAATTCTCAGTTTGCAGTCTCTCATGAGCTTGCAGTCAGATGTCACTGGGGGCTGGAATCATCTCAAGACTCAACTAGGCTGGACATCCAAGATGCCTCGCTCACGTGGCTGGCAGGTGATAGTACCTGTCAGCCGGGAGCTCAGCTGGGGCTGTCAACCTGAGTTCCTACGTATGACCTCTCTCTGTAGCTTGAGCTTCTCACAGCATGCAACCGATTTTCCCCAGAGCAAGCATTCCAAGACACCCAGGCAAAAGCTGCAAGACTTCTTATTACCCAGCCTTGGAAGTCCCAGAACATCCCTTTTGCCACATTCTGTTGGTTAATCAAGTCACTAAGGCCAACCCAAATACCAGGGTGTGGAATAAGACTGCACCTCATGATGTGAGGAGTGGCATGTGCGTTTTGGGAGGGAAGGCATTGATGGTCGCCATCTCTGGAGGTAAGCTATCATGATGGTCAAACTCTAGAGTATCATATAATGAAAGGCTGATAGGAGCTCCCTCCTTTTCTGGAGTAGATATGAAGTATAAAAGTGAACAAAATGGTTAAATAGAACTGGGCCCAAAGCGGGGAATCGTGATAAGAGCAGAGGCTATTAAGAAAGAGCGGGAAGTCACTTCTAGGCTACAACACCCATGCAATCCATGTGTAGGCCCATCTGGAGAAAACCATGGGCCCAGCATGTGTCAGGCCCACATGTGAGAGAAGATACAGACTGTGACCTGGTGTCATACAGGAAGATTGATATTTTTAGATAAATGTGGGAGGTGAAGTAGTAGATGCACTGGGGTCACCGAAGAAACAGAATGGCCCACTCTGGGGTTTGTGTCTGATGTTACGGATGAGGGGAAGGCTTTCATGGAGAGTGTTCTGGAGACTCCTTTGCATTGGAGTCACTTTCCCCACTCCCAGGAGTGGTCATGTCACCAATAGCCTTCCTTGCCGTGCCCATTGACACTCTGCTGTGGTTCTTGTTGCTTTGGAAACCTTCAAGTTGAATGGCCTGCAAGGCATAGTCTAAACTCTTTACGTCCGCAGCGCCCCCTGGTGGTCAAAAGGCTGAGTGGGGCTAGGAAACATGGAGATTTTGATTGATCCTCCTTGAATAACTCAGTCATGCTGGGACTTAGCCCCCCTGGGGTTTACCAAACTACAACTGAAGTAGTTCAAAAGTCCTGTGACACAAAAGCCCTTGTGGTGTTTAAATGTTTTCATGAAAAGTAGCCATCACTCTCTCCTACAATGGCTGCCCTGGCTGCCCAGGGAAGACAACAGTGGGCAGGAAGTAAGATGAAAGAGTTAGAAAATCTCGTGGTAGCACAGAGCACTCTTTTGTTTTCGCACCAGAGAGGCCTCCATAACATGGATACAAATCCTCAGCATAGCCCCTGGGGCCTGCAGGCTGCTGTCCCTCCATCCTAGCCCTGCAACATGTATCAGGATATTGAGTGTGCAGATCTGGGGTTGGCCTGGTGAGCCAGACTGTGAGCTCCATGAGGTGAGGGACCATGGCCAAGCTGAGCAAGGCGGTACACCATGTTCCAACCACATGCCTGGTGTGGGATGGGTATTAGATATGAGTTTGATGTAACTGAGTTGGTATAAAGGGGCTATGTCTCTGTGCACACCAAGCTGGGGGTACCCCTGTCCAGAGATGTGGCCAGCAGGACCCAGGGAGCATTCAGAGTTTCTTGCTGGAAAGGCACTATAGAAACCAGTGGGATTAGGAGCCCTTTTCCTTTTTTCTTTACACAGCCATCTTTTTGAGGTTGCCTCAGAGCATAAGTTCTAAAAGGAAATATTGATGTAAGTGAAAAAATCACCAAATAGTAGCAATTCAGGCCTAGTTTTTTAAAAAAGCATACTTTACTCATTCCCTTATCAGTGAAGGATATTTTTAAAACTAGGTCTTAGAGCCAGCCCTGAGGTTCTATAAACAGTATCGCTCAGACCAGCTGTGGAAGAAGTTTACTTAAATAATAATTGCCTTACTTGTTTTTAATATACTGACTTCTTCAACATATTTAAGCCTCATCTCCTTGGACTAAAATGAGTACAAGAGGCATATCTCAAGAACGCCTGGCTGCAGAAGACCTTTTTTAGTTGTACCCTGACAGTGCTTGGACGGCACACTCACAGGAAGGTTCAGAGACCCTGTTTTTCAGGGACACACAGCCTCCTGAGCTGCAGGTTCACCTCTCAGATGGAGCCTCACTAAGAAAACACCACGGAGAGGGGTTTCAACCACTTGAATCAGCCAGAGGCTGCCGAGCTGCCAGTGGGCAAGAAGGGGGCACTGGGATCCAGGTGACCCTCCCACTAGTTTGACATGGATGTGCTGGTGTTTGGCACAATGAGTGATACACGTTTGGAGGGCCTTCTAAATTATATCTTCCCAAGGGAAGCCTGCAAGTTTATTCTCACTACTTCTGTGGAAGGTCCCCTTGAGGACCATTGGTTGACAGGTTCCTGGGCCCATAGCTGTGGCCTGCATCAATGGGGACTAAGCCACACCACATCTGGTCTCCATAACAGCCCCTCAGGCCAGAGGAGGTCTCACAAGAGAAGGGCAAGAACCAAGTCAACTCAAGAGCCTGGGTTAAAGACCCACATAGCTCCATGACTCCCGAGTTCACTGAAGGGCAAGTCTTAGAAACCCTGGAGAGCCCCCTGTGTGCAGGGCCCTGGGCCCCCAGCCAGTCTGGCTGGGTCTGCAGTAGGATGGCCAGGAAGGCAGAGGCCAGGCACTGGAGGCTTGGAATCTGGGAAAAGGTGGTAGGGAGCCATCTGGGAACAGGGCCAGTGGTGTCTGGAGAAGGTAAGTGTGTAGAAACAGTGTGTCAAGTAAGAACTGTGCTGCTGTGTTATCTGAGTGTGTCTGTTTCTGTGTGATGGCTCCATTGCAAGCTGGCCTGGGCCCATTCCTGGGCCCCCTGAGAGAGCTCAGCATCCAGGCCACACCCATCTCCCAAGAGTGCTGGATGCAGAGGGCCCCTAGGGCCCCAGCTCCAGTCCCCAGCTCTCCTCATGATCTGCCTCTGAGCATGGTGAGGGCGCTGTCGGGAGTCTGCATTGCCCCAGGTTGTAGTATGTGTGCCTTGGCTGGGATGCCAGGTGCAGCCCCCGCCACCATCTAACCACCAGGCTCTGCTTCATTCCTCCTGTGCTTGCTGAGTTCATCCTCACCCCAACGGCAAGGGGACACCACCCTGGTTCCTTGGCCCCAAGGATGCCTGCCCTCTGGGCCCTCCATCTGTGGCTTGTCATCTGTGCGTGATTGTTCTCACTTGGTTACAGGCTCTCCCTCTCTGCCAGATAAGTACCGCCATGCCCGGGAAATGATGTTGCTGCTGCCCACACACCGGGATCGCCCAAGCAGTGCCATGTATCCAGCAGCCATCCTGGAGAACGGACAGGTAATGGAGCCAGCCTACTGACTGCCCTTTGCTGCAAGTGTGTTGGCCTGGGCTTCCCTCGTTGCACTTGCTAGGCTTTCTGCACTGTCCTTCGTGCCTCCCTCATTCTGCCATAAGACCCTCAGAAGGCTGCTGGGCTCCTAGATGGGAACTGCAGCGAATGTGAGGACCAGCAGTCCAGATGGAGTACAGCTGTGGGTAGAGTGGTGGCAGGGTTGGAACCACCATTGTTTGTGTGGCTCTCTATCCTTCTGGCCAGCCTCCTGGACTCCTCATCTATAAACAGTCTGGCAGAGAAAATTGGTTATTTTCTGTCCCAAGAAGGCAGTGGTGGACGTGGGTCTAGAAAATGGCCTTCTTCCCTGTGTGTGTGAAGGACATCCTCACTGGGGCAAACTCTGCCTCTTTCATCCATCCATCCATCCATCCATCCACCTGAAGCCCCTCTCTACCCGCTGGGACTACTCTCCACACCATTTGCCCAGCTCTCCAAATATCCTATATGGGGCCCTTGAACAAGAAGCTGCAGGGATTAGCTCCTTCCCCTCCTATCCAGTCTTCCCTGCCCTCCTGTCAGGGTCCATGAAAGTCACCTCCAAACAACTGTTACCTAGTCCCAGAGTGCCAGGACTTTCCCAGCAGTACCTCTCTGTGCCTGGTCAGCCCTGCCAGGTGGAAGGAGCAGGTCTGCCTGGCAGCTGCCCATCAGAACAGTAGGTCCTGTCTGTGACTTTGGGCTTGAGTGCTTCCCTTTCCCTACCCTCAGTGCTCACATGGGCCTGTGCATGTGGGGCATCTCCAGGAGACTAAACCTGCCAGTGCTCAGGGGTGAAAGGGGTCCCTAAATCCTTTCTACCAGTGGGTCTCCTTGGCAGGACAGAAGGATACAGTTAGATACCCTCGGGTGCCTGTGTCCTTTTTCTTGGCCATGTACAGGACAACCTGGAGCCCAGGGGGACACTGGAGGGTGGACCCTCAAACACTGCACATGGCAGGACTCAGAGCCAGATAGCGTGGATAGTTTTCCAGCTGGCCTGATGTTCTCAACACATCTCAAGCATGAGCTGTACCACTGCTTTGATTTTTCCATCTGATCCTGGAATATCCTGGCTCCCGTGGCCCACAACACTGCCCCCAAGGTGTAACTGGTTGTTTTCACTCTTTGATGTTTTTCTCCTTCCCTCAGCTGCCAAACTTCCAGCGGGCCCTGTTCCAGCAAGTGGTTGGAGCCTGCAAACCCTGCAGTGATCCCAATCTGTCTGTGGCTGAAAAAGGTATAATTCCCTTTCCCAGGTGGCCTCATCCCATGTTTATCCCCATCCTGAGCGTCCGACTCTTGTCCCTGAGCACCAGCTGGCCAAGGCTGAGCCACACTGTAACGCCCAGGCCAGTCTATCTGTCCAGAGTCCTGACCAGTTCCTGTGTTCACTATTTAACCCACGTCTGGCTTGATGCTAAGGTTTGGATCCTGTTTGTTTGTATCTCTCCCTCCCCAGGGCCCACCCTCTGAGAAGCCCCAGCTGCCACCTGCCCTGAGCCCACCTTTACGAAAACTTGGGCTGCCGTATGCAAATGGTGGGCAGCCACTCCCCGGGGCTCCTCCCGACCAGCCCCAGAATTCAGCAGGCCCTGTGGCCCCTTTGGTCCCTCTCAACTTGGGTCCACGGGGACCTCTCCTTGTTGCTCAGAACAGGCCTGTGGCCAAGCATGTACCCCAGAATAATGGGAAGGACAGGCCATGGCAAAGTGAGTTTCCCAGAGACAGTCCTGTCCAAGGGACTTCAGTTCCTCCTATAGCCGCTCTGGCCTGCAGCTGCTGTGAGTCCATTTTTTACACATTGCAAGTCCAACAACTATACTATGAGACTAGGCAATACTTAGAACAGAGGCTGTTTATAGATAGTGGAGTTTTACCCTATGTTCTGCTCTAGCAAGCTGAAGGAAGAACCAGACTTGGACCCATATGACCCCGGCCCAAACATGGAGACCTGAGTTCATTTAACATAGAACAGTACCTGTGTGGGGACTATGCTAAGCCTACCTGCCACACAGAACCGGCCCATGTCAGCCCGCTCCCTGTAGGTTCCTCTCCCCTCTCCTCCATCTGTTGGAGTTTAGGGCACACTTAGTCCCCAGCAATACAACCTGCTGTCCCATCAGAACATGTCCCTCCAAAGCTGTTGTCATGTCATCATTGCACCTCTTCACCAAGTACTGTCTGCTGTTCTCACTGTCATTGTTCCTCCCTTGCTCATCATGGAGGATATGCCTCTCTGTCCTCTTTAAGGAGACCATGCACGGGGTCCATGACCTCAGTGCCTGGTAGGCATCGGCACCGGGTACTCAACCACAAAGGGCATGGAGATTCTGGCTGAAGATGCCTTCCTAGCCTCAAGGTTGCACATCCCTAAAACATGCGGCTTACCTGGACCCCTGCACCTGTGCCCCAAAACAGAGTGCCCTTTTGGCCTTGAGGGCCAGAATCCACAGTGGCTTCTCTTTACCTGAGTTGTGGAGCAATCACAGATCTAGCCAAAAGCACAGGTGGGCTCAGAGCTCAATTGGGTGCTGGTGGCCAGACCAGGACCTTAACGCCAACTGGACCCAGAAGAGCTTCAGGCTTCAGACCAAGCTGCAGCAAGAAGCTGGATATGCCCACCTCCCAGGTGTGGGAAGGAAAGAGGGTTGTCTCAGAACAAAGGCTGAGCCCAGAGCAAGCCCATTTAAGCCACAAAGCCAGTGCTCAGTGTGTAGCAAACTAGACATTTGCCTAGGGGGAACACATAGGCCAGAGTAATAACTCCCTAAGTCTCTACCTGGATCCTCCAGGGCAGGAACTGTGCATACTTGTCACCATTCTCTTGTCATCGGGATCTTGAGTCCCATGAGAACTCCACTTCTCACTTACATGTGTCTCTCTTTGCCAGGCAGTGACTCCCAGACCAGGCAAGCCTGCCCTCGAGGCTGTGGGCTGTGCACAGGGGACCTCAGGCCAGTGGTGGCCCATAACAGAGAGAGAGAGAAATGACCAGGACACAGTGGGGATTGCCCCTCTTCTCCTAGGATAGGTCTGTGCATCTTAGATTTTCCACTAACCCCAACGCACTTGTGCTGTATGGCACAAGTTCACTGGTCTCAGTGGTCACCAACAGCAGGCTACAGGGCGAGCTTGATGATTTCTGGTTCACACAGAGGGGCTCAGGCAGGTACCCTTTGTACACCATTGCAGCCTTGCCAGCTTTCTTCCCTCATAGCGTTCCTACCTGCAAGATCCTTTGGGCCCTTGTGGGTAAACTTTTGCAGTCCCACAGTTCTTCCGGGGTCTAGATGTGCACATGAGATCTTGGGCTGTCAGAGCCCCTTTGGGGAAGCTGCCCAGACCCACCTCCAAGCTTCTTATTCAGTGAGGTTTGGTGGCTTTTTATGGAGATGGAACTTCTCCTTTTCGGGAGAGGGAGGCTTAGTGCTGAGGACCAGGAAGCTTATGCTGCGTCTTGAGGAAAGCCTACATGAGAATAGGCCTGTTCAGTTCTTAGGGTGGCTCAGGCTCTCTGAGGAGGCCTTCTGGTGGAATCCACCTGGTGTTCACCAGAGTCAGAATCCTTTCCTCCCTTCAGTGGACAGTTGAGTGTCTGTCTACCCAATCACTGCCACGCCCTCCCTTCTGCCACCAGCCGTCAGCCATCCCATGAGACTGAGCCATGCTCCTCAGAGCTGAAGCTGTTGAGGTCATTGAGTTCTACCCTGTGTTCTGCTGCAAGCCCACAGCAGTTCTTGACCAGTGAGGAGGACTAGGGTGGACATCACCCATCACCTTATCCCTGGACCACCCGGGGCCCAACCCCTCCTGGCCACATCCTCCTCAACGGCTAAGCTCTAGCTCCTTCCCTCCCAGAGCCTCTCAGGTCCCATTAGGCCCTGGCATTCCCCACTCAGGACCTGGAGTGGGAAGAACCCAGACCCCAGCCTTGTCAGGCTCACTTTAGCTATGACTGCCTCAGAACAAAGCCAGTGGGTAGGCCGCTTCTCTCTCTAGGAGAGCCCAAAAGGGAATTGGTGCCTGTCTGGCTTTGTCAGAGAAAGGGCGTATTTCTTGTCAGTGTTATTTGTTCTCCAGGAGGAGTTGGCCAGTAGCATTCACATGCCCCCCTCCTGCTCCTGAGACCCCAAGGTCCAGCCATTCCTTCTCTCCTCTCCCCTCCTACAAAGTCACTCACCCCAGCTGTGGCTGAAGGGCCAGTATTCTGGCACTGGACTTCTTCCTTACCATAGGTGGACACCCTGTGTTTTCCCTTTGTCCAGGGCCCACTCTACCCTGCATCCATAGCATGTGGGTGCCAGGAACTGGGCCTCTCTACATGCCCCAAAGCACCCATGGGCTCCACAGCCCTCCCTCCTCTCTGGAAGCAGTGGTCCCTGCTGGACCTGGGCCATGACTCACGGGCTTTAGACTCTCCTCCAGCAGGCACAGTGAATACCAGTCCTTACCTAGAAAACCCCTGTGCCTCCCAAGCCCAGCCAGTGGGCACAGAAGCAACAGGGATGGGCAAAGCTTGTACTTACCACAGGCTCTTTGTGGGGCCAGCTTGGGGGCAGGACCCACTCCCTGGCCGTGCACCAGCTGTGGACGGAGGCAGTCTCTGCTGCCCGTCCATCCTGCTCCCTGCTTTTCCCATTGGGCCAGGGCTATGGGAGATCCCTGAATCCTGACCTTGGTAAGACTCTCCATAGGTGCGCGCTCGCGCTCTCTCTCTCTCTCTCTCTCTCTCTCTTTTTGCAGTCCCATCAGCCTGTTTGACTCTCCTCTTCTCACCTCTTCTGTTGTCTCTTCTCCTCCTGGCAAGTCCTGGAGGCTGCAGACGCTCACTCCTTGCTGCACTTTCTCTCCGCTTACCGTATCCTGAGTACTCTTCAGACACCAGTTCACTCTGTTGCTATCCTCTTAAGTGGCTTCTGTCCTGACCACGGTCCCCTGTGGGCCACAGTGTCTTGCTTGGCCAGTGTTTTGTGTCTTAGGAGCTGGCGTGCCACTCCCACGTGTGCTGAGTACATAGTATGCACCTGCAGAAGCCATAGGCTGTAGAACAGGCTTCTCTCAGAGGGTGGCTCAAGAAGTAACCTCCCTTCATGCCATCTGTTTTCACCCTTCAGCGGTGCCAGCAGCCCCCAGCAGCTGGAGCCTGGATAGCGGAGCCCGAGAGGCCCAGCCCTTCCTGTCTGCCCACACGGGGTGCATCCTGGCCCCCCCAGTGCCTCCCCGAAGCCTGCTGCATGGTAAGAAGACTTCCAGCGGGTCCCCCAGATAGTCCCCAGTCTCAGATTCTACTCACGGGCAAGGGCAACAGCCCTCCAGGCTGAGAAGATGAGCCGACTCTGCCAAGGAAAAAACATCTCCACCGCAGGAAGGATCCTGCTGGGCTTTGGGGTCAGTGAGGTTTCCAAGCACAGCAGGTGAGCTCAGTGAGGCCTTTCCAACCATGGAGGCTGAAGACATCAGAACTGACCATGCCAAGCATGATACTCACCAGCCTGTCGTCACCAAGCAGCAGGCTGAGAGCTGCCACTGTCTGCAGTCTGTTGTTCCATGGGCTCTGATGCACTCGACCTCTTGACCTCC
Organism: Aethalodelphis obliquidens; assembly: GCF_003676395.1. Classification (NCBI taxonomy): domain Eukaryota; kingdom Metazoa; phylum Chordata; class Mammalia; order Artiodactyla; family Delphinidae; genus Aethalodelphis; species Aethalodelphis obliquidens. The sequence continues at coordinate 803,460 of NW_020837966.1, forward strand.
TGTGTGGCATGGGTGTCTTTACTCCAGCAGCTTGTGTTTTGGAGAACTTCAGTGAAAAGAGAGGTTTTCCTGTGGCCTTCAATGCTGAGGGGTTGCAGGAGACTCACATCTGTCCAGTTGGCCCTGCAAGATATGCTGACGTGCAGCGCAAGAAGGGCCCAGCTGAGGCTCTGGTTCTGTTTCCTTTGCAGGTCATTACTCCCTACACTTTGACGCCTTCCACCACCCCCTGGGTGACACCCCCCCGGCCCTCCCAGCCCGGACCCTGCGCAAGGTAATGCACTAAGGTGACAGCCCCAGCTGAGAGGAGCCATCTCAGCTGCTAGAATCACCCCTGAGACACCTGAGGTCTACCTCTCCTGCTCCTGTCCCTGAGATCCCAGCCTGGCTGAAGCTGGGGGTGGCCGGAGCCACACTTGGGATGCAGATGACCAATGTGTCCTGCAACAAACGTGATGGGGGCAGGGAAGTCAGAGGGTCCTGGAGACAGCAACACATGGTACCCAGAGTATGTGAGCAACGAGCAGTGAGAAGCCAGGGGGTTCCCTGCCAACACCCAACTTATCAACACACCACAGTTCAAGACATAAAGAAACATTCCTGTGGTGGATCATAGAGCACTTTAAACTGGAGTCCACTGAAAGCAAGAAGCATCAGATACCAGACCTTTACGAAAAACTCATTAACTTTTCTGCAAATTGGAAAAGACTGTCACAGATTTTAGCAGCAGAATGCACTCATCTGGTCCATGGCCCACTAGGGTTCTTTCTACCCTCGCCAACTGGCCTGATGACCCAGTCCTTCTGTCTGTACCCCAGAGCCACAGCCAGCAGCCTGGGACATGGCTTCAGGGGGCACAACTGCCCAGCAGCCAAGACAGGGCCATTTTTTAGCCACAGAAATGCAGGTGATTCTGGGGCTCCACTGGCTTGGGGGCAGGGAAGAGCTAGGGGGTGATTGATGATGAAACAAGAAACATGCTGTTGATGAGGATTATTTTAAAGTTCATTAATAAGCAGACTCTTGGTCTTCTCTTCCCATGGTGGGCCAGCCAGCCTGTTTGGAAAGAGGGATTCTAACATTTTTACCTTTTCTTTTGCAGTCTCCTCTCCACCCTATCCCAGCCTCCCCCACAAGCCCCCAGTCGGGCCTGGATGGCAGCAACTCTACGCTGTCTGGCAGTGCCAGCAGCGGTGTGTCTTCCCTAAGCGAGAGTAACTTTGGGCACTCCTCGGAGGCCCCTCCTCGAACCGACACCATGGACTCCGTGCCGAGCCAGGCCTGGAATGCTGACGAAGATCTTGAGCCACCCTACCTCCCCGTCCACTACAGCCTCTCTGAGTCCGCTGTTCTGGACTCCATCAAGGCCCAGCCGTGCCGAAGCCACTCAGCCCCGGGATGTGTCATCCCTCAGGACCCCATGGACCCACCTGCGCTGCCACCCAAGCCCTACCACCCCCGCCTGCCGGCCCTGGAGCACGACGAGGGTGTGCTGCTGCGTGAGGAGGCCGAGAGGCCTCGGGGCCTGCATCGCAAGGCCTCGCTGCCTCCTGGGAGCACCAAGGAAGAGCAGGCTCGCATGGCCTGGGAGCACAGCCGAGGGGAACAATGAGGGGTAGGGAGGCAGCTAGGACACCACCCTCAGTGAGCAGCTTGCCCCACCACTCCAGGTCTGAAAAGCAAGTCCCCCCGCAGGGAGCCAGAGAGGCCTGGCACTCAGGAGAGAACCACCCCGAGTCTACATTCTACTGCCGTGAACTCGTGTGTTGCCATGTACAGAGGCCACAGCAGCATGAAGGGTTGTGGCTTCTCTTTTTATTTCATTTTCTACATTCCATTTCTATGGGTTTTCCTTTTTCCTTTGTGGAGTAGATGCTTTCTTCCTCCTGCAGTTCCAGACCATGTGGAGCTATATGGAGATATTGCATAGACAGAATCAATTGCTTTGCAGGGCCCAGCGGGGTAGGAGCCCAGGCCCTCCCTCCAGGGAAGAGATGCACAGAAGAATGGGAATTGCACTAGGGACCTCTTCCTTTGCTGTGTGGACAGAAGAGCTCACGGTTGTATTCAGGGATTGCAAGGACCACATTGACTACGTCACCAGTGGACAAGGGGGCTACAAGCCATTTTGCACAAATGTCTGCCCACTTGCTCCCTCTTCCATCCAGGAGTGTGCAACTGAGAGGCTGGCTAGGCCAACCTGCCAGCTCAGGCATGTGACCTGGCCTAACTGCATGCCCAGGGCATACTGCCAGGCTTCCATGGGCCAGCCCTGCCTCCTACTCTACCTTGGATTTTTCCCTCCATCGTTTTTATTTCTGACCCTTTGCCCCTCTCCACTCTTAATACACCCCGTGCCCTGCAGGAGCCCCCTTGGTGCATGGATCTGCAGTGGTTATCTCCTGTCCTCTGGAGCTTGAGTGGGGGTATAGCGCCAGAGGGACTACCCTCGCCACCTTCCTCCCCAGGGCCCGGGCAGCCACGTGTTGAGAAACAAGCTGATACAGGAGTGAGGCTGGGTGTGGCAGGGGCCGGAAATCCTCAAAGCTTTCAGAAGTGGCCAGAGTGCCTGTCATCAGCTCCTGAATCAGGGATTTTCAGCACTACCTCCAAGCAGTGGGGTTGGCTGCCCAGCCAGGCTTCTAAGGCCCGAGGACTTGTGGTCAGGCTCAGCAAGCTCCTGGGTAAAAAGGGTGGGAGGGATTCTCCTCTTAGAAGCAGAGAGCCACACAGGTTGAATTATCCTCTCCCAGTAGCCAAGTGCAGGGCCTCAGCTCCAGGCCCGTGGGGACCACCACTCAGGGTTCAGGGCGGGCAGGAGGGCAGTTTCTCCAGCCTCCCCAGTCTGTTGGGCAGAAGGTAGTGGTGTCTTTATAGAAAACTCTTTCAGGTCAGGGCACCGATTTTCCTCTTGGTTTATTATTTGGGGGAATAGGGTGGGGTGGTAATAGTATTTTACCAGGGTGCTTCTAAGTTACTTTAAAAAAGTCTACGAAACATTTATTTGCTTGCATTCACAACTGTGATGGTCCCACGGCTGCCTTCTCCTTGTTGAGCAGGTATGTTCTCCCCTAGTTCCTCTTCTGCTGGCCCATCTGACCTCCATGGTTAGGGTATTTTTCACTTGTAAACAAATGCCAGGTTGTTTAATAGGAATGCCCAGCAAGTAACCTATGAGGAAAGATTGGGGGGCCGCATTAGCTTCAGGGCGTCTGGGAGTGTTTATCACCATTGTGGGTCCTTTCTGATACTTCAAGGGTGACTCCAAGCAGAGTGGGTCAGTCCTGGCAGGCCTGGACCATCTGGTGTTCACAAGTGTGACAGTCGGGGATTAGCTCTGGATTTCTTAGGTAGGAGGGCATATTTAGGTTTTAGGGCACTTCTGAACCTCAATCCCTGGACAAGGCAGTCCTCACATAAGAACATCTACCTTCTCCACCTGGTGGCATGGGAGGGTAGAGAGTGGAATGTGGGTTCATTTGGCCTTGCCTTGTACAGGGTGAGCCCAGTTTGTTTTCCCTCTCCATTTTCCCTAATTCCATGAAAAGGACATGATCCAAATTCCTTTCACTGGAGAATCAGCCAGTCTGAAGGGAAGTGGGAGGCAAGAGATGAGAATCCTCTGAAAAGATTGTGAAATACTGATTTTCATTCTTTCAAGCTTATTTGTAAATACCTATTTGAATGCTGTGTATTTGTACAGGAATTTGAGCAAAAAATGTATAGAGTGTGATGTCCAATTGGTATTCAGCCCTATATAAATGTGTTTTTAACCTCTGGCATTCTGTGCTTATTTAAAATAAGAAAACTTCTAACCATCTCTTTTGTGTATTTATGTTTAAAATAAGAAGCGACTTAAAAATGGTCTTACCTGTACCAGAAAGCAAAGTTAAAGAAAAAAAAATTTGTACTGGTGTCCCAAAAGGTATTTTACTGTATATATTGTGGTAGCATGTTCTAAATCCAACAAGTAATGTGAATTTTAAATGTAAATATCTGCCACCTTATTTCCCCCCTTTCCCCACTCCTTTGACTGCTGTGATGTGAATTAAAGATGAATACCTGACACTGACCCGCTGAATTCACTGAATTGGGAGCAGCGCAAGTGCCTCTCTCCAACCCTTGCCGCTGGGCTCCAAGCCCTTTTAGCCCCATAGAAATCTCCTTTCTGCCCTGAGCGCAAAGCCAACCTTTCCCACGTCCTGCCTTCAAAGACAGGGAGCCAAACCCTGCCCTGGATATGAGGGCAGCCAAGGGCCCTGAGCGCTCAGTGGGAAGCAGGAGGCGGCGTGCCAGCCACCTCGGCCAGGCTTCCGAGGCTTGTGAGGAAAAGGGGGGCACCTCTTACCAGCGTGCGGGACAAGCCTCCGAACCCCCGACCTCCCCACTCTGAGGCGGGATGCTTCTGATCCCAAAGCCACGCAACCAACCCTGGCCCGGGTGCCTCTCTGAGTTCTGGGAAGGCAGCCCGGAGGAGAGCCTTTCCTACGGGCGCCCCTCCAGCCCAGAGTCTGTCCACCCCGGCCCGGGTACCCCTGTCAGCCCGCGCGAGGCGGGCTCCGGCTACCCGGGGCTCAAGCGGGTGGGTGCCTGAGCTGCTGAGGCAATTCGGACGCGGTCCGCCGGCCTCGCAGGCGCCAGAGCCTCCGCAGGGGCTCCCCAAAGTCTGGTTCCCCCCGCCTACGTGATCCTTTAAAAAAAGGTAAAAGGGGAAAAAAACCTCTTCGGAGCCTCGCCTGCGGCCCCCCGCCGTCCCTGCCTTGTTGGGTTACGGCTGGCCCCAGAGCCCCTGACCTGCGCCACAATTCGGAGCCTGGGCGGGGAGGTCCGTGGGTTTTTCGGGCCGGCTTGGGGCCCAGAACAGAGGGTACGCAAGCCAACTCAGCACGCGCGGTACAGCGCCCAACCCGACTTCAGCCAGCAACACTCCGCCTCAGCTACTGCCGGGTCACCTACCCAAGATGGCGGCCCGAGCCGCTTCCGCCGCCTCCACGGCCGCTTCCTGCCGGCCGCCCTGGTTCAATCAGCAGCCGACAACTGTCTAGGGCCGAGGGCGGGCGACGCCACCAGCCAATGGGGAAGGGCAGCGTGGAGCCGCCCGTCTGGGCTCCGAGGCGCGTGGACCAATGGAGGCATGGTGTGTGGGAGGGCGCGGAGAGCACCCACCAATGGGGAGCCACGGCGCGCGGCCCGGACCTGGAGGAAGCGGGGCTCTGCGGGCGCGGTGTAGTCGGGCGGTGGCGGCGGCGGCGGCGGCGGGTGGAGGAGGATGTGGGCCACGCACGGGCTGGCGGTGGCGCTGGCTCTGAGCGTGCTGCCGGGCAGCCGGGCGCTGCGGCCGGGCGACTGCGAAGGTGCTGCGGGGTTGGGGGTCCGTGCGCTGTGGCCCGCCTGGCGGCGGCGCTGCCAAACCTAACCAAACCACTGAGCGGCCCAGTGGCAGGGGCTGATACGGGCGGGGGCGGCCGGCCCCAGAGGGGTCCGCCAGAGGAAGGGCCGACGCCGGGCCTCTTAGAAAACATTTCCTGGGCCTACAAAACATTGGTCCGACGAGAAGAAGCTGGGACTAGATCGTGCAGAAAACTTGGCCTGAAATTGAGATAACGCTGGAGTTTTGGTCCTTTCCCATCACTGGGCAGAGGCTCCCGGCCAGGGGGCTCCCGGCTCCATGCCGGCCGTGGGCACCGCGCCTTGTCTGATGGGGTTGCGAAGCCGCACCTCGGAGTTAGGTGTTGTATTTGGAAATGAGCAGCATTTGGATCGCTGTTTTCTTCGGCCTCCAGTTTGTCCATTTATGAGGTCACAGTGAGTCCATTTCAAGGACACGTGTTCAGTCTCGGCTTAAACTTTATGGAAAAAGCAGGGAGGAGCCTTTTTTGGGTCATTGGGTGATGCTCGTTCCCCGTATGCCCTGGGTGAACCAGGGGGCCCAGCAACCCGGAGCGCGGTTCTGTCTACCTGTGGGCACCTGAGAAAATCGGTGATGGAAAAACTCACCTTTCTCCGTGTCTCCTATTAAAATTGCTGACGGAGTTCCCTCCTGGCGAATTGCGGTGCAACTTGGTGATTGCTGAGCATCTCCCTTCCCTCTCTTTTCCAGTTTGTATTTCTTATCTGGGAAGATTTTACCAGGACCTCAAAGACAGAGATGTCACATTCTCACCAGCCTCTATTGAAAAAGAACTTATAAAGTTCTGCCGTGAAGCAAGAGGCAAAGAGAATCGGTTGGTGAGTAGCTGTCTGACCCTCCCCAAGCTGGCCCTGGCCAGTGTTTGACCCTCTGCTTCACAGGCCTCTCAGTAAAAGGCCCTGCCCACTTGTCTATTCAGGAGGCCAGATGTTCTGTCAGTTAACTAATGTGGGACTGAAGGGCTTTCTGTATTCTGCAGTTGTGATGTTACCCTCTTAGTACTGATTAAGCACCTACTGTGTGCTGGGCACTGGAAATACCAGGGGAGAGCAATGACAGGCAAATGATGCAGTGGGATGGGTGTCATGCAGAAAATGGACCAGGATGGAATGAGTGGGTGCTGATTTAGACAGTAGTTAAGAATTCTTCTGAGGGCTTCCCTGGTGGCGCAGTGGTTGAGAGTCCGCCTGCCGATGCAGGGGACACGGGTTCGTGCCCCGGTCTGGGGAGATCCCACATGCCGCGGAGCGGCTGGGCCCGTGAGCCACGGCCGCTGAGCCTGCGAGTCCGGAGCCTGTGCTCCGCAACGGGAGAGCCACAACAGTGAGAGGCCCGCGTACCGAAAAAAAAAAAAAAAAAAAGAATTTTTCTGAGAAAGGGTCATCATTGTGAAGGGGGAAGAGCATCCCAGGCAGAGGGAATAGCCAGTGTGAATGCCCAGAGGCCAGAGTAATCTTGGCATGTGTGAGGGTAGTAGAAGATTACAAAGTGTGCCCAGGGTAGGCCAAGGCTGAATTGAGGACAAGAGCCCTAATGAAACGATGGCTTTTGTAGCTTTAACTTCCCTGGCAGTCTCTGGTTTGTCTTTCTGTTTAAAGGTTTGAACCGTGGTGACTTTTAAATTCATCTGGTGTCTGTCGTCAGCTCTGGGACCAAGCGTGTATTAAGAGCCTGGGGTTTACACTGACTGAATCTGACTGCCAGTGCAGGCGGGGCATGGGAAAATGAGGCCCTGGCAGAGAAAGAAGATGTTTTCAGATGTCAGTATGCTTTGGAGGAGACAGCTCTCAAGTGGCACCTCCTGAAGGCCATTGTCCTTTCTTGCTGCAGTGCTACTACATTGGGGCCACAGATGATGCAGCCACCAAGATCATCAACGAGGTGTCGAAGCCCCTGGCCCACCACATCCCTGTGGAGAAGATCTGTGAGAAGCTCAAGAAGAAGGACAGCCAGATCTGTGAGCTAAAATACGGTGAGTGTGGCCTTATTTAACCAACACCGAACCCACTCCTTGCTCAGGCATTAATGAAGTTTACTTTCTAGCTGGGGAAGGCACGTGATAAACGAGAGCCTTCACGAGTGAGTTATACAGCATGGTTGGTGGTGTTAAATGGTGGGGGCGGGGGGCAGTGCACAGACTCACCTTGCATCATGGTGGGTGGAGGTTAGAATAGGCCTCATCGAGGAGGTGACATTTCAGCAAACTTTGAAGGAGGTGGGGGATTAGCCAAGGGCATAACTAATGGAAGAGCATTTCAGGCAGAGGAAACAGGCAGTGCAAAAGCAACCAGTGGCATGACAGATGGGTGGGCAGGTCACAGAGGGCCTTGCAAGTTGGTGAAGATTTGGCTTTTAGTCTGAGGGAAGATGAGAATGTTGGTTTTCGGCCAGAGAAGGGATGTAGTCTGACTTGCCTTTAACAGGCTTGTCCTGGGCTTCCCTGGTGGCGCAGTGGTTGAGAGTCCGCCTGCTGATGCAGGGGACACGGGTTCGTGCCCCGGTCAGGGAAGATCCCACATGCTGCGGAGCAGCTAGGCCCGTAAGCCATGGCCACTGAGCCTGCATGTCTGGAGCCTGTGCTCCGCAGCGGGAGAGGCCCGCGTACCGCAAAAAAAAAAAAAAAAACAGGCTTGTCCTGACTGCAAGCTCTGAAGGTCCAGCGATCTTTATTATTTTAAAAAAGAATGGCTGTGTCCCAACGAGAAGGCCCAAGATTATGGGCACACAGCATCTCTTTTGCTGAATAAGTCTCTGGTGGGAAAAACAGTTCAGGTCTTCAGAAAGAGTCAGGGCCAGGAATCATTGTCCTCTTCTGTAAAATTTAAACAGCACCAACATATTTTATTGTGAATTGAGTGTCCAAGGGCTGTGTTCGCCCACTTGTGTCAAGGATAACTGGTCTTCTGAGAGTGATCCTGGTTCAGTCCTGATGACTCAGGGTCTCTCTTTGGGCATAAGTGGTCATGGAAGAGTAAGCTTCTAACTCAAGGGCCCGACCATGGTCTGTGTTGGGCAGTTGAGGCTAGGGGATCTATCTGCTCTGTCACCCTGGAGCTCTTATTCTACAGTGGTGTGGGCTGCACTGTGACTGTTTAAGAGGCACTTGGAGTGGGAGCCACATTCCTCCTATAAGGTTCCTCCTGTAAGGACCACATGGCCTCCATCCCTGTCCCTGGTGACACCTGCATGTCTGTGGTGGACATTGCCAGCATGAGACCCACCTTCCTGGTGAAGGGGCCTGGGCTAGTTCTCCCTCTTGGGGGCAGTGGGCACTGACACACTTGCATGTGTCTCCCTGCGATCAGTAGGGCTGCTTGTTTTAAGGGATGGTTTGGATGTGCGGGACTATTGGGGTCTGCTGTTCTCCCACCTAGCTGGTTATTCTCCCTGCTCTCTCCAGACAAGCAGATCGACCTGAGCACAGTAGACCTGAAGAAGCTTCGAGTTAAAGAGCTAAAGAAGATCCTGGACGACTGGGGAGAGACGTGCAAAGGCTGTGCAGAAAAGTCTGACTACATCCGGAAGATTAATGAACTGATGCCTAAATACGCCCCCAAGGCAGCCAGTTCACGGACTGATTTGTAGTCTACCCGATGCCTGCTGCACCTGAGGGGAAAAACACTTCATCTGTGTCTGTCCCAAACAGCCTTTTTGTAATTTATTTTTTAGGCAGGCTCCTGACAAAGTCAGGCTTGAAGCCTGGAGCTTTCCTGATGATGCTGGGTCCACAGCGCCCCCTTGGGGGGGATTCACTTTGTTCTGTTGCCGATTTACTCTAGGACTTCAAAGTATGTCTGGGATTTTTTTATTAAAGGAAGAAAATTTCTAGCTGTCTTTGAAGAATTAAAGTGAATACTGAAATTGGGTTTTACCCATAATGAAGATTTCACCGGTTTATGCTTTCCAGTTTATAAAGAGTTTTCAGGTATATTCACATTTGTCCTTCGACCACCAGTCAGTGCTGGAGATGCCAGGGGGACTGAGGCACGTGGGGTTGTGCAGGACCGGAGGGTCGCTCAAGGAGAATGTTGGGCTTGATACCCCCAGCCCACAGGCACTATCTTACCTACATGAGAGGGGCTGACATGGGGCTTGGCTGTGAGCAGGACTGAGGTTTAGTGCACTTTTCTGTGACGATGACTTCAATAACTGCCTATGTTCAGTACTGTCACATTTCTAAAGATGCTGATGGCCTGGCTACCTCCACCAGTCAGTGTCCAGATCTGGCCATCTACTTGCTCATCTGAGTTTGTGGTCTAGTGTCAGTCCTAAGTCTTTGGTGCCTAATTGGGAATTTGCAAGACTGGCAGGAGTTGGTTTGAACAAAGAGCCGATGAGAGGCTGCCTTTTGCCTTTGTTTACCCAAGATAAGCCTAACAGTTGAGGTCCCGAGAGCATGTCCCTGGAGTCTGGTTTTTTAGTTGCTCTCTTTGGGGTTGGTGCTTGGGAAACCCAGTTATCAGCATGAACTGTGACTCAGTGGAGACACCTCTGCTCCTCATGCCTGCAGAGACCACCTGAAGGGAAGGACTAAGAAGCAGTGCTTTCTAAGGAATTGCTCTGACTTTGGGTCACATCATTTGTACAGTTCCTAAATTCAGTGTACCTACGTAAAGGGCCCTCTCAGCTTGCTGTGGGGGTCCATTAATGCCTGGCAGGAGCAAGCAGGCCCAGGCCCACATTTTTCACCTCTACAGCACCATGTCTGAGAGGAAAGTGAGGTCGTCTCTTAGGCCAAGTGTTCCCTGTTTGGAGGAATTAGATGGGCTGTTAAGATCTGACAAGCAAAAAAAAAAAAAAGATCTGACAAGCACAAAGTATCCTGAGTCCCCCTGAACGGTGCTAAGACAATCCATGGCTGGAGCCAGAAGTCTTAGGAGATGGAGCTGTTTCAGCCTAGCACCCTAGGTCTCTGTTCCTGTGGCCTTTGTGCCCTCCAGGCCACAGTGAGCAGGGAAGACAGCCCAACTACTACTACCCTAGAGCTGATCCCCAAGATTATCTGTGAAAGGAGACGTGGAATGTTAACAGGTGTTTCTTCTAAGACTTTCCTCTTGCACCTGCCTTCGCTGTTGCAGGAGCTCCTCCCACAGCGTTCTGGCCGTGGGAGGAGGGAAGAGCTGTGGTCCGCTCTTCCCCACTCCACCGTTTCTGTGGCCGAAGTTGGGTCCGGTTCTGCGAAGCCTCCAGCAACTCTCCATGGAGAATGAAAGCTTCCCCAAGGGGTTTGGCTCCTTGTCAGGATTCCCTCTCACCTCACCACCACGGAGGTGGACAGAAGGGCACTGGCCAGGGAGAGGTAAGCGTGGCAAACTGGGTAACCGCCGGGTTTGGTGTTCTCTTCGCCCTTGGCTTCACGGCCCTACCCTTATAGCCCTCTGTGTGCTCTAATGCCCAGAGCAGAGGGTGGGGCCCTGTGGCGCCAAGGAGACTATTCCCACTCTGGAAACCGCAGGTTTGTTTCGGATTTCTGTGCCCAGGGCCCAGACAGGTCGCGCCTTCTGCATGCATAGCCATAGTCCTCATGGCCTTTCGGGGCGGGGGAGAGGGGGAGCGCCGCTGTTGCAAGTGAACCTGGACGCAGGGGATGCTCGGGATATGGGGCATGGGTACTAGGGAGCGGCGTGTTTCGGTCCTTGGGGTTGTCCATGCTGGACCCCAGTCAGGAGATGCCGTGGCAGGGCACGGGGATCACCCAAGCCTAGTCCTGGAGTTGGGAATACCACGTAAAGAAGCCGCTGGGTCAAGGCCTGGGACCCACGCGCCGACAGAGGCTGCCACAGCCGCTGCCATCAGCGCGGGCCCCGTAGCCGGGAGCCAGAGGCCTACGTCCTGCAGCCTCCTGGGCTGGCTCTTTCGAGGTCTCCAATCACCGTGGAGCCCCGAGCCTCGTCCACGTCGGCCGCGCCGTGGCGCCAGAGCTCACAGCCTGGCCGCGCTCGCCCACTTTGCCCCGGGGTCACGTGGAACGGGGGAGGGCGCAACCTGATGACGCACGCCCGGCGCAGCTCTCGCCCCGCCCACCACGGGGTCACGTGGCACGGCCGGCGCAGCTTGATAACGCGACGCCCAGGCCCTGGGCGCAGCTCCCGCCCCGCCGCCGCGCCGAGTCCTTTTGTCCAAGATGGCGGTGCCGGGGGCGCTGCCTCTTCGGCAGCCGCCGCCGCCGCCGCCGCTGTGAGGGGCCTGCGGGCCGCCCGCCCGCCCGCCGCGCCGGCGCCATGAAGAGGCAGAGCGAGCGAGACTCGAGCCCGAGCGGGCGCGGCTCGTCATCGTCGGCCAAGCGGCCGCGGGAGCGCGAACGGGAGGCGGAGGCGGGCGGGCGGCGGGCGGCGCACAAGGCCTCGGGCGGCGTCAAGCACCCCGTTCCAACGCGGGCCCGCGACAAACCCCGTGGTAGCGGGGGCGGCGGCGGCGGCGGCGGACATCGCGACGGCCGCGGCGCCGGGGACGCGAATCACCGTGCGAGCAGCGGCCGCTCCTCAGGCTCGGGCGCCGGCGGCGGCGGACGCGGTGCCAAGGCCTCGGGAGACCCGAGCGCTTCGGGCACTTCGCCCCGCGCGTCTCCACTACCGCCACCTCCGCCGCCTCCCGGGGCCGAGCCCGCGGGTACCGGCTCATCAGCAGCCGCACCCGAATACAAGACGCTGCTCATCAGCAGCCTGAGTCCCGCGCTGCCCGCCGAGCACCTCGAGGACCGGCTCTTCCACCAGTTCAAGCGCTTCGGCGAGATCAGTCTGCGCCTGTCGCACACGCCTGAGCTGGGCCGCGTGGCCTACGTGAACTTCCGGCACCCGCAGGACGCGCGCGAGGCCCGCCAGCACGCCCTGGCCCGCCAGCTGCTGCTCTACGATCGTCCGCTCAAGGTGGAGCCCGTGTACCTGCGCGGCGGCGGCGGCGGGAGCAGCCGGCGAAGCAGCAGCAGCAGCGCGGCCGCGTCCACGCCGCCCCCGGGGCCACCCGCGCCTGCTGACCCGCTCGGCTACCTCCCGCTGCACGGCGGCTACCAGTACAAGCAGCGTTCGCTGTCCCCGGTTGCCGCCCCGCCACTGCGGGAGCCCCGCGCCCGCCACGCCGCTGCAGCCTTTGCCCTGGATGCTGCCGCCGCCGCCGCCGCCGTAGGACTATCCCGTGAGCGGGCCCTGGACTACTATGGGCTGTACGACGACCGCGGGCGACCCTATGGCTACCCGGCGGTGTGCGAGGAGGACCTGATGCCTGAGGACGACCAGCGGGCTACGCGCAACCTCTTCATCGGGAACCTGGACCACAGCGTGTCAGAGGTGGAGCTGCGACGGGCTTTCGAGAAGTACGGCATCATTGAGGAGGTGGTCATCAAGAGACCCGCTCGTGGTCAGGGCGGTGCGTATGCCTTCCTCAAATTCCAGAACCTGGATATGGCCCACAGGGCCAAGGTGGCCATGTCGGGTCGGGTGATTGGCCGCAACCCCATTAAGATAGGATATGGCAAGGCCAACCCCACTACTCGCCTCTGGGTGGGTGGCCTGGGACCTAACACCTCACTGGCGGCTCTGGCCCGGGAGTTTGACCGCTTTGGGAGCATTCGGACCATTGATCATGTCAAAGGAGATAGCTTTGCCTACATCCAGTACGAAAGCTTGGACGCAGCCCAGGCCGCCTGTGCTAAAATGAGGGGCTTTCCCTTGGGAGGTCCAGACCGCAGGCTGCGGGTGGATTTTGCCAAAGCAGAGGAGACTCGGTATCCCCAGCAGTACCAGCCCTCACCCCTCCCTGTGCATTACGAGCTGCTCCCAGATGGATACACCCGGCACCGAAACCTGGATGCCGACCTGCGGGTGAGGGATAGGACCCCCCCACACCTCCTTTACTCAGACCGAGACCGGACCTTTTTGGAAGGGGACTGGACCAGCCCCAGTAAAAGCTCTGACCGCCGAAACAGCCTCGAGGGCTACAGCCGCTCAGTGCGCAGCCGGAGTGGTGAGCGCTGGGGAGGAGATGGGGACCGGGGCCTGCCCAAGCCCTGGGAGGACAGGCGGAAGCGCCGGAGCCTTTCCAGTGATCGTGGGAGGACAACCCACTCCCCTTATGAGGAACGGAGCAGGACCAAGGGTGCTGGGCAGCTTGTGGACCGAGGCTCTGACCGCACCCCTGAGCGCAGCCGCAAGGAAAACCATTCCAGTGAAGGGACCAAGGAATCGAGCAGCAACTCTCTCAGCAACAGCAGACACGGGGCTGAGGAGCGGAGCCACCACCACCATCATGAGGCTCCAGACTCTTCCCACGGGAAGAAGACTCGGGAGAGCGAGCGCAATCATCGGACCACTGAGGCTGAGCCCAAGCCTCTTGAAGAGCCAAAACACGAGACCAAAAAGCTCAAGAATCTTTCAGAGTATGCCCAGACACTGCAGCTAGGTTGGAATGGGCTTCTAGTGTTGAAAAACAGCTGCTTCCCGACATCTATGCACATCCTAGAGGGGGACCAGGGGGTTATCAGCAGTCTCCTCAAAGACCACACTTCTGGGAGTAAGCTGACCCAGCTGAAGATTGCCCAGCGCCTTCGACTGGACCAGCCCAAGCTCGATGAGGTCACACGACGCATCAAGCAGGGGAGCCCCAATGGCTACGCAGTGCTCCTAGCCACACAGGCGACCCCCAGTGGGCCTGGCACTGAGGGGATGCCCACGGTGGAGCCAGGCCTACAGAGGCGGCTTCTCAGGAACCTGGTCTCCTACTTGAAACAGAAGCAGGCTGCAGGGGTGATCAGCCTGCCAGTGGGTGGGTCCAAGGGCAGAGACAGCACGGGCATGCTCTATGCCTTCCCTCCCTGCGACTTTTCACAGCAGTACCTCCAGTCAGCACTGAGGACATTGGGAAAGCTAGAGGAAGAACACATGGTGATAGTTATAGTAAGAGACACAGCCTAGCCTGAACCTGTCTTTTCCACAAAAGCAGTTATTTTAAGATCTAACCCCCACCCCCACCCCCACCCCCCGCCTTCCCCCCCACTCCAAAACTTACCCCCTTGGTTTGAATTCTCTGCTGCTTTATTTCGGTTCATTTGGTAGGGGACCAAAGTCCTCCCCCACCAAAACTAAATTCTTAGGTTTTGGGGTGTTTTTTTTTGGTTTTTTTTTTTTTTTACAGTGATGAGAAAAATGAGAAGGGACTCCTGTCATGTTGGTTTCTAGTGTATGAGATAATGTCTGCTGTGTTCTGTATTTTTTTATTTTTTGACTAACTGTATGGAAAGTTGTCAGTAAAGCCTTTGTCAGAGGATGGATTTTTAATCCTGTTCAGAGTCCTGGTTTAATCAAGTTTTTTTTCTCAAAGGATGGAAGACTTCCCTGCTGCATGCACACAAATGCCCTACGTCATCTTTCCACCACTGGGGTATCTCACAGTCCTCCTGCATTGGTGGCTCTCAGCCCCTCAGCTCTTAGGGCTGAATCAGGACTTTACTCACATTTGTTTTTTATCTTGGCTGAGAGCAGGTGGGTTTCATTTTGGACCCTGCCATGCCAGATTGAGCAGAGCCCATGCACAGGAAGGGGTTGAGCCTAAGTCTAGCCAGCAGCTGTGGTAGTTTTTTGTTTTCTTGCCCTGAACAATGTGTGTGTCCATCAGTTTGAGCTGTAGCTGTTGAACAAAGCACCTAGTCTTCAGGCCTTTTTGAAAGCACGTAGACCTTAGCAGTTGTGTGGTCTTGTAGTCATGGGAGGAGCAGTGCAATATTGGGGTCTTGGTACCATGGATCCGTGGGGCCTCCTTTTCTTGTTCAGCCTCCCTTCTAGCCTTAATGCAGCAGCCCAGGGATACCCGGTTGGAGACAGCTGCCTCGGACTCCAAGGGACAGTGGAGGCCAAATGCTGGAATGGAGAGTGGGAGGCAGCTTTCCTTGGTTAATTCTTGAAACTTTCCCGGTGTTTGTGAATTCTGGCTTTTCCTTTGATTGTTTGGGGCTGATGTGTCAATGGAGTGGGCCTCTGCCCAGTCACTAGAGCTTTGTGAGAGACACTGAATCCCTGGCCTGAAGAGTTTTTGAGGTAGTACAGTGGGTTAGGAAAATGCTCTTGTTAACTGACATAACTTTCCCAGATACAAGTAGGCACTTATGCCTAGGCCTCTTGCCCTGATGTTGCAGAGGTGGGGACCACTGGGAGAGAGGTGCTTCTGTGGGGAAATGTCACAGTTGCCGAGGTGTTGGGCAGTGCTAGAGCTCTCAGCCATTCAAGCTGAGCTGCGGAGGAATGTGGAGGCATCAAGCTGGGAGGGAAAGATGGCTTGAAGTTCTGTGGCCACGCATCTCTACTAAGACAGTATGGCCAGCACTGTCAGGGACCAGGGAGGGAAATCAGTCACACAGCAGTTGTCACCATAGAGCACAGCCCAAACACTATTTTTCACAATGTTTGTGGCAGTTTAGATGTTTTAAAAGGATCATTGTCAAGGCTGAGGGAGAACAGAAGCTCCAGTAAGGGAAATGAGCCCCCAAATGACCAGGAACTCCGGATTCTGTTGACCGTGCTGTCCTCTCTCTAGGTCTGGTCCACTACCCTGGCTGGCACGAGGCAGCGCAGGTGACAGCTGGGATGTGTTGAGAGAGACAGTTCGTGAGATGGAGGCGGGGGCTCAGTGCGGACCTCATGGACAATACATGCCTCTCCACAAGGACAGTGAAAGAGGTGACTTTTTGAGACCTTAGAGATTTAAAATAAACAGGGCAAGGAAGGCGCCTGGGGAAGTACTGCACTAGGCTTCAGCTGGTACTCGTGAGAGAAAATGCATGTTCATAACAAACACAAGAAGTGTTAAATGTGTTTATTTACCTGTTTGTACTTGAGCTTTGGCCACAACTGCCAGGTATCTGAGCAAAGCAGTGCGAGGCACTGTAGGCCACAGCTGCACCATTCCAGGCAGTTGGAACCACCAGAAGGAGGAATGGGCCTCATCTTGTTTAGAGCAGATGAGGTAGGGACGAATGCCTGGGTCACAGGCCAGAGCCGCCTTGCTGTATTAAGCCCAAAACTTCTCTGGGCTGTTCCTTCATAGAGTGGGTGCTCAGGACCCAGAATACTACACCTCCTAGTTTTCCCAGACAGAAACCTAGAAAGTCTGGCTGGAGAGGACACTTATCGCTTGCTTTGTTCACCTGTCTTGAGGGATAGGTGCTTTCTGGCCCCAAATTGAACTACAGAGTTTTCCTGCTGTGTGACCATCCTCCTCCTCTTTCTTGGACCCTCTTCTCAACTCCTTCCTTCCTCTCTTAAGACAGCAGCTTCTGTAACGTTTCTCAGAAAGGCCTTGGCCAGCACTAGCAAGGGTAGGTCAGGTGGTCAAGCCCCTGGTTGATTTATGATGCTGCCCCCAGAGAGAGAACTATTTAACTGCAGGCAACCTGTGCCTCCACCTGGGGTTCAGGTTCTATCTGAGGTGTGGCTTAAAGGCAAAAATCAACCTAAGGCGAAATTTGCCTCATTGGCGGTTTGCTACTGTTGCGCGTGTTTCTTCCTAAGTGACTGAGATCATGAGCCCTGCCTGGCAGATAAAGAGAGCTGATGTTTCCTTAGCCTCTTAGGGCACTTCCCTAAGGGAGTGTTGTCAAGTTGAACAGGAGTGTGCTTTCTTATTGCAGGTCCCCATCTCCACCCAAGAGACCTGTGGGTGTTCCCAAGAGCTGCTGGCAGAGTTCAGGGAGACTGGCTCTGCTCAGTTAATGACTAGAATACAATGCGTTTAATGCTTCTTGACTTTTAACCTGTTTTCTTCTAATGCACCAGCAAACTAGTCCACTGGTTAGGTGTTAGCAGTCCATTTAAGCTGAGGCATGAAGCAACCTAAGAGCTGAGACCTCTGCTCTCTAGAGGACCAAGAGGTGCCTGTGTGTGACACAGGACCAACCACTTCAGTGTGTGTGATGAACTGTATGGTGCTCCGAAGCCCAGCAGGGCTTCACCAGCCCCTGGTGAGTTTTAGCCGTCTTGTCTTGCTTATTTACTTCACAAATTTGTCCTCTTAGCAAAGGGAGAAAAGTCTCTTTAGCTATAAATACCTATATGATATGATAGGAACCGGGCAAACTCAAAGGAAGAAAGAGACTAGGGTCTCCTATTTATTGTGGGTAAGAAGGGGTGGGGTGGGGTGAGTGAAAAGGTAAAAAGCATCTGGTACTTTCCCTGGTGGTAGCACAGTTTAACCATAGGCCAGTTGTAGAGGCCTGTGAAACACCTGCAAACCCAGCCTGACCAAGCCCTAGCTGCCCCTAAACTGCCAAAACTGAAGAACTGCCCAGGTCTACTGTTGTACTCCCTTCAGAAAACAGTAATGACAGTCAGTCACCCAACTACAGGGATGGCCAAAATGCTTTCACTCCCTAGCTTTGCCAGCTCGTTGCTCCACAAACTCCCAGGACCCCTAACGTTCCAGCTCCACCAAATCTACTCTGGAGCTGCCTTCTTGCTTTAGAACCCAGGATAGAGAGAGGCGTGCAGAGTGGACAGTGCCCTGAGCACCTCCCTCTGCCCCCTGCCCAGTCCTCCTCGGGGCGAGCAGCAGACCAGGGTTAGATGCTGTGACTAAGCTGCTTTTCTCCCCAGAGTGCTTTATTTGGGCAGAACGTGTTCTCACCCCGTCCTGGGCTGCCTCTCTTGGAAGGCGTCTTTATTGCCTGGCTAGAGCTACAAGGAAAGGGACAGACCCCACTTTGGTAAAAGAGAACAGGGAAAGGCCATAAACAAAGAAAGACAGACTTGTAGTTTATTTTGTATTTTTTTTTAAATAAATACACTTTACATTAAAAGGCCTTTGATTTGTACTTTCCACATTGGGGAGAAAGGGAAGAAAAAAAGATTTTTGAAAAACTGAATCACAAAGAAAAATAGAGGGAGTGAACTTATATCCTAAGTTCCCTCAACTCCACAAAACCAATATCCACAATGACCTTGCTGCCCCACCCCCCACCAAACCATGAAGGTGGGTAAGCCTAGGCATTTACTCAGCAAACAAGCAGCACCTCCTCCCCACCTCTGGCACAAAGGAAAACAAATTAACCTGACAGCATATGAGGCAACAAAACAGGTTAAAAAAATCATATATTATATTTATAATAAAATATTCTTAATCCTTATCAATTTAAGAAACCACGGTTTTCCTTTTCATTTAAATACGTATGTAAAAATGCCTCTATTGTTATTTAGACATCATTTTCTTCCATAGAAAATGAACTGCAGGGACAAGAGACCTGGTGGATATAAGTTCATACCCTCAGTTATAAATGCCTTTTTTTTTTCTTTTTAAGTTTTATAAAAAACTATTTCTTGTTCTTTAAGTAAAGAACATTATACAAAGAAAATATATTGTGAAATAACCCCAGAGACGTGTTGGGTTTTTTTTTTCCCCCTTGAGGAAAGATATGTCCATCCTAGGAGAAGGGGGAAGCAGAATAGGGCCTAACCCCTGTTGTCTTTTTTTTGTGTGGTTATTGTTTTTAGAAGGACTCAGATTCCAGTGAGACTCTAAATCATAATCCTCTGAATGCAGGGCATGCAGTTCCTTAAAAGAGCCCTGGGAGAAAGGGAAGGGAAGATGTTTTGAATTCATTTGACTCAGTTTCTCGCCTGCCAAGAATCTCTTCCACGTGGTGATGGCTCCTCACTCATTTAGAGATAAGATGATGTCATCTTCCAAATCAGAGTTGTCAGAGCTGTCGGCTGAAAGGTAAGGAAAGGGAGAGACTAGATTACGCACTAGGCTTGTAGGAAGCTTTCAGGGAGAAAGCACCTGCATACACATAAATTTATGCCTGAGCATGGTTAATTACCAGTTTCCTGAAAGAAGAAAACATGTCAATTAACTCCTCAGAGCTGACTCTGGAAAATATACTGTTTGGGCAATGATGGTTACTCCTGGGACCTCTTGCTTGCTTACCTTTCAAAGGACCTGGACATGGTACCCTCTTGCTTCCTAGAGGTTCTTCCTCCTGCCTGAAAGGCCCTAAAGGGACCAGGCAAGCCCCCTCTGAAGCTTTCGCCCATGGTGCTTTGAGTGGCTGCAAAGGGGCAGGGCTGATAGGATCAGTGAGTGAGCCTGTGTAGTCCTTTGGCCTCTGGAGTCCCTCCGGTGGGCACAGGCCTGCCTGACCCCCACGACCACTAAAAAGGCAGGCTGAGCCCAAGCAAGGATGAGACTTCTCTTAAACTCGTCAGCCATTCTCTTCTCAGAAGACCTCATAAAGGCAGAGGTAGTCAACCTGGGATTCATTCCTCTGAAATTTCTAAATATAATCTGAAGGGAACAAATTCCCAAAAGATACAAGCCAGAGCTTGCAGCAATACGAGAAAAACTGGGCTGGAGGCCAGCAGGGAGTAGCTGTGGCACCCTGGAAGGTGGCACTGTGTCTGACCCTCTGCTTGACCATCTACCTTCCAGGCAGTGAATAGACCACATGAACACCTCTGGAAGGATCCATTAAGAGGTGAAACTAGGTGGTAACAGAACCCTCAAAGTGAGGTAGATGCACCTGTCTGGATGACAGAAATCGGAGAGAAAGATAGTACCTAGCTCTAGTATTTGCTGAGTGAAGGTAAAGGAAAAATTCTAGTGCCCATTTTGATCACTCTCAGCTTAGGAAGCTGTGAAACAATTTTAACAAGGTCCCCAGGGAAATGGGCCAGCAGGTCCTGAGCTGGAGCCCTGAAAACGCCCATAGGCCCTGGGGTTCCCATGAGGAGAGGGACAGCCACTGGTTCCAAAGAATCCCTCATCAGCCCTTTCCCACGTACCTGAGAGACTCCACTCGGGGAAAGCTGATGAAGAACTGCATGTTCCCAAACCTTCCATTCACTACAATCTCCTTTAGGAAGAAAACTGAAGTGGATAAAGTAAAACCAAGAAAAGCATGGCCGTGATAAAATGAAGTCCTGAAGGTAAGCAAAAGTGATGGCTGGAAAAACCAGTGTTCCTGGGTCTAACGGCACAAGCATGGCTTGACTTTATTGGTGAGGAGTAGGGAAAACAAGATGGAGATCAAACTAATACCTGACACCGCTAAACCACAAACTAAGCCTCATCAGCTTCCTTGCTGAAAGAACTCCAGGAGGAAGTGAGCAGGGAAGGGGGTGACTCAGGCACAGCACTGTGTCCAAGGCCCGTGGCAGACTGCAGAGAATCCCCTCATGCTCATGCGATCTATGAACCAACATTGCCACACCCACCTGCCTGAGACCTATTCTAACCATCAGCTGTAGAGCTACTAAGAATTAAGAATCTTAACAACTTTGCATCACACCCAAGGACTGTAAATGCAGCTGGAGGAGGAGAACACAATCTTCCATAAGCAAATAATTGTCAGGCACAGGGTTTAACAGAACTTTCAGGGGTCAGGGGTGGTCAGGTGGCAGGACTCCCTTTCTCTACCTTCCTTAGCCTTTTCTCATCCTCCAAATGTTGAAGAGACCCGAACTCAGACCCTGGTGGGGACCTCTCCCTCTGAAAGGCCCTGGAAGCAAAGGCAGTCAGTGTTAGTCCCTACCATGTTTATTTAACCTGTTGTTCTACAACATACAGGCCTTTGGGGGCGGGGGGGTCAGAACTGACTGGAAAGAGAAACAAAGACCTCAGAGTCAAGGTGTCTCTCTTCCTAGGGCTGGGGTTCTGTATATGAAATCAATCATTGGATCTCTGGGATCTGGGGCTTATGCAAGGTTACATGGGGGGCATGTGGGTGTGGTTTTCTATAGTTACAACAGCTTTCATCATATCCTAAAAGGGCTCCATAAACCCCGAAAGGTTAACAGCTAATACACCAGATGATTAGTGTAAGGCAGAATATCAGCAAACCAAGGATACGGAGGGTGGTCCTTGTGTCTGCTCTGTTTCGAGCCGCTATCAGTCTCTGTAAAACAGAGAAAGCAATAGAGTACATATGCTGCACATGCCACCACCTCAGTTCTAGAGCCCAAACTGACATGTCCTCAACTTGTCATCTATAATGGCACTTTTACATCATAAATATTCCCACCAAGTTAAAGTAACATTATTCTCTGATAGAATTAGGGTTTTCCAGATTACCTCTTGGGCTTAAAAGAATGAATTTCCTAGAATAACCAGTAAAAGGCTATAAAGGAAGCAGTAATTTTACAGGCCAAATACAAAATTAATTTATATTCAAACTGAGAATGGAAAAATTAGTGATACTCTTAGGTCGGGGGTACCAGCTGCTCCCCTAACCTACCTTATATTACTTACAATTGAAGGGAAACAGAACTTGTGCCCACGTGTCACAGGTGACAAAGAAGTTTAGTAAAACTTTTCTTTTTATTCCCATCAATATTGTCATGTTTCCCTTGCCCCTGAGTCCCTCTTACCCGGCTCTCTGACCATCGCTAGGGACAAAGGAAATCCTCCTTCAATGAATCATCTCAACCTCCAAGTACCAAAAAATGGAAGTTGGCAAACAGCAGATGGGCAGATACAAGGCAATCCCTCCCACCCCACAGAGCTTCCTCAAAATGCAACTTTGGCAAGAGGACTTAGGTAAGAAAGTCAGTCTCCCCTAAGCCAACTGCCTTCAATCTTGAGCTCTAGAAGCATGTATAAGATTTATCCCAAAGAAAATGGATTTAGGTCACTGTGGAACAGGAGAATCTTATACATATATGCTTAAATATAT
Organism: Aethalodelphis obliquidens; assembly: GCF_003676395.1. Lineage (NCBI taxonomy): Eukaryota > Metazoa > Chordata > Mammalia > Artiodactyla > Delphinidae > Aethalodelphis > Aethalodelphis obliquidens. The sequence goes on from NW_020837966.1 coordinate 825,518, forward strand.
ATACTGCCACCCACCCTCTCCTCTCCTACCATACATACACACTCCCTCCCTCCCACTGCCCCCAACACCAAACACCAATGACTAAAAACCAAGCATCTACTCTGAAGAGGCTTGGAGTTTGCTGAGCTTAGGCCAATACAATAACATTTTCTGTAATGATGTAAATGTTCTATATCTGTGCTGTTCAATATGGTAGCCACATGTGGCTACTGAGCACTTGAAATGTAGACATGAAAATGAGGGACTGAATTTTAAATTTAATTAAAATTCTAATGGCCACAGGTGGTTACTGGCTACCATATTAGGCATAATACCTACCTTGGCTGTGAGAATGCTGGCCAGGTTAGCTACATGAAAAATGACTGAATATCACAGTGATTACTCCCCAGTCAGGCAGGGCAGCACTAGGAAGAACCAGGACCACAGCAAGCATGAGTCTGTCAACAGTGACACAGGTCACAGTGATGCTGCCATATATGTCCTCTTAAAACATGCAGAGTATAGCAGCAGAGCTCGCAGACTCTTAGAACTATTAGGTGATTTACTCAGGGTCTATTAGTATAGGCAGGGGACAACCTGACTTCAGAAACCTGTTCTAATGAGAAGGTACTGGAAAAACTGGAGCTTGTTCTTCAAAACTTGGAATAGGAAAGGGGGGTGGGGGGGAAGGAACAAAACAGAAGCCAAAGAGAAACATCTGTTCCCTGGCCTTTAAGAGGGATTAAGCAAAAGCAGGCAGGAAGGGGCTGCAACCCACAAGAGGGCTTTTATTTCTTTACAACTTTAGAAAAGAGCAGGTACAGCACCCCCATGAGCAGCTGCATCTGATGATGTCAGCTCTGCCTCTTGGGAGAACTACACTTTTGCCCTCCAGTCTAAGGCTAATCCTCTGAAGCAGGGGTCGACAAACCTATGGGCCAAACCAAGACCCATGGGCCAAACCAAGACCACCAGCTATTTTTGTAAATAAAGTTTATTAGAACACAGCCACATCATTAATTTATGTCTTGTCTCTCTGGCCGCTCTCACACTACAAGAGCAAAGCTGAGTAGCTGCAAAAGAGACCATTCAGCCCAAAAGCCAAAATTATTTACTGTCCAGCCTTTGTAGAAGTGTGCCAACCCCTGTTTTAAAGAGATAATAGCCATTTGGTTACAGAGTCGTCATGACAGGAGCACTGAGGATGAGAGATGTGAAACTGCTTTTCCTCAAGGGCCCAGGTGGTGACTCTAGTTAATGGGGCACAGAACCCTGGTGTGGCTTGCCCGCTGGGCTGGCACAGGGAAGGGCCCTTTCCCTAGGTACCCAAGCCCAGCCTCGTGGTCAGCCCTAGACTTACTGTCCCCCAGGATCAGTTCCACTTCCTCATCTGCATCAGAGTCTTCATCTTCTCCGTCCTCTCCCTCCTCTAGCAGGTTTGCTAGCTCCTCATCAGAGGGAGAAAAGTCATTGTCGCCATCCTCCCCTGCGTTCTCATTGTTGTCATCCTCCTCCAACTCCGCCTCCAGCAACTGGTCAGTGTCAAGCTCATCTAAATCATCAGTGTCGTCATCATCTTCATCGTCATCTTCTTCCTCCTGTTCTTCCTCTTCCTGGTAAGAGAGCATGAGGTCCATTAGGACAAACACAGAGACCCAGCCCATGTGGGCCACATGGGCAGTCTCTCTCCTCCTTCCCAAAGGACAGAGGAGGTAACAGTCAGTAGAGAGCATGGTAACCTAGGTTAGCACACACTTCATGGGCCAGCTTGACTCGTCAGTGGAGGCTGAGACAGGCACATACATGTCCCCCAAGACACTCAAGCACTCCTCAGACAAGGACTACTGGTCACTCCACGAAGGCATTACTGGTCATGCAGCCCTTATCTAAGGAAATGGACAACACACTTCACAGAGGTCTCTGCCATCAACATTCTATGTTTCTAACTAATAATAAACCCCAAAGGGCTCTTCTCTCTATCCTCTATCAACCAAACCAAATGAAATCACTTGAGGCACCGGAACTAAAGCTTCTACCTGGAATCTAAAAAGCAGTGCTTTAATAAAACAGGAAGAACACAGCTGCTGAGTCACCAGCTCCTAAGCCCTTCAAATTCTTGTCCTTGATCTTATTTATAACCATGTATGTGGGTCAGCACCTCTGACGGTGCTATCACAAGCATCCAATGATCTGAATGTCCAACAAAATAGACTTTTACCACTAAAGAGATACTTGCATTTTCTGTTACAAGCCACACACACACCAAAAAAGTATGCTAGAGAAATTGTCCAGCCTTCTGTTCCCTCCAAACTGTTTCCCTTCAAGCAAGAGAGGACACGATGACATCTCTTTGCTTTCCTAAGAACGACAGGTGTTCCCAAGTTAAAGTGACCAACATTCAGTCACTAATCCTTCTGCTCAAACATCAACTGTCAGCACTGCCAGTAGCAAAAGGATTCTAATTCCTGCAATAATAAAATATAAAATTCATTTAACACACCAGCCTAATAAAAGTCAAGACAAAACAAGCCCTACATTAGCAGAAAAAATCTTTAAAAACATTTTGGAAGTGCTTTAAAAAAAAAGGGGGGGGGATATCCCCAGTGGAACAGTGGTTAAGAATCTGCCTGCCAATGCAGGGGACACAGGTTCGATCCCTGGTCCGAGAAGATCCCACATGCCACGGAGCAACTCGTGCACCACAACTACTGAAGCCTGTGTGCCTAGAGCCCATGCTCCGCAACAACAGAAGCCACCACAATGAGAAGCCCGCGCTCACCACAACTAGCAAAAGCCTTGGCGCAGCAACAAAGACCCAACACAGCCAAAAAAAAAAGTGCTGCCGCGTGCCAATCACTTAAAAACCAAACACTGCTTATCCAGCCACTAGTGTTCATCAGCTGTAAAGTAAACTAGGCTCATATTCATCAGGGTAGCTCTGCTTTATGAACTTTTGATAATTTTGGAACCACCATTTAGAGGCTTTTTGATTTGCTGTTTGACCCACTGATTTAGACTTCCCAACAATTTCTGGCAGCTACGTGGGAATAACTGGCCCCTTTAAATACCCAGTATTCCTAATGCCTGTAAAAGTATGTGTCCACACCAGAGTTTATATGTGCGCGTGTGTGTGAACGTACCGCCATGATAACCTGAGACCACTGTTCCACAGCCTGGCCACACATGACCTCCATGTGGACAGCTACTAAGCATCTGCCCACTGGAAAGGAACTGAGAATGCCTGAAGGCAGTAACAATAAACTGACGCACAGACAAGCTTCTGGCCCTACAAATACATCAGCTCATACAAATAACAAGGGAAAAGAGAGAGGAGTCAAAATTCAGGGAAATAATTCAAAGTATTTACCAGATTACAACTTTTGCCTCTTTTTTACACACGTTTTCAGGGATCTGACCAAAATTAGTTCTAATTAATAAAGTTCCTTCAGTTAAAAAGAAGCACATTAAAAAGAGTATCCAGGGCTTCCCTGGTGGCGCAGTGGTTGAGAGTCCGCCTGCCGATGCAGGGGACATGGGTTTGTGCCCCAGTCTGGGAAGATCCTACATGCCGCGGAGCGGCTGGGCCCGTGAGCCATGGCCGCTGAGCCTGCGCGTCGGGAGCCTGTGCTCCGCAACAGGAGAGGTCACAACAGTGAGAGGCCCACGTACCGCAAAAAAATAAAATAAAATAAAAAAGAGTATCAGCAAATTTAAGGAAGATTGTTCTTCATTTCTAAAAACATCAAAACTTAGCCGATCCAGGAGAACTAAGAAAAAGCTCCAAAGTCAAGAGCAATCCTAGAAAACAGGTCAACCAGGGTCTAAGGTTTGAACTACAGATACCATTCCAAATTCTTCCAGAAGCCTACTTTTACTTAATCTTGTAGCAGAAGAAATAATTTATATTTATTCATCCCAGAAGGCCATGATGACATATGTGACAACAGGAGAAGGGAAATGAATAGGAAGGGGAGACCTACCTGAATCTCAAACACATCACTTCATCATTTATCCTCTGGATTTAATGACCAGTGGTTTAACATGTATTTTGTTACACATGGATATGGCCATAAACTCACTTTCTAAATTTTAAATCTGAAACGTGGAGCATGAAACAGAACAGAGGCTCACAAGATCTATCCAAAGTGCTGTGGTGGAATCTAATTCTGTGGTTGAACCCAAAAGAGTCTAGGAAGCAATTTTAAGAGCATTCTTGCAGGTTTAAGTACCTGGTTAGTAACATGAGGCCCTCTCCTTCATATCTAGAGAATAAAGCTTCCACTAATGAGTGGTCAAAAAAGTGGTCCAAAAAACCAAAAATTATTACTTAATGAAAAAAGCAAATCTTGCTAGAATCCCGATTCAAGTCCAGCAACATTTAGATGTTTTGGATCCAGGAATATTGATTTTTTAAAAATTCTCTAAGACCTCTCTTTTAGAGCTTAGAAACAGGAATTCAGGGCCACGCTGTTTTAAACTAATAAATTCTCCTACAGAAAAAATTCTAAAATTCTTCCCTTCTTGGTTCCATCTTAAGTCAATTTCATGGTTAGCCAAAGGCCCAAACCCCTGCAGATAAATCAACCCACTCCTCTCCTGTACAGAGAACAGGTCAACTGGCATAAGCTCCCTCAGCTGCCCTCTGGTCCCTCACCACATCTAAACCTGACTTCAACCATAGTCTGAGGAAGAAGAAAGCCTTCCACTTCCGCTCTGGACCTCAGTCCACCCCCGGTCCTTATTACCATGCTGCACCTTCCTCATGCTCACTCACTCACAACCACCCTCACACTTGGCTCCACTAGCTTTCTTACCTTCTCTGAAGAAAGTCAGCTTCCCCAAACCTAACAACTTCTCAATCTACACAGGCTTTAAACTCCTTCCATCTATAGACTTTTGGGTAACCTGAACCCTACTCCTGGCCTCCAAGTCCTCAGCCACCACTTGCTCATTCATCCACTCACTCTGTCTTCTATTCCTCTAACACTTGACGGTCCGGCTTCTGCCCACAGCACTCCACAGTGTAGCAGGTAATGGTATGTGCTCTGGAACCAGGCTGCCTTACAGGATCCAAACTCTGCTGACACTATGTTTACTTAGCCTCATAGGGTTGTTGATAGGATTTAATGGGGGAAAAAATGTGTATACATGTATGTATATAATCTCTTTGGAAAGTGCCTGGCATATACTAAGTGGTCAGATAGTCTGTTGCTCCTAATAACTGGAAGCTTCCTAAAGGAATATGAAGGCCTGAATGGCTAACCATGGGGCTTCTCTACAATGACTGACACTAACCAATCCTGGCTCCCACACTGGGCTGCTGATCTTTACCTGATCCCTTCCAGATCTCCTAGGCATAAAGGTTCCTACAACTTAAAATTTATTTCTGCCTTTACATTTCCTCTCATTCATAAATCCTGAACTCACATTAGATAACTCTACCCATCTGTACCACAGAAACTTCTAAAACTGAACTCAAAGCACCCCCTAAACCTAGCACCTTTCCCACACTTCTCCCAGTTACCAGATGAAACCTCAAACATCTTTCACTTCTCCCACTTTCACGGCTTCGCACCCAGTTAGTTAATGTCACTCACAGACCTGGGGTGCCCAGCACTCCCCTCTCATTCCACTCACCTACTGCATTCTCCCTCCTCCTGTCTACCTCCAGTCTCTCCAACTGTCTATGGTCTTATCCCTTCCCAGATCAAAAAACCCAGGCACTCCATAATGCTGCCCACGTTACAGAATTACAACAGAAGCAATGATTACTAAACAACCATTTAATGCCAACTTCTCTAAATCTTAATTTCTTGTTAAATGAGAGGATTTAATTACATCACTGGTTCCTACTCAGGTATGGCCATCAGAATGTGTATTTTGGAGCACTGGGAAAGTTCTCCAAAATACACATGCCTAAACCCCACCCAGGGTCCAGGCTGACAGAACCAATCTTTACAAATTAAGCTCCAACAGGAGGATTTTGGAAAGGTGCCCCAGGAATTGTGGAGTGCACCGTAATGAAGAACCACTGTACAAGATGACCTCTGGTTCTAAAATTCTACTCTCCTGTAATAATGTACCCTATCCAAAGACTCCCAATGACAGAACCAAAAAAGTGAATACAGGCACCCCTTGTTTTACTGCAATTACACTTTGCAGATACTGCGGGGTTTTTAGTTTTTGTTTTTGTTTTACAAATTGAAGGTTTGAAGCAACCCTGCATCGAGCAAATCTATCAGCACTATTTTTCCAACAGCATTTGCTCACTTCATGTCTCATGTCATATTTTGTAATTCTCAGAATTTCAAACTTTTTCATTATTATTATATTTGTTATGGTGATCTGTGATCAGTGATCTTTGATGTTATTATTACAACTCCCTGAAGGCTCAGATGATGGTTAGCATTTTTGGCAATAAAGTATATTTTAATTAAGGTATGTACACCTAATAAACTACAGTACAGTGTAAACATAACTTTTATATGCACTGGGAAACCAAAAAAATTCATGTGACTTGCTATATTGCAATATTCGCTTTAATGCAGTAGTATGGAACTGAACCCACAATATCTCCAAGGTATTCCTGAATAGTTATTACCACTGACCTTCCCTCCTATCAAACTGTCTTGCTCTCTAGGACTTAATTTGATTTTCTTTTAACTAGTGCACCATTTGTTTCTAGACCATTCAAAATTCTTCTTGAATACATGTCTATTTTTCAAGAGAAACAGCTTTTAGCTTACACTGCCTTCAAAAATATAACCAATCTCTTAGAAAAACACCAAACCTCTCATCATACTTTAAAAACAGTTAATCTAAAAACTAGTATAGGGCTTCCCTGGTGGCACAGTGGTTGAGAGTCCACCTGCCGATGCAGGGGACACGGGTTTGTGCCCCGGTCTGGGAAGATCCCACATGCCGCGGAGCGGCTGGGCCTGTGAGCCATGGCCGCTAAGCCTGTGCGTCCTGAGCCTGTGCTCCGCAACGGGAGAGGCCACAACAGTGAGAGGCCCGCGTACCGCAAAAAAAAAAGAAAAAAAAAACTAGTATAGCTTTTTTTAAAATGCAATTAAAACCTGAGCCTACTGCCTTGACATTTCAACGTCATATTTGCAAAATTTAAACTCTTGCTTCTCCTCCTGACACTTGTTCCTGTTGTTAACTATCCTTAAAAGCTATAGATTCATTTCAGGGTCATAAACACTTGTGCTTTTCTCTCCTCATCAGCAGAATCTAATTCACATATATTTTAAATTTCTTAGTTGGGAAAAAAAGGCTTTTCAGGAATCACTGACCAAGCTTACAGCAGGTGTGTAATCAGTAAAGACTCTTACCATCCGCTTCTAGGCAGTGGAGAACACACAGGAAGCACAGCACACAGTGTGTCCCAGATTCCAAAGTGGAGTGGAGAAAAGAAAGATTATTCCCTTGTTTTGCTTTTGGTTTTAAAAGAAACTTAAGATTAACTATAATTAGTTGAAATGTATTGGCTTTTCAAAATCTAAGAACAATGATCAATTACTAATCTTTCGTTTTATAATTTTCCTGAAAGTTAACATCAAAGTTGACTGAATTGGTTTTTAAAAACAACACATATACCAAAATTCCAATGGATAATGAGTTTTGATAAGTGCCTAGCTTTATCTCTGCTTTCACCAAATGCCTGAAGGCTGGCAGGAATCAAATATTATAGCTGTCAAATACATTGTATTATGTTTTCATTCAACAATACAGTGGTACAGTTCATCCCTTCTTGTTAATCTCCAAGCTTATTTAAACAGAAGGGCAAAAGACAACCATTTTTATGTATGTAAATTATATCTCAATAAAGCTTTTTCAATCAATAAAAACCATTTATATAGGCACTTTATGCTAGACCATCTTATCAGATGGCAGCTGACCATTCAGGATTCTGAGTTTATTTTGCTAAGGTGAAAAGGCAAATTCAAACGTGTTGGTCACATGTGCCTGCATCCCTGAGCCATGCAAGTCATACCTGGAACATCTGAGAAGACCTGACAGCAGATATCTGGACTAGGACAAAACTCTGACTAGCAAATGACTCAAATGAAAATGAAGTCTCCAGTTTTAAAATCAGGTGAAGCAAACAAAGGAAAGTAAGTTAAAAAAAAATCAAGCTGATACAGGGAAGAGGTGATGAGGAGAAATCTGATGAAGATAGTAAATACAGGAAAACACCACTGCAAGATACTAAGAGGACATGTGAATCAACAGAATTAAGGTTACAAAGGAAGCCTGCTTAAATAGATACAGTATTATCACACTGAAACATATCTAAATCAAAAACCAAAATGTCAAGGGCTTAGGGGGAAAAAACTTCTCTAACGGATGTCCTTCGAACATGAAATGCACCAGCTGATCCCTAAGGACAGTGGTATCAGTATGTGCCATGCAATGTGCCTTGACCCTAAGAAATCCAGAAACAGTGCTAAGTCACTCACAGTGCACACCTACACAGACACCTACTCCTCTTCCAACTAGAAACCTTTCAGGCCCTTCCACAGACTGAGCCCTAGGGCCACTCATTAGGGCCCTCTTGAGTCTGTCCCTCTTGGCCTTGGCCGCCTATGCCTCTATTTTTCCTTCCTGAACCAGAGTCAGAAGTCCTAAACACCACCCTACCTCTCTCTAGTATCTTTCTCCCTTAACCTCTCAAAATGAAAGTTAAATAGAACCACAGAAGAATGAACCAGTCTCTTCTCTGACCCAAGCCTCCCTGTAGAGGGTGGAATGAGAAGAGAAGAACACTTAGGGTGTTCCTTTATGGTGGTCTCTTGCTTCCACAGCCAGCCACCCAAGATTCACTTCTCACCCATCACTCCAAATCTGCAAGAAGAATGAGGCCAAACCCAATAATAGCCCCCCAGCATCCAAAATATCTAGCTTCTCTTTTCTTGACCTCCTCCTCAAAGACAGACACCAGATATCACATGGACCCATGTGACAGCTCCCAGAGAAGACTGTTGCCCACTGCTTTGTAAACTGCAAGCATGTGGGAGAGTAGGAATAATGGTGTTGATAAATAACTTTAAATAAACCCAGTTTTTGCTTCAGATTTACAGTTCAACAAGTAACATCCAAGAAGCTTGAGACAAAACTGATATCTTGTAGTGATCTATAATGAGAGGGGTAGTGATGAATGAACCCATGGAGGATGAGACAGTCTGCAGCCACCTGTACCACTATAATATACCAACAAACAGCTTGACAACATCACCTTCTATACCTACTCAAGGATAAACTACATCTTGATTCACGACAGCTAAAGTGGAAAAGAGTATGCATTAAGGGAAGGTGGTGTCTAAGAGCCAAAGGCCACAAGAATAAAAGACCAGACACTATTAAGAAACTGACTCAAAGCAACTACATGACGTTTGGAGGATCTAATACCACTTGCAAGCTCTGGTATGAAGAAATACTAGCAACACATAGGAGTTAAACAGTGCTGCATTCAAGAAAACATGAAGATCCATGTCACAAATAAATCAAAGATCTCAAGTATCCATCTGAAGACCTCTCCCTTTTACCCAGATCTCACAACTCACATGAGGTTTAAATACTGTGGGATCCTCTCACCCATGAAACCAAGGAAATCACTGAGGACTCTATGGGCCAAGCAGCCGGGAAGCATTAAAGGAAATCCCTTCTATAATAGGGATTTCCTAGCTGTATCTGGTGAAGTGGTTTAAACTCTGGAACCTAACCGTCCTTTATAATAAATACGGTATTTAAAAACCTATGGTACTGCTTCTGGTTTCTAGGCACATAAGAAGCTAGAAGTTGCCACTCCACCTTAACAAGTAAAAAGCTGAACAAACTAAAAAGATCAGTAACTCTTCTTAGATTCGACAGAGAAGTGGGGTGACAGGGCAAACCACTGCCCCAAAATTGGAGAAATACAGAGAATTGCAACTTGCCAGAGCATAAACCCAGAAACACAAACCTCTACAGGAACCAGTACCAAGGAGGAAAACCTGAACTGTAACTGACCAGTGGCTGGAGACAATTCTGAGCAAAGTCTGAGAGATAAAAACTTCTGAGGCCAGTCATCAGGGCCCCCACACATTTGTGAGTTTTACCTCTGGAACTTGACCTGGTTCTGGTGGTGAATATTGGAGAAAAATCCCCTAGTGCTTCTGGCAGGGGGAAGGGAAAAGGTAACATTTTGAAATACATCACAGCATTCTGTTCTTAACAAGGGCTACCCTAAGGAGAAACTACTTAACCAGAGCTTGAACTGCTGAAGGAAGGGAAATACCCAATTCCAGCCCACTCTAGCCATCTATACCATCAAAAGGAGGTGGAAAAAAATGAGAAGATGTGTGAAGTTCACAGTACAGAGGTACAGACTCATTAAAAGACTAAGACCTAGTTATAAGACTAAAAAATGCTTCCCCTTCCTCCACATCTTACCACCACATTCTAAGGCCTACAACAGTTCCTTTTATCCAGCACATAATGTCCGGCTATCAAGAAAAATTACAAGGGACTTCCCTGGTGGCACAGTGGTTAAGAATCCACCTGCCAATGCAGGGGGCATGGATTCATCACTGGTCTGGGAGGATCCCATATGTCACAGAGCAACTAAGCCTGTGTGCCACAGTTACTGAGCCTGCACTCTAGAGCCCGTGAGCCACAACTACTAGAGCCCACGCACCTAGAGCCCGTGCTGCGCAACAAGAGAAGCTACCACAGTGAGAAGCCCACACACTGCAATGAAGAGTAGCCCCCGTTCACCGCAACTAGAAAAAGCCCATGCACAGCAACGAAGACCCAAGGCAGCCAAAAAGAAAGGAAGGGAGGAGAGGGGAGGCAAGGCAAGGGGAGGGGAGGGGAGGAAAAATTACAAGACATACTAAAAGGAAAAGAAAAACACAGTCTGAAAAGACAATGTAAGCATCAGAACCAGACTCAGATATGGGAAGGATTAACAGACCAGGAATTTAAAACATCTATGATTAAGATGCTAAGGGCAGGGCTTCCCTGGTGGCGCAGTGGTTGAGAGTCCGCCTGCCGATGCAGGGGACACGGGTTCGTGCCCCAGTCCGGGAAGATCCCACATGCCGCGGAGTGGCTGGGCCCGTGAGCCACGGCCGCTGAGCCTGTGCGTCCGGAGCCTGTGTTCCGCAACGGGAGAGGCCCACGTACCGCAAAAAAAAAAAAAAAAAAGATGCTAAGGGCTCTCTAATGGATTAAGTAGACAGCATGCAAGAATAGATGGACAACAGAAGCAGAGAGATGGAAGTTCTAAGAACCAAAAAGAAATGCTAGCAATCAAAAATACTGTGACAGAAATGAAGAATGCTTTTGATGGGATTTCTTAGTGGATGGACACTGCTAAGGAAAGAATCTCTGAGCATGAGGATATCTCAATAGACACCACCAAAACTAAAAAGCAAAGAGAACAAAGACTGAAAGACACAGAACAGAATATCCAATAACAACTGTGGGATAACTACAAAAGGCATAACATACATGTAGTGGAAATTCTAGAAGCAGAAGAAAAAAAAAGAACAGAAGAGATACTTGAAACAATAATGACTGAAAATGTCCCCCAAATTAATGTCAGATACCAAACCACAGATCCAGGAAGCTCTGAGAAAACTGAGCAAAATAAATGCCCAAAAAGACCCCACACCTAGTGACATCATTTTTTAAACTACAGAAAATCAAAGATAAAGAATAAATCCTGAAAGAAACCAGAGGGGAAAAACATCTTACCTATAGAGGAACAAAGAAAAAAATTATACCCAGTGTGTCCTCCAAAACCAGGAAAGCAAGAAGAGAGTGGAATGGAGTATTAAAAATGTTGAGAGGGCTTCCCTGGTGGCGCAGTGGTTGAGAATCTGCCTGCTAATGCAGGGGACAGGGGTTCGAACACTGGTCTGGGAAGATCCCACATGCCGCGGAGCAACTAGGCCCATGAGCCACAACTGCTGAGCCTGCACGTCTGGAACCTGTGCTCCGCAACAAGAGAGGCCGTGATAGTGAGAGGCCCGCGCACCGCGATGAAGAGTGGCCACCGCTTGCCACAACTAGAGAAAGCCCTCGCACAGAAACGAAGACCCAACAGAGCCAAAAATAAATAAATTTTTTTTAAAAAAACCTCTATCAAAAAAAAAAATTGTTGAGAGACCAAAACCACCAACCTATAATTCCATACCATGTGAAAGTATCCTTCAAAAGTGAAGGAGAGCAACTTCCCTGGTGGTCCAGTGGGTAAGACTCTGCGCTCCCAATGCAGGGGGCCCGGGTTTGATCCCTGGTCGGGGAACTAGATCCCGCATGTTGCAACTAAGAGTCCGCATGCCTCAACTAAGAAGTCTGTGTGCCACAACTAAGAAGAAGTCCGCACGCCGCAGAGAAGATCCCACGTGCCACAACTAAGACCTAGCACAGCCTAAATAAATTTTTAAAAAGTGAAGGAAAAATACTTTTTCAGACAAACAAAAACTGAGAGAATTTGTTGCCAGTAAACCTGTTTTGCAAGAAATGTTAAAAGAGGGCTTCCCTGGTGGCTCAGTGGTTAAGAATCCACCTGCCAATGCAGGGGACACGGGTTCGAGCCCTGGTCTGGGAAGATCCCACATGCCACAGAGCAACTAAGCCCATGCACCACAACTACTGAGCCTATGTGCCACAACTACTGAAACCCACGTGCTTAGAGCCCGTGCTCTGCAACGAGAAGCCACAACAATGAGAAGCCCGCACACCACAATTAAAAGTAGCCCCCACTTGCCACAACTAGAGAAAGCCCGCGTGCAGCAAAGAAGACCCAACACAGCCATAAATAAATAAATATAGATAGATAGAAATGTTAAAAGAAATTCTTCAGAGAGAAGGAAAAAAGTTAGAAACTTTGAATATATTAAGGAAGAGCACTGGAGAAGGAATAAGTGAAGGTAGAATAAACATTTTATTTTTCTTATTCTTAACTGATCTTTGTTCAAAATAATAGTAGTTTGTTTAAAATAATACTACCAACAATGTATTCAATTATGTTTGCTTTTATATAAGTAAAATGAATGACAGCAATGAAACAAGGGATAGGAGGAAAGAATTAGGACTACAGATTTTGTTATGTTACTTGCACTATTCATGAAGAGATACAGTGCTATTTGAAAGTGGACTTGGATTACTTGTAAATGTACACTGCAACCTCTAGGGTAACCACTAAAGAAAGTTTAAAAAAAAGGTATAACTAATATGCTAACAAAGAAGAGAGGGGAATTCTATAAAATACTGAATTAAAACCACAAAAAGGAATTCCCTGGCAGTCCAGTGGTTAGGACTCTGTGCTTTCAGTGCCCTGAGCCAGGGTTCAATACCCGGTTGGGGAACTAAGATCCCGTGAGCTGCACAGCGTGTCCAAACAAACAAAAAAACACAAAACGCAGAAGAAGAATGGAAGACAAAAACAGGAGCAAAGAACAAATAGAAAAAGTAACAAATATGGTAGATGTTAATCCTACTATATCAATAATTACTTTGAATGTCAATGTTCCAAATGCATCAATTAAAAGAGAGACATAATCAGAGTGGATCAATAAATAAGACTCAACTACATGTTGTCTATAAGAAATCCACTTTATATATAGATTAAAACTAAATGGCCATGGGACTTCCCTGGCAGTCCAGTGGTTAAGACTTAACATTCCAATGTAGGGTGTGTGGGTTCGATCCCTGGTCGGGATGCTAAAATCCCACATGCCTCACGGCCAAAAAACCAAAACATAAAACAGGAGATATTCTAACAAATTCAATAAAGAATTTAAAAATGGTCCACATCAAAAAAAAATCTTAAAAAAAAAAACTAACTGGACAGAGAAATCTATACCATGCTAACATGAATCAAAAGCAAGCCAGGGTAGGGACCTTCCTAGTGGTCCAGTAGTTAGGACTTCACAGTTTCACTGCTGAGGCGCCGGGTTCGATCCCTGGTCGGGGAACTAAGATCCCACAAGGCATGTGGTGCCACCGAAAAACAAAACAAAAAAGAGAGAAAGAGAAAGAAAGAAAGCCAGGGTAGCTATATTAATTTCAGACAAAGCACCTCACACCAAGGAAAGTTACTAGAGATAAAGAAAGGCATTAGGGCCTCCCTGGTGGCGCAGTGGTTAAGAATCCACCTGCCAACGCGGGGGATACAGGTTTAAGCCCTGGTCCAGGAAGATCCCACATGCTGTGGAGCAACTAAGCCCGTGCGCCACAACTACTGAGCCTGCGCTCTAGAGCCCGTGAGCCACAACTACTGAGCCCACGTGCCACAACTACTGAAGCCCTCACACCTAGAGCCCATGCTCCACAAGGGAAGCCACTGCAGTGAGAAGCCTGCGCACCACAACGAAGGGTAGTCCCCACTCGCCGCAACTAGAGAAAGCCTGCGCGCAGCAACGAAGACCCAACACACCCAAAAATAATAAATAAACACTAAATGTTAGTTCTTTTAAAAAAGAAAAAAAGGCATTATATGGGAAACAAAATGAAAAGACAAGCTACAGACTAGGAGAAAATATTTGCAAATGATGCAACAAACAAGGGCTTCATTTCCAAAATATACATACAACTCAATATCAAAAAAACAAACAACCCAATCAAAAAATGGGCAGAAGACCTAAACAGACATCTCTGCAAAGACATACAGATGGCCAACAGGCACATGAAATGATGCTCAACATCACTAATTATTAGAGAAATGAAAATCAAAACTACAATGAGGTATCACCTCACACCGGTCAGAATGGCCATCATCAAAAAGTCTACAAAGAATAAATGCTGGCGAGGATGTAGAGAAAAGGGAACCCTCCTGCACTGTTGGTGCAGCCACTATGGAGAAGAGTATGAAGGTTCCTTAAAAAACTAAAAACAGGGACTTCCCTGGTGGTCCAGTGGTAAAGAATCCGCCTTACAATGCAGGGGACGCAGGTTTGATCCCTAGTTGGAGAACTAGGATCCCACATGCTGCGAGGCAACTAAGCCTGCATGCCACAACTACTGAGCTCGTGCACCTCAACGAGAGAGCCCACATGCTGCAAACTACAGAGCCCACACGCTCTAGAGCCCGTGTGCCACAACTACAGAGCCCATGCACCCTGTAGCCTGCACACCACAACTAGAGAAAACCCACACACCAACTAGAGAGAAGTCCACGCACCACAACAAAAGATCCTGTATGCCTCAACGAAGACCCGATGCAGCCAAAAATAAATTAAATACATAAATAAAAAATAAATCTTGGGCTTCCCTGGTGGCGCAGTGGTTGAGTCCGCCTGCTGATGCAGGGGACACGGGTTCATGCCCTGGTCCGCGAAGATCCCATATGCCGCGGAGCGGCTGGGCCCGTGAGCCATGGCCACTGAGCCTGCATGTCCGGAGCCTGTGCTCCGCAAGGCCACAACAGTGAGAGGCCTGCGTACCGCCAAAAAAAAAAAAAATGAATCTTAAAAAAAAAGAAAAACACCCTAAAAACAGAGTCACCGTGTGATCCAACAATCCCACTCCTGGGCATATTCAGAAAAGATGAAAATTCTAATTCAAAAAGATACATGTGCCCTGATATTTATTCATAGCAACACTATTTACAACAGCCAAGACATGGAAGCAACCTAAGTATGGCCATCAAAAGATGAATGGATAAAGAAGATGTGGTACACATTTACAATGGAATATTACTGAGCCATAAAAAAGAACAAAATCCCATTTGCAGCAACACAGATGGACCTAGAGATTATCATACTAAGTGAAGTAAGTCAGAAAAAGACAAATATCATGACCTATCATATCACTTACATGTGGAATCTAAAAAAAGGATAAAAATGAACTTATTTACAAAACAGAAACAGACTCACAGACATAGAAAACAAACTTATGGTTACCAAAGGGGAAAGGGTGGAGGATAAATTAGGAGTTCGGGATTAATAGATATACACTACTATATAGAAAACAGATAAACAATAAGGAACTACTGTATAAGCAAAGGGAATTATATTCAATATCTTGTAATAACCTATAACAGAAAAGAATCTGAAAAAGAATATATATATACAAAATATATATCACTAAATATCAATGAATCACTTTACTGTCCACCTGAAACTAACACAACATTTTAAATCAACTATACTTCAAAAAACCAAAGCAAAACTGCAAGACCTAAATTCCTTTCCACTCAAAAAAATCTTAAACCACACATTTTGATTGTTCAACTAAAGGAATAAATGTCTATTAATTTTTTAATTAAATAGTGAGACCACTACATATCTATTAAAATGACCAAAATTTGCAAAACACCAACAGCACCTAATGCAGGTGAGTACATAGAGCGACAGGAACTTTCATTCATTGATGACAAATGCAAAATGGTACAGCCACTCTGGTAGACAGTTTTGCAGTTTCTTATAAAACTAAACATACTTTTACTATATGATCCAACAATAACACTTCTTGGTATTTACACAAAAGAGTTGAAAACTGACGTCCACACAAAAACCTGCACACGGTACACAATATGTTGATTTTTTTTTTTTGAGGTATTTTTTTGAATTGATACAGGAGCTTTATTCTGAATTGCCAAAACTTTATTCAAATTACTCCAGAATATAATTGCCAAAACTATTCAACACTGCGATGAAGATGTCCTTCAGTAGGTAAATGAATAAATAAACTGTGGTACACCCAAACAATGGAATAGTATTCAGCATTAAAATGAAATGAGCTACCAAGTCATGAGAAGATATGGAACAAACTTAAATATATATTACTCAATGAAAGAAGCCCATCTGAAAAGGCTACATTCTGTATGATTCCAATTATATGACACTCTGGAAAAGGCAAAACTATAGAGACAGTAAAAAGATCAGTGGTTGTCAGGGGCTGAGGGGAGGGAGGAATGAATCTGTGGAGCACAGAGGATTTTTAGCGCAGTGAAACTACTATGTACAACACTACAATGGTGGATACACTTCATGTTTGTCCAAACCACAGAATGTGTAACACCAAGAATGAACCTTAATGTAAACTATGGACTCTGAGCAATAATGATGTGTCAATGTAGGTTCATCATTTGTAACAAATGTACCACTGTGCTGTGGGATGTTGATAATGCGGGAGGCTATGCATACAGGGACAGTGCATTTATGGGAAATCTCTGTACCTTCTGCTCAATTTTGCTGTGAACCTAAACCTGCTCTAAAAAATAAAGTCTATCCAAGAAAAAACAAAAACTATTGTACTGAGGATGTCATTTTCAGTAAAGTGCTTTATAAAATAATATCCCCATGGTATCCAACAAGGATCATGACTATCTTCATCTGTGTGTGAGGAGAGAGGGAAGACAGAGCTGGGAAACTGCCCCCTAAGAGGGCATCCCACGAGGGAAGCACTGGCACAGGATGCCTCTGGGTCAAGAAGTAAGCCCTGCTGAAGGCTCTGCTCTGATCCCACAGTGACCACTAACCCCAAATACATACAAGTCTCCTCTCCTCACTCTGCTCAGAAACCCATTTCCTGGGATTATGAATTATCTCTGAGCTCTAATAAAATGCATACTTAGCCAGTTAGAACATTCTACCAAAGACAGTGGCGATCAAGAGAGTATACACAGAGGACTGTAAGGTGAGTCTGTTTTAGCTTGTTGATTCCAGGTGACAGGGTTTACTCAAGGATTCAATTTAGAGGAGAAAGTAGAGGTTCATAACCTATAAAGCCCGATAGTGGAACACATACCTAAATCTCAAACTGGCAAAACAAATCACCCTTGCTTAGTCAGTACTAAGTCCTGTCAGAAAAAAACATGAGTCACTGGCCCATAGTATTAGACTTGCACAAAAAAAATACTTTTAAAATTATCACTTGCAAAAATTTTGCTCTTAAAAATTATTTTAAGTCTTAAGTACAAGCTGCTGGGGAAGAATGCTAACAGAAAGCTATTCCATTAGCCCTAACCACTGAGCATGATTTACCAAAGAATAGGGGAGAGGTGAGGATGAGAGAGCAATGGCAGGGCAAAAAGAAGAAAAGTGTGCTTCCTCTTGTCCTATGGTGGCCCCTGCCCTCACTCAGGGCACTTCTGTGCCCTTTAAGAGGATATAGAGCACCAAGACCAAGCAATACCATAGTGGAAGAAAAAACAGAAATGAATCCAAGATCTGGAAAAAAGATATTTTATCTGCTTTATTATCTACAACAAAAATGTAAAAACCTAGTCATTCGTTTTCAACTTTATATTACTCAGCAATAAACATTTCTCAGATTTGTCTAGAGAATTGGGCCAAGAGAGCATATGCTTAGAAAAAGAATGTGGTGTGAGCCTAGCAGACAGGAAAGATCTGCTGAAACTCAGAAGTTTAAGAACTCTTCATAACTGACATGAACTCTTCATAACTGACATCAACTGACACACCACACAGACAAGCACCTAGCATAATGTGACCATAAATTAAAATCCCCTATAAAAAAGAAAAAGCTGGGGCTTCCCTGGTGGCACAGTGGTTGAGAGTCCGCCTGCCGATGCAGGGGACGCAGGTTCGTGCCCCGGTCCGGGAAGATCCCACATGTCGTGGAGCGGCTGGGCCCGTGAGCCATGGCCGCTGAGCCTGCGTGTCCGGAGCCTGTGCTCCGCAACAGGAGAGGCCACAACAGTGAGAGGCCCGCGTACCACAAAAAAAAAAAAAAAGGAAAAGCTAAGATTCTGATACATGATACCATCTACCCACATTTTATAAATGTTTAATTTCTCAAAAGCATCAATATCTTCTCTTTCCCTGTAAGCTCCATTCTATACTCTGAAAATAGACTATGCCATAAAACTGAGAAAATGCAAACCGGAACTTTATAGAAGTTAAGCCATTTCTATGATCCAGCTCAGCAGAGTGACTTTTTGGTTTTGTACTGACATTGAGAAAATGGCGGCCTGCTTATCCTGAAGCCAGACAGGGCACTGGTTCTGAGGGTGAGTACAAGGAAATCTCTAAAACAAAATCAGAGATTGCTGACCTGCAAATTAATCTATAAATGGAACTCACAGGACTATCAGATACTGCTTAAAGTTTTGTAATAATAAAAATCTGCTTTCTTCTGATCAGTTTCAGTGATCAAGGACACATGACAGGCCTTCAGAATATGCTAACAGGTAGCAAACACCCCTATAGCAAAAATCTTTAAAAAAAAGAAAAGAAAAACCCTGTAACTAAAAGCAGAAATGCATAATTTCTAATAAAGCATTATTCAGCAGAAAGAAATTTCAAAGACCACTAACCTGGTCCTCCTCTTCATCCTCATCCTCTGCCAGACGCTGCCTGCCTACTTCATACAGCCTGCACACCGTGTCCATGTTCAGAGAATCCATGCTGCCTTGGTTCTGAAATAGAACACCCAGTCCACAAGAAGTTAGTTTTTAGAAGGCCCATATCCACACCTCAGCTATGACTGGCACTCACACACCTTGACCCTGTAACTATCAAAGCTTCCAATACCCAAAATTCTTGAACTGATTCTGAAAATGTTATGTCTAGGACACAGAGAGGGAAAGAAAAACAGGATGAGAAGGCCTGGACAGCAAGGGAGAGACCACCATCCCTGGGAACAACACTGTTCCGAGGATGCTCTAGAGAGAGACTGACTCCTCTAAGAAAGGGCTGACGGTGTGAGTCCAGGATAATAGGAGATGGGACGCTCCACAATGCTCTATATCAGGATTTTCCTACTTCTCTTATACTGTGTATCTCCCCATCAGATGAGTAGATTACCCTAATCTATCACCAGAAATGCATCATCTTTAGAACACATAACAGACAAAAATGTCTGGAGTATAAGTTGAAAATGATCTTAAATATCAGAATAAAACAGTAGGATTTCTTCTTGCTCCCTTTACCTCGATGACAGCAAGATAGCAGTCTTTGGTGTCTGTACATAGGTCAAAAATGTTCCGTTTCACATCAATGGTCGCTGGAAAACAGAATGTGACAAGACTCAGGACTAGACTACTACCGTGATCTTAAAACCAGCCTTTCTGTTAAAGGAATTCAAGGTGACTGTTCATAAATATTTCCCTAACTCCTCTGCTTTTCAAAAGCAGAAAAATTATAATTCTCTCAGAAAATGGAGGATCTTAAATAAGGATCACCAAAACAAGGCAAAATCATCAATACCTGACCTTCACACTTACCTATAGGTTTGTAATCAGTTGCATTAAATGTTCGGAAGGATGATCCAAAAGGGCTTTTCATCCTCTCTTCCAGTAAGTCATCTTCATCATCTGCCTGCAACATAGCTAGTTGGGACAGAAAGGGGAAATAGGAAAGGGAAGCAAAATACTATTAGAATCAGAAACATCCCCTATTCACAACTGCAGAAAATATTAATGGACAATCAAGACTTCAGAGAGTTTCCCTGTAGTAAATTCCTCTCAAAGCATCCTCCTTGCATATCCAAACAATATCCTCAACCTCTCATCTAGCTTCCAACAACTGTTACAGCTGAAAGCGTACAAAAATCACAAGACAAAAAAGGTTTTTCTTGAAGTTCATAATGATACGCATGGTAAATTACTCATGAAATTTCTTTCTATACAAGATTTACTTGTTATCTTCAAAGCCAGTGGCCCTTCACTCTAAATCAACATTATTCTCATCAACAAATTTTGTCACCATTTGTACTATTATTTTATCTCTTATGTTACAACTTTGAAATGTTTTTCAATTCACATTTGACAGATATTTCTAAATAGGAAGTATCAAATTAAGTGAGTGGGAGAGGAGGGAGAAAGAGAATAATGAAAAGTGAAAAGTTTATTACCTCCATACATCACTGTCCCCGTGTGGTTGAACACCACTCGACACTGATCTAGAGCAGGAACTGTGTGTAAAAGATGGAAAGTACGAAGGTCCCACTAGGAGGGGAAAGGTCAAGGAAAACTCTTTTCCCCAAAACTTCTTATTTAACCTCATGAGGGAAATTCTGAAATACCACTTTCTTTTCCCCTCCTTCTAGGTATTAATGCTTTAGAAGTCAACAAGATCAAGATAAAGCAAAAGCATTCAGAATGCATATTACTGAATAATGACCCTGAAAATCTCCTATAATATCCTCATATACATAAAAACTACATGAGCTCCCTCTCTCCCAATAGTAGCACTTCTTTTTACTCTTATGTGTCATTTCTATAGAGCAAAAGTAAAATCCTTCTGAAGACAGATAAAAGTCAATCTGACACCTGGGGAAGTGGGAGGGAGTAATCTGGTCACTTCCCAATACAAAGAAAACATGCTAGTAAAAGTCATCGATAATTACCAGTATCAATTGAATCCCCTACAGATTCAATAATACTTCAAACCAAAGGAAAAAAACCAGGTTATTTACCTGTGTGGATACTTCGACCAGGTATTGGTAGAAAGATAAATAATTTCTGCATTACAAACTAGGTAACAAATGGCAATTAAGACATGGGCATAAAGGATACAATCTCAGTATTAATGATGACCTCCAGCCCATTCGGATGGAAAACGCCACTGATGTTCATGTTGAACTTGTCAAACTTGTGGATGGCCTGTGCAGAGCGGACATCCCAGAGGACGCCATCATTTAAGACAAGATCATCTGTAGGATTAAAGGTGGCACAGTTCCTCTTGTAGTTGTTGGCAAGATCTGGGTTAAACAGAGTCAACAGCTTGTTGCCAGTCTGAATATCATAAATCTTTAGAGAAGAAGGGGTGGGAAGAGAAAAATCAGACCAATCCATCCACTGACGAATTCAAACAGAAGCTGCGTAAAATCTCTCTCTCATGCTTTCCAAAGCCCATCAAAATTATAAAAGGCCTAACATTGAAAATAACTGGAAAATAGGAAGACCACACCCATACAAGCAAAGTTTATGTACTCTGGTTCCCATTCAAGGTTTGAAAAGTCTCTTTGCCACAAGTAAGAAAATGAGAAGTGAGACTGCAATAGGGATAAGAAAACCCTCTTCTTCCCCATCCCACTTTCAAGAAACAGAAAATGTTTCTAAGACTGAAACTGAGAAACTCTCCATGTGGACTAACCAACATTACTCACAGAATACTCTTGACAGGTTACTTTTTGGAGAAAGGCATCAACGAAATGCCCTTTTCTCCTTAAAATATCCCAATATACTATCCAAAGTCTACAATGTGCAACCCATGCAGAGACCAGATCTTTCCCATCAGCTTACAGACATGCTGTAATATATCCAATCTTTTTAAAAAATCCTCCTTTAATAGAGGAACAAATAGGGAGACACCACAAGGAAACAAACAAATCCAGATCGTGGGACAAGACAACTAGCCTGGTCTCTTCAAAAGTCAATGTCATGAAAACTGGAGAAATGGCTCTTGGCTTTAAAACATTAGTGAGACATAACAACCAAATGCAATATGTGAATCTTGGCTGGATCCTGGTTCAAAAAAAAAAAAAAAAAAAAAACATTTGAAACCAAACACATCAGGAACAATCGGGAAAACTGAGTATGAGATGGATATTAGTTGATATTTGGGAATTACTATAAATTTTCTTATATTTGGTAACTGTGATTATGTAATAAAATGTCACTATTGCTAGGATATACATGTTATAAGAGTTAGGGATAAAATGTTTGCAACTTACTTTCTATAATTCAGAAAAACACACATATTTACACAGAAAGAAACTATGGCAAAATACTAAACTGATGAATCTAGGTGGTAGTTATGTGTACTACTATTTCAACTCTTCTATATATTTTAACACTTTCAAATTAAGTTTGGGAGAAACCCTCTCTTCACCACTCCATATCCCCCACCTCAAGCTACTATCCCCTTTTCTTTTCATTTTTCAGCAAAATACTACAAAAGACTTGTCTATACTCAGTGTCTCCACTTCTCTCCTGTTCTCTCGTGAACCCACTCTAATCAGATTTTTCATCCCAGTGCACAGAACTAGCTCCTGACATGGTTAACACTGACCTCCACATGGTTAGTCAAAGGTCACTTCTCAATTCTCATCCTTTTTTTTTTTTGGCCATGCCACACAGCTTGCAGAATCTTAGTTCCCCGACCAGTGATTGAACCCCAGCCCTCAGCAGTGAAAGCCCAGAGTCCTAACCAGTGAATCCCCGGGGAATTCCCTCAATTCTCAACTTATGTAACCTATCAGCAGTTTCTGACCCAGGAGATCAATCCTTCTTCAAAAGAGTCTTCCCTTGCCTTCTAGAGCACATCTTTTTCCTGAGGTCTCCTGCTACCTAACTGGCCACACACTTTGTTCTCCTTCCCAAGTTCCTTCTCACATGGGCAACTTCTAAATACTAGCACATGCCAGGACTCTGTCTTTACACCACTCTTCTCTAGCCTCCTTAATGATCTCATCCAAGTTCACAGTTCATACTGTCGACAAGTGAACAACTCCCATATTTATATCTCCCACCCCAGACTTTTCTCCTGAACCCCCAATTTGTATATTCAACTGCCCATTCCCTATTTGAGTGGCTAAGAGAATCACAAACTCCATGTATCCAAAACCCCAGGGCCCAGCTGCATCACTTCTCATTGCCTCCACCACGCCCACCTAGGCACAGCCCCACTGCGCTCTCACATATTAGCTGGCACAACACCCTCCTAACTGGAAAGCCTCCTCTTGCTTCTCTCACAGAAACCAGACTCACACTTTAGGAATTTTACATCCAGTCATGTGCTTTCTTGCTCACCCTCCAGTGTCTTCATCTCACTCAGAGGAAAAACCAAAGGTCTTAAACAACACATTGCAAGAGGCTACATGCTATGCCCCACCACTGACCTCAGCCTTCTTCCTCCCACCTCCCAAGTAAGGGCTTTTCTCTTGCCATCCCCCGTCTTAGATCACTTTTCCCCACACATCTGCATGATGCCCACACTTCCTTCAAGACGCTGCTTAAACATTACCCAATCAGTGACACTGATTTCCTAGATAAAAAGGAAGTCCCCCACACCACCACCAAGCACTTCCTACCTCTCACCCTGCTTTCTTTTCCCTGGCAGCACTTACCATCTGACATACTATATATTTGCTTCTTTATTCACTGTCTCCCCAGTGAGGCTCCATAAAGGCAGGGACTTTATTTCATCTAAAACTTAGTGTTTGAAAATATCTGCTCTGCTAATGAAATAGTTCTCAAATTGTCAGATAAAGTTCTCTTCACATTTTCCCATATAACTCAGAATTACTTCATTACACTTACAGATTCTATCTGGAAAGAATATCACTGAGTAATTTTTTTTTGTCACCCACAGGACTTAAGTCCTCACACTCAGTCCAGAAGATCTCAGTATAAACAAATAGACAAATCACTTGAAAGAAGTGGATTCTAAAGTACTTACATGGGCAATGTCTCCTTTTGTGCCTATGACTCGATCCTGAGAGTGCTTACTGAACTCAACATAGTGATCTTCTGTGAAGGAATGCCTATGAACAAACAACAGAAGTACTGATATAACTGACCTTTGGGACATAATTATTCAACTGACTGAAAACAAGGTGATCCTCAGCCTCTTGCCTGACTATACTCACCTAAAGATTCTAAGCTCCCAAAGAGGAAAAACTTGTACACCTAAGATTAAAAAGAAAATTCCCTCCACCAGTTTGTCCAAGCAGATCCAAAATAATTAATGGAAACTACCTGGTTAAAGAAATGGCTAACTGGGTACACGTGCCTTTGAAATATGCTCCAGCTAAGATAGCAATGTACGCATGTGAACATGAGAAAATACGTAGATGTGCCATTTTGGATTAGTGAAGGGTCTGCTGTGTGATGGGAATGTATATACCTACCCAGTAAGAAAACCCAGCAATTAAGAAAAATAAAATCTTATTAAACATGTACCACAGATGAGGAAGAGAGAAGTCAGCAATATGACTTATAGCATTCCTCTTTTTCCCAAAAGCCTTTAAGTCAAAGAATCAGATGAAGGGGATAAACTGTAAAACAGAGAGACTAGGTTATAAAAGTAGATACATACTTCATATCAAATACTGATTTCATTCCCCAAAGTGCAGACAGAGGCTGGCTCCAAGTAGCAGATGTCAGCAGCAAGGACCCGTCCTAAAAGAAGATAGGAGGCCCAAGGTGGGTAATCATGTGTTTATATAAATGCCATCTTCCATTAGCATTCTAAAATATAAAATATACTGTTGGATTATAAAGAAAACAGAAAAACTTTTAGGAACCAAGAAATGGTCAGAAGCTGCTAGGACTTAAGTAACATGTACCTCCTATGTCCTAAAAAATAACTAAATTTAAGAATATTAAATCCTCCTAAAATATAATAGTTCCAAGGCAGGGGGTGGGGGGATGTGACACTTGGAAAGATGTCAAAGATGGTTCCTCCTTTCTTAATATTTGGCCATATTTCTCCATCTATCTCATCTGAATTATCAGTCAACTGGAAACAGTTGTTAGACTTCCTAGCTAAGGATTCTTAAAGGTTTTTCAAAGAGAAAGCCCAATAAAAAGGTCAACCTCCTTTACTTTAAAATCAGGAAAATTATTCTTGTCATCTTAACAGTCTTGACTTTTAGAAACAGCAAAGGCATGAATTTCATCCATAGAATAGTGTTAATAAACTGTGAACTACCACTGGAATAATATGCTTGTTTTCCTAAAAATTCACAGTACTCTGAGATTTCCTTCCAACACAAAAAGAAAACTTTAGTGGTCATAGTTGATAATCTCCATTTCCAAATGAAGCAAATTAAAAATCTATCTATGTTCAGGTCTTAGAACAAGGGTTGGCAAACATAGGGCCAGATAGTAAATACTTCAGGTTTATGCAGGCCATATGATCTGTGTTGCATGCAACTACAGTACTCAACTCTGTCATGGTAGCATAAAAGTAGCCATGACAATACATAAACGTACGAGCATGGCTGTGTTCCAATAAAACTTTACGCACAAATACAGGAAACCAGTCAGACCACAAGCCCACAGTTCACCAACCTATCCTAGAACAATGATTGAGAATAACCTAGGAAGGGACCTTTACCCTGGAAGGTTCAAGGTGTGTGATAGCTGAGTTGTGACAGTTATAGCTGGCCTCCTCCTGTCCACTAAACACATTATAGAGCTTCAATTGCCCAGTGCAGGTGCCAAGCATCAGGAACCGCTCTCGTGCTGAGAATGCACAACAGGTGAAGCCACTCTCATCC
Organism: Aethalodelphis obliquidens; assembly: GCF_003676395.1. Lineage (NCBI taxonomy): Eukaryota > Metazoa > Chordata > Mammalia > Artiodactyla > Delphinidae > Aethalodelphis > Aethalodelphis obliquidens. The sequence goes on from NW_020837966.1 coordinate 851,690, forward strand.
TCATTGGCTTCCCGGAACACTGAAATAGGACGGAACCTAAGCAAACAAAAGAGAATCAGAGACAAAGAACAGGCAAGGACTCAGAAAAAGAAAACTCTGTTAGAAGGACAGAAGGAAAAACAAAACATTTATGTTTCAAATGGGTTCTTCCAAAATATCAGTGACCTTCAGTGATTCATCTTCATTTTAAAAGAGAGAAAATGACCTTCACTTAAAAATTTTAACAATAACAAAAATTCCCATGTGTAAAACCTGGGATACCATGACCTTCACTTAAGATGTTTAAGGAATAAGAGGAGACAACTTGCACCAGCACAAAAACAAACTTGAGAGCCTAGTTAGGGACAGAGTGTTGCATGGGTTCTAGAAAACATACTAGTTATAGCAAGAACACAGAGTACCTTATCAATATATTGCCAATAATCACACGAGGAACCCATGGTTGACAAAAGGGGGTATAGTCACATTGCTCATGTATTCACACAGTGATAATTCCTAGTATTTCAGGCCAACAGATGGTTTTCTGGACTAATTACTTTATGCTGATATTACCCACATACTTTGACTTAAATAGAAAAATCATTCCAATTCCCAGGAAGTGAGGTAACCTCTCCTTACCTGCTAAAGATAAGGTGCCTATCAAAGCATCCGCCATCCACCCCTCCATACTTTGGAAATGATGCCCTGCGGTTTAGCCTTGAGGTAAAGTTTATTGGCGCTTGCCGCCTCTGTTTTGGCTCAGGACATTGGTGAGGAGTAAAGAGAGAGAAAGGTGGGCAGGTGGCAACTGGGTTCTTGCAGCGAGCATGCTGCTCTCTAAGATATTCTGTGATGATACTGTCCAGCGTAGGTGGGGAAGGAAGATGTCTGTCCAACTGCTTTTTTATGGCTGGGCTTTGGCTGTAGGCGCCATGGTCCGACTTCTGCCGCAACACTCTGATTTTCCTGCCATTGCAGGGTGATGGCCTCTCTCTGATAAAACTGATCCTACCAATCAAAGGAGAGTTGCCTGCATAAGACGGGCCAGGCAGAGCTAGTGAACCCTGGGAGGCCCGTGGCTGAGGATGAGCAGTGGGGGCAGAAGGGGCAGAGGCACCCACAGCAGCATGGCTGCCCAGTCGAGTTGCAATGCCATTGGCAATGCGAGGGGTACGGGGAAGAGAAACAGGAGAAGCAGCAGCAGTGACTGGGGTGAAGGCAGAAGAATGGGAGGCAGCAGTCATGGGCAGGTCAGCCTCTTTAGTCAGCACAGTTGCTGTCTCCCCAAGCCCTTTAGAAATGAGATGGTTTCGTATCAGCAGAAGCAGCTCTTTCTCAGGAAAGGAGATCCTTGACTGGGCAACAACATCTGCTTTCTGCAGTCGTGCCAGTGACACATCAGTGCCAATGAGAAGTGGCTTTCCTGACACCCGTTCAATGAGCTCAGCAGCATATTTGCAGAACTTGACATGGTCACTGCGTTTGTCCTGCAGCACAGGCTCTTTCATCAGTTGCTGGATTTGACAGCTGCTGAAAAGGGGCAGTTTGCTGATGATCTGCCGGACAGTGCTACTGCGAGACAGGCCCACCAGGGCCTTGCAGGCCAGGGCCCGGATCTGGTCTGCATCTGTGATGGGCATCTTGATGGAGAGTAAGGACAGAAGCACCTTGATGCCATTGTTGGACTGGACCACATTCCACATCTTGGCCAGAGTGTGCTCACTGCTTTTGGGAGTCTGAGGCAGCTTTCTCCGAGGAGTTCCAGAGATAAATTTGCCAATACTAGAAATTCTGTTATCCGGGCCACACACACAATTGATGATAATCTGAAGTGCTGACTTCTGAATTTCAGCATCATGAATAAAGAACTCACCCTCAGCCACTCCCAAAATAATGCTGATACCTATTGGGGAAAAAATAAACATTTTATATTATTCCTCATAAAACTAATGGCCAACTTCAACGGTTATTCCAGAGTCAGAATTTAGAGTTCTATTCATTTTGTTCCACTTAAAAGAAAACTAGGGCTTCCCTGGTGGCGCTGTGGTTGAGAGTCCACCTGCCGATGCAGGGGACGCGGGTTTGTGCCCCTGGCCGGGAAGATCCCACACGCCACGGAGCGGCTGGGCCCATGAGCCATGGCCGCTGACCCTGCACGTCCGGAGCCTGTGCTCCGCAACGGGAGAGGCCACAACACTGAGAGGCCCGCATACCACAAAAAAAAAAAAAAAAAACTACACTTTTTTTAAAAAAAGTATAAGGAGGGTTTCCCTGGTGGCGCAGTGGTTGAGAATCTGCCTGCCAATGCAGGGGACACGGGTTCGAGCCCTGGTCTGGGAAGATCCCACATGCCACGGAGCAACTAGGCCCATGAGCCACAATACTGAGCCTGCGCGTCTGGAGCCTGTGCTCTGCAACAAGAGAGGCCGCGATAGTGATGAAGAGTGGCCCCCGCTTGCCGCAACTAGAGAAAGCCCTCGCACAGAAACGAAGACCCAACACAGCCAAAAATAATTAATTAATTTTTTTAAAAAAGTATAAGGAATAGTTTGTATAAAATGAAATCAGTTCTATTACAGTGCATCTTTATGACATAATACCTTATATGTTAAATAGGGGAATGACGTCAGCATTATGTGGAAGTCACCCAGGGTCATGTACAAACTTTCCTGGGTAAGTAGAGCAAAAATAGTGGGAATAAATAAAAACCTTCAGCAGGAAAGGAAAAAGCCCTCAGCCCGGCTGCTATAGTGGCAGCAAGTTAAAAACAAGTGGCTATGCCTTGGGCTTTCTCCCCAGAGTGGTACACCCTAGGGCCCACAGCCAGTCACACAACTTGCCATGCTCACCTTAGCAGTAGCCCTCATCAGCCCTGCTCTTAATAAAGGGTATTTTCAAACAAAGTGTATTTTCCTTTTGTTTTTGTGTATAATAGCTTCTATCCATTCTGCACTGCTTGGCAATTACTAATTTTGTTAGGGCTCAGATTACAAAGTTGCTAAACTTTTTTACTGTCTGCCCCAATCTATTTTTCTCATAAATTCTATTTTTAGCACAACACTCTGCAGAGTACAAGGTTTCCAGGAATGCACATGTACAATTATGTATATGTATACATATGTATAGGAAATGCCTATACCACCCAGAAAACCTGAATTCACTACCATGACTCCCTTATATGAAACTGATGGCATGACTTATAAGACTTACAAGGTACCCTCCTCTACTACTTTCTGTTCTAATACTGTAAAATTAGGTCAGGTAAGTAACAACCAGAATAGCAAAGGAAAACAAAGACCACGTAATAACAAAAATGGCAAGGTACAACCTACCTACAGTGGAGACGGTGGAGCCAGCCTCATCCAGCACATCCACTGATTCTGCCAACTGGAGCTGAATTTTTGGCACAACAGTGAGAATAGCCAAGACATCCAAAGCAAAGCGCACAGTGTCATTCCTGGACAGGAAGAAGAATTAGTCAAAGGGAAACTAGGATACAGCCACAAGAAACAACAACAGCTAAAAGAGAGAGACAATGGATCAGAACTACTACTGATATAGTAGGGACTATGGCTCTGTCCCTAGCCATGGCATCAGGAGAGGGCCTGTAAGTCACCACAACTTTAATTTCAAAAAACACAGGGATGGAATTTTCACCTATCAGACTGCTAAGATTAAAAACAAGGGATAATCCCCAATGCTGATGAAGATGTACAGAGACAAATGCTCTCAAACTTTTGGTGGGAGTAGAAATAAGTATACTCTTTTCAGAAAATAATTTGGAAATATGAAACAAAGTTCTTAAAACGTTCATAACCTTTGGCCCAGGAATTTCACCTCTAGGAATCTGTCCTAAGGAAATAATCAGAAGTATTCAATACAAACAAGTATTTATGCATTAAGATGTCCATTAACACATCATGGACAGCAAAAGAATTAAGAAAACTTACACAGACAAAAGGAATATATGTGTTAAATTATGGTACACTCATATGATGAACTACTTTGCAGCTACTGACAATTATTTTCAAAGAACTCTAAAGGACAAATGACAGCTCTATTTACAATAGCCCGGAGATGGAAACAACCTAAGTGTCCATCATCGGATGAATGGATAAAGAAGATGTGGCACATATATACAATGGAATATTACTCAGCCATAAAAAGAAACGAAATTGAGCTATTGGTAATGAGGTGGATGGACCTAGAGTCTGTCATACAGAGTGAAGTAAGTCAGAAAGAGAAAGACAAATACCGTATGCTAACACATATATATGGAATTAAAAAAAAATGTCATGAAGAACCTAGGGGTAAGACAGGAATAAAGACACAGACCTACTAGAGAATGGACTTGAGGATATGGGGAGGGGGAAGGGTAAGCTGTGACAAAGCGAGAGAGAGGCATGGACATATATACACTACCAAACGTAAGGCAGATAGCTAGTGGGAAGCAGCTGCATAGCACAGGGAGATCAGCTCAGTGCTTTGTGACCGCCTGGAGGGGTGGGATAGGGACGGTGGGGAGGGAGGAGATATGGGAACATATGTATATGTATGACTGATTCACTTTGTTGTAAAGCAGAAACTAACACACCATTGTAAAGCAATTATACTCCAATAAAGATGTAAAAAATAAATAAATAAAGGACAAATGAAAAGGCTCAAAATACAACATCAATGAAATAGAAAACTAAGATATAAAATTTTAAGTCTGACAATACCGAGTATTGGCAAGAAGGAATAAAAATGAAAACTCCCATAGACTGCAGTGGGAGAAGAAGATAGTATTTTCCAAGCAACTTGGCAACATCCACTATAGATGAAATGAAGACACACTACAACCCAGGTTATACACAACATATCCTCAAGAGAGACTCCAAAAAGAGGTTTGTGGTACCATTCATTTAACAGGAAAAAAAGAAACAAAAGACACTAAATGTTCATCAATAGGAGAATAAACTACAGTACAGAAATACAAGAGTTCAAATATCAACACCTAAATCTCAAACACGTAAGGGTGGCTATATACCTGAAACTTACATTAAAAGAGTAAATAAATAAGGGTGAAAAAAGCAAGCTGCAAAAGACGTACACAGGATAATATTTTATATAACTTTAAAACATACAAAAGAATAATATATTATTGTTTACACACCCACACATATGTATAGCATAAAAAAATAGAGAGAATGCACACCAAGTTCAGAAGACTGGTCACTCTCAGGAGGCAGAAAATGGAAAGGAACTGAAACAGAAGCAAATACAGCAACATGCCAACCCTGGGTATGGAGTAGTTGTTATATTATTCTCTGTATCTTTATGTATTTTGAGATATTTCATCTAAAAGATGAGTTTGATTAAATACTATAATCTCAAATATGTATATTTACATACATTATGGAAAAAAGACTATTAAAAAAGAAATTAACAGTGGCTAAGAATAATTTTCATTTCTAAGGTTTTATATATTCTAAGCAAAACAAGTATTTTATTTTTAAAGTTAAGCTTTTAAAGGACATATTTATATTTTCTTATGTAATCAAATATGAATTTACCCCTCAAAAAATGTATTTATAACCTTCCTCATTATCGTCTGAGTTTCCATCATCTTTAAAGCAATGTTCTCCAAGTAAATATAACCTACTTTAATACTCTAAAACAGTGGTTCTTGAAGTGTGGTTAGGGGACCCTAGGAGTCTCTGAGCCTCTTTCAAAAGGTGCTGATATAAAAACTATTTTTATAATAACACTAAGATGTTACTTTCCTTCGTCACTCTCATTCTCTCAAGAGTGTATAGTAGAGCTTTCCAGAGGCTTGTCATGTGTGATGTCACAAAAGGTTGAATATAGAAGCAGATATGAGATATTAAACCAGAACATTTTAAAAACTTGCTGAAATCACCTGGTTTTATTTTGGAAACTTTTCATAAAAAATGCTAGTAAGTAATGGATTCAGATTATTTTTAAATAAATAAATATTTTTATATTTTCTCAGTTTTAATTTCCAATATGTTAAATATCAAGATGTAAAAACGGAAGTTTTTTTGGGTTCTAATAATTTTTAATACAGTAAAGGGATCTTGAGACCAAAAAGGTTGAAAACGGCCACTCCAAAGGTATTCCTCTAGATTTAATTACCCTGGGATTTAGCAAACAATCTATATGCACCCTAAATAAGCACCTCTTGTCTTTATGGCAGTGGGTGGATAGGGAAAGGAGGTCAAGAACCACTGTTTATAAATTTTGTTACTATCTTCCCTTCAGACTCCATCTTTTCCAAAATATAGTTTTAATTCTTTTTACATCATCCTCAAATAGAACCTACCCAACCTCCTGATTCCATTACCTGTTTTTCCCTGAGCCTTGTCCCGCTTTGCTGTTTTCAACTGAATGGTGAAAATCATAACAAGAGCAAAAAATACAGTTTTATGTGAAGGTAAGATAAATATTATATATGGTTGTCAAGCAACAGAGAGATGTTTAAAGTCTAAGTACCACAGAATACTGGACTCCAGTGTCCAGACAGGATTTCAACCCCACCTCTGCAGCTGTAGCCAGGTAGATTATGTAACTTCTCTAAGAGTACAGATAATGATCCTTGCCTATTTTGCAGTATTTATAATCACCATGACCAAACACTCTATAAATTTAAAATGATATTATCATGCTTAATTATCATGCTTAATCTAGTTTCTCAGATTCAAGTCCAAAATTTCAATTCAATTCAACAAATGTTTGTTAAGCATACACTATTGTGAAAACCAACATTAACTTTAGCAAAAAGCAGACTTTTAACTTCATGGTCCCACCTTGCATAATAGGTCTTCCAATTACAAGCAATAGAAATAAGCTGCAACAAGAGTTGGACACAAGAAAGTTTGAGGAAGACTTCAGCTGGCTCCCAATATAGCTGCGCTGGGCCATATTCTATCAAAAACTCCATCATTTCCACAATCTGTTCATGAGTATATGAACACGCCTAAAAGGAGAGATACATATTATTATTTTTTTTAATTCATTAATTTATTTTTGGCTGCACTGGGTCTTTGTTGCTGCGCGAGGGCTTTCTCTAGTTGCGGTGAGTGGGGGCTACTCTTCGTTGCGGTGCGCAGGTTTCTCATTGCAGTGGCTTCTCTTGTTGCAGAGCATGGGCTCTAGGCTCGTGCACTCAGTAGTTGTGACTTGCAGCCTCAGTAGTTGTGGCACACGGGCTTAGCTGCTCTGCGGCATGTGGGATCTTCCCGGACCAGGGCTCGAACCCGTGTCCCCTGCATTGGCAGGCAGCTTCTTAACCACTGCACCACCAGGGAAGCCCAGAGATACATATTATTAAAGAACTCAATCTGCCTGCTATCTTCTCCAGCACAGCTCAGTGGTCAACAGATTTTCATAATAAAGCTAAGTAATAATAGCTTTCAAATCCCACACTTCTTGAGTCCACAGCCCACATGGGAAACAATGAATATATATAAATGTTTAATCTTTTATTTTATTTATAACTAGACTCATAATACATTTTGCCCAAAAAGGTAACAAAATGTTCAAATCATTGGTGCATATATTTCACAGCTTAAAAAGAAGCACCACGTAAAATAATTGGTTTCTTTTCAATTTGTGATTTTTAAAACACGCAGATACCAATCTTTGTTACAAAACATACTAAGTTCAAAAATGATAGTGAAGTGGAATTATAGATGCACCCTTTCAGAAAAAAAATTCCACACAGAAGAAGGTAGAATATCTAGTACTTTCCATAAAAGAAAGCCCTTTTACAGACCTCTCAGTTCATCTTTTAGTTCTAGTATTCCAGAGATAGAAACTTACAACTGGGAGCAAAATAAGTCCTCAATATACCCATTTTTTGTTTGTTTGTTTGTTTGTGGGTTTTTTTGGCCACACCGTGTGACTTGCAGGATCTTAGTTCCCCAACCAAAGATCAAACCCAAGCCACTGCAGTGAAAATGTCAAGTCCTACCGCTGGACCACCAGGGAATTCCCTACATCCCTTTTCAAGTATTCTGCCTCCACACAGTGCGAGTATAATCCAACAATGTACATCCCACGTGGACTCCACCGATATGAATGTGCATTTCAGGCCCAAGATGCTACAGACAGTGCTAACAACGTTTCCTTTTTAGACAAGGTTCTCTCACCTTGTAAGGGGGTTGAGGATGAACAAGAATGCCACCCTCAGTCCTCTGAAGTGACTGCTTCACTTGTTCCAATTTAATGGCCAGGTGAGCCTCAAAGTACTTGCGCAAGGCCATGCACGTATGTTTCCCAGTTTGGCGGCTAGCAAATATTTCATCATCACTCAGAAGTGCACCCTGATCTTCCAAATTTAGAATCTCCAAAGTACTGATCTATTAAGAAAGAGGCAAAAGAATGGGGCAAAAGAGGAGGAAGAACAAAGAGGAAGAGAAAAGTAAAAGGAGAGGAGAAAGACTTCAATCAACTTTTGTGCTCATGAAGATTGACAAACATCAAAGTACATCTGTCCATACAACATGCTAAGAGTAGCCATATGAAAGCAAAACATTAAACCTATATTGAAAAATTACATAGTTTTCAATCATGCTGAAAGACACAGAGGCACAAAACTTGCTTTTTAGAAGGATCAAGCAATTCCCCCTGTAAGATTACTATATTCAAGGCAAGTCTACAATGGTATAGTCCTCTTAAGAGGAAAAGAAACTTGTAAATGAAGGAGGAAAAAAGACTTCATCCATAAAAATGATAGCAAAATTCCTCCAGTCAGAAGCTTCCTCTCTTCAATGCCACTGACGGGCAGCCCAGACAAGCAGAACCCCTGCTCCTCACAAAGAGAAGCCACTGAAGAACCTCACCAAGTTCACCAGACGACGAAGACCATCATAGCGGTCAAAGAGTTCCAATACAGCCCGGAAGGAGAAGCAGATTGAGAAAAACATGGTAGCGTGGCAGCATCCTGAAGCATGAGAACATTCCATTAACCACAGTGTGTAGTTCACCACATCAGACAGAACATTGTGGGGATGCATGCAAACCTGCAAAAAATAAAAATAAAACGTAATTTTTAAAAATTTGGGGGAAAGGAACCTTCACAAAAGGGAAGAAAAATTCACAGTGTAGATAGATATCTTTGCAAAATACAATAATCACTCCTGGGCAAGTCATTCTGAGTTTAAAGCTTAAGTTACAAATGAAATTTTATAACAATCTATTCCAAGCCTGAAAACAACCTAAATTTAAAGAAATATTTAAATTCCACCTAAACATACTGAGTGCTAAATTCTGCAAATATTTATATCCTTTAATGCTCACAATGCTCTGTTACACACATATTAGTATTCCCACCTAACAGGTGAAGAAGTGGCTCACAGACATAAGGGACTTCCCCAGGCTCATAAAAGTGACTGAGCCTTCTGATACTAAAGTCTACAAGTTTAATATCCATTCACTCACTGATTCATTCACACACATTTTGTTGTCTCCTGTAAGTCAGACAATGAATTATGAAGCATTACCCAGGTTTGTTTGATACTTTTTTATCTTAACCACAATTAATTTTGTACATACACACACAGATTAGGTTACTACTCTCAAAAGATTACATATCCTTGCATAATGCTGAATCTTAAGGAGTTAAAAAAATTAAAATCAAAATATTACCCTATTAGTACATATACAAAGATGAATAAAGACACCACCCAAGAAGAATTTACCAACTTCTCTCTACCAGAAAAGCCACACCACATAGAATATTAGAAAAATATTCCAGGCATAGAAATGACAAGAGCTTCCCTAGTGGTATCTAAGGACCCATTTCTTTTCAAATGTACAACCCACTTAGACTTTTTTAAAAAATCACTAAATAAAAAGTCTTAGCTGGAAAAACCCAGAAAACCAGCTACCAGAGGGTAGCTGCCACGCTACCATGTTTTTCTCTGGAGCCCTGAGAACAACTGGAATGATTTTACTGTCTCTACCACGAACTATTTGTTAACACAAATACACAAAGCATCATCTGTTGTTTTTATAATAGACTGACTCAAAAATGCAAAATATAACTCCACTGAGGGACATCTGAAAAGAGCCTGAAAATAATTCTAATGCAGTAAAATGGCAAAAACTAAAAAAAAGTTCTGTGACCCCAATCCATCTTGGGTTTTTTGTTGGATCTTTTTCTTTCAGAGAGTCAGGAAAAAAAGGACTACAAAATTTTACATTTTGGACCTTTTCTAAAGAATTTTACATTTTTGGAATGCTCTGTAAAGATTCATGCTCCTTGCTTCTTTCATTAAAACCTAATCCACCTATTCATTTTTTCTTATCCAAAAGTTTTCCTGTGAATGTACTAGAATATTCCCCACCCTATCCCATTCCCATACATCTGAATGGACTGGACTTACTCTTTCCATGGCATCCTGGTTGTAGGACAGGTAATACAAGCACATGGATACACCAGTTGCAGCCATAGAAGGACGAGGAATTTCCAGTAATTTCTGTACTCCACCATGTGCAACAAATTCTGTGGCAAACTTGTTATGGAGCAGGAGAGATGCTAGGTGCTAAACAAAGAGGACACATATCACCGTGGAAAAATCTAGAACAAATATCTCTTCACAGTTGCTAAACACAAAGACTCCTCTGAAGCAGACAACCACTCCCTCAAAACAGAAGTAAAACCAATACTGCTTAAGGGAAACAAAAAACAAAACAAAAAAACTCTAGGATTCCATAATATTCCCTCCTAATACCAAAGGTTTTCATGAGGGTGAAAAATAAGAAATGAAGAATATTGCTGTACATAACGACATAATCCTACACCATTTTATTATTACATAGCTTCCCTAAAGGATTTTTGTTACCCTTCCCATTTTAATCCTTTAAACATCATCAGCTCTATGTTTTAGCTTTGGCTCAGTCACTGACTCATCATCTAATAAAATCCAAAACTCTGCTTTCCTTTAAATTTATCCTCAATATATCCCCAAAGAAAAGTCTTCAGTAAATTATCAAAATTTGTAAATTTTTAGAACTGATCAGAATGCACTTTAAAAAGACCTTTATTAAAGAACTATTTTATTAAGTCTCTATTAGACAGGCCTTTGTTATCAAGTTTTGTTAACTTGCTGTTCAATTCTTACTAGCCTCTCTGGGTGGACCTGATCTTCTGGGCAATTTTAAGGGCAAGGAGTGCAATGCAAGCAGCAGGCTACTCAATGACTTTGAACCCAGGCCAACGTGGATGGGGCCTCAGGAGAACTGGAGCCTCCTGTTTCCGTTGGCCTCCTGTTTCTCATGTCAAGGTGTCTTCTGGGTGGTGATACAGGCAGCAGGTACAGACAAGACAACACAGATTTGTAATTACATGATTTGATACCTGTATAAATTTCACCAAGGTCAATGGCAAAAACAACATGTATGTACCCTCTTCAGAAGTTCTCTTAACACAGAAACTCAGACTAACCCTTATATATAATTCAAATCCCTTCACTCTTTACTTGGCTGATACACAAACCTCTACCACATTCCCACCAAGTCTTTCCCCAAGAAACTATACTATGTATGGTTCCCTCCCCAATACTTAGGCCACTGCACGTGCTTTTTCCAATAATGTCACTATCATAAAGTGGCAGTTCCACTGCCAGATCAGTAGGTAGGGAAACAGAGAACAAACAGGCTCAATCTTTACCAAGAACCTTAATTCTACTTGGCTCAACATAGCCCATAACCTGGCTCACCTCACTCATGTGGGCAAAGATTCTATTTTCTCTTCTTGTATTGTACCTCCATATAAGGTTCTAGTTCTTTTTGTTTGTTTTTGTTTTTTTTTTTTTGCGGTACGCGGGCCTCTCACTGTTGTGGCCTCTCCCGTTGCGGAGCACAGGCTCCGGGCGCGCAGGCTCAGCGGCCACGGCTCACGGGCCCAGCCACTCCGCGGCATGTGGGATCCTCCCAGATTGAGGCACGAACCCGTGTCCCCTGCATCGGCAGGCGGACTCCCAACCACTGCGCCACCAGGGAAGCCCTCTAGTTCTTAATTTACTATTTTATCCCATTTTGTTTCTATTGATCTATACGATCTTACAGAAAAACCAGAACATTTTGGCCAACCCAATACTAACTTCAACACCTGTTCCTTCTCCTACACAACTGAGACTTCCTTTTGAACAAAACAGTACACATAACTTTCTATACTTTTTATTTCCCTATAAGAAGGATCTCTTGTCTGATTTTTCCCTGTTCATCCTTATTTCATTTTCTTTAATCCCTTATATGAGTCTGCACAGAAAACAGCTGAATAATGACACCCATTACAGTTCCTCATACAAAGACCTACAGAAATAGCAACTGCCCAAATCCCTTCTTCACTATTTCCTTTTCAGGACAGGATGCTGCATCTGAAAGCAATCCCTTTGGGTCACTGGAGACAACTCTGACCTCCAGCTTCATCTCACTGTTCAAAGTATAATCATGAGTTTACACACTTTATACACACACACACACACACACACACACACACACACACACACACAGACACACACACACACACACACTGCATCCCATACATAGGAATACATGTTACTCCAATTTATGTCTGACCTCCTCCAAACTTAAAATTTCTGGGGTCTGAAAGGCAAATTTCCTTATTTCTATTTAATTTCAATATACTCTGGAACTGTGCTGTCCAATGCACTAGTCACTGGCCACATGTGGCTAATTTAATTAAAATTTAGTTAAAAATTCAATGCCTCAGAAGCACTAGCTACATTTTAAGTGCTCACATATGGCTAGTAGCCACTGTTTTCAACAGCACAAAGAACATCTCCATCGCACAGAAAGTTCTATTGGACAGCATGGCTCTGGAATATCAGGAATGAAATTGTAACTTTGAATAGCCAGTGAGAACATTACCTCTTTTTCAGAGGTCTTGTCTAGAAGCTACTAATTCTCAAGGAGAACAGACCATTCCTTCCTTTGTGCCCCATACTTTTTTCACAACATCTATAATATCTAAAAGAAATCATAGGCTTACATGCCTGTCTCTCTTAACCAAACAATAAACAGCAGAGACTTAATTTATTTGTCTAATATTGTAAACATCACAGAATAGTACTGTGTTCATTTAGTTACCTGTTGGGTAGAACTATAATAGCCACAAAATTATTCATTCCACTTAACCTCTCTCCCTTCAGATTACCTAAATTATCATGAAAAGGTATGGATTTGGTGGGCTAGACATACTTGCCTTCTTACATTTAGCCCCTTTGCAACCTAGAAAATCATTTACCTTTACTGAATTTGAGTATGCCTCTATTTCTTTACTCATTTTCTGTTTTATATTTTGTCCACTCTAAATAATCTAACATCATACAATATGTATATAGTTAATAACTGAGAAGAAGTGTTGTTGGCTGACAGAATACTTAAAAGGTAGTATGACCTAAGGTACTATACACTTAGTTTCTCTTCCTATCCAGTAACAATAACTGAGGCCACTCTCAGGTTTAGACCCACTTTCTCCTTTAACATTCAATCCTCTAGGACTGACCCCTGAATTTCTGTGGAGGCACTTGGTAAGCCTCATTTCTTCTATCTAAAAAAGAAATTTTCATTTGTCACGACTGACACATCTGGCAATAGAAACACCCTGGGGACTTCCCTGGTGGCACAGTGGATAAGAATCTGCCTGCTGGGACTTCCCTGGTGGCACAGTCGTTTAGAATCCGCCTGCCAATGCAGAGAACACAGGTTCGATCCCTATTCCAGCAAGATCCCACATGCCATGGAGCAACTAAGCTCATGCGCCACAACTACTGAGCCCACGTGCCACAACTACTGAAGCCCACGCGCCTAGAGCCCATGCTCCACAACAAGAGAAGCCACCACAAGAAGCCCACGTGCTGCAAAGAAGAGTAGTCCCCACTCACCGCAACTAGAGAAAGCCCGCATGCAGCAACGAAGACCCAACACAGCCAAAATATAATTAATTAATGTAAAAACAAAAACAAAAGAATACACCTGCCAATGCAGGGGACACGGGTTCTATTCCTGGTCCAGGAAGATCCTACATGCCACGGAGCAACTAAGCCCATGCACCACAACTACTGAGCACGCACTCTAGAGCCCGCGAGCCACAACTTCTGAAGCCTGCACGCCTAGAGCCTGTGCTCCGCAACAAGAGAAGCCACCGCAATGAGAAGTCCACGCACCGCAACGGAGAGTAGCCCCCACTCGCTGCAACTAGAGAAAGCCCGCATGCAGCAACGAAGACCGAATGCAGCCAAAAATAAATAAATAAATAAAATAAATTTATTTTTAAAAAAAGCACCACCCTGAACAATAAAATCCAGAGATGCTACATACCAAAACATATAGGCACATCCATGTCAATAAAATGCTCAGTGACCTAACATTTTTAAGAACTTTACCTTGAGTGCCTCAAATGTAAGTAGGACATCGTTAGTCTGTTTCAAGTCAACATAGAACATCATCAAATCCCGTGATCCAAGTTGCATGAATATGGGAAGTAACTGAAATCAACACCAAAAACAAGTCTTAACATTTGAATTTATTTTCACATATTTCCTATTCCTTTATGAAGATAGAAGATTAAAGAAATGAGGTGCCTCTTCCCCCCGTTTTATGAAGATAAACATACAAACACACTTCGATCGAAAAGGCCTTATCAGGAGTGACCTCCATAAGACTTTACCAGTTTGAGGCAAAGACTTTTCTATATTAGTGTAAAAACACATCAATGTATAAAATGACACCACAAAATATCCCAGAAATAAACACAGTGGTCCCAAAATGTGAACACTACTCTTCCCAATAAGCTTACCTCCTGATATTCTCCTAAAGGGGTCAGATACTGGAGAATGAGTCGCTGCTCGATAGCAGGAGTCATAGGATAAAGGGTATAATTGGTGCCAATCACCCAGGGGGACATTTCTGACCAGCTGCTGTTAGACAGCTCAACAAACATGCGATCTGGATCAGATGATGAGAAACCCAACTTTTGCTTGGCTTTCCTAAAGCTCTCTCTGTCACCCTGTTTTGCTGACTTGTTTTTCCTCAATCCTCCTTCCTCAGGTTTAGTTGCTGAGTTCACTCTGCTACTGGTCTTGTGGGCTGAATCAAGATGAAAGGAGATCTCCATGTCTCCAGAAGCTTCCTCTTGTTCGCCATCCACTACATCTACAGCCATGTCGCCATAGTCCATATCCACAGCTTCTTCATCCAGAGGCAAAAGGGGTTCAGAGGAGAGCTTTCGTGGGCTAGGACGCTTGCTTTCTTGCCTCAAAGCTACTTCCTGAAGCTGTAGCTCCCTCAGTCTTCGAAGTACTATTGCCACCTATCAACAGATATTGGAATAAAAGGGGTTGTCTCTTCTGCATCTTAATTTAAATGATTCAAATAATTCTTACTTCCACTTAAGGATAATCATGCAATTATTTCAATGCCTGGTAATAGTAAAGATTTGATAAATATGTTGACTTGATTCCTACAGCTTGATGAAATAAATAATGGCTAAAAGTCTCATTCCCCATAAAATTTCCCAGAGAACCCAAACCAGAAGATCTGCACATAAAACACCTAATTCACAACATATCTGGCTGGATCAAACTGGGGTGGACCATCACACCTCAAGAGGCAGACACTAGATATATTCACAATTTTTAAAAGTGTCTGAAAATCAAACATGAATGTTTCTGAAACTTTTATCTGCCATAAGTTATATTCTGTTAAATACTGTCATCCACATTATACATAATTACATAATCTAATTTTCAAGTTCACCATTTATGTTTTACCTTTTCCTTGAAGTACTCATTTTTTGGGTCAAGCCTAAACTGTAGTATTATGCTTAGTTTTAAAAAGAGAGAGTGATTAGGTCTGCAATTTATTTTAATTTGCATTAAAAAAAAAAAGAATGGTGGATGGATATAATGAGGGGTGAATGGATGGATGGGTATTCATGAATATAAGTTTAGTAAAATATTCACAATCAATGTAAGTGGTGTGTATACAGGTGTTCACTGTAAAATTATATTTTGCTAAACGTTTGAAATTTTTCATAATCCAGATGTTGGGAAGGGAAAGGGAGTGGTACTATTTATCTGGTACAAAATATCATGATCCTTGACAAGATGAAAAACAGCTATTTTCTAGTAAAAAAAAAAAAAGGTCCAATCAAAACTCTTATGAAAAGTAGTCTTGAAATACTGAAATTACAGTTATACTCTAGTACAAGGTAACAAATAAGATCTACCTATTCAAGTTCAGTAGCAAGAAAGAACGAGTGAATACACTCCCATCTTATGCAAAAAAAATCATTCTAACGTGGTCCTTACCAGCTGTGAATTTTCATCCCTGTAGTTGGCAGCAATGTCTTGATTTTCCATAGCACCTCCTAACAGACCAGTAGAATATGTCCTCAGTGGCTGATCAGCCTCTCGGGCCCATTTGAAAAGATTCTCAACAATTCCTTCCTATAGTAAAGGAAATGAAATAGCACAATTCAGGGGGAAAAAATTCATAATTAAAGATATAAGCAAAGACTTCAGTCTTATAAAAAAATTTTTTTAATAAAACATTTCAATATTGCTCATAAGATTAAAAAATCCAAGTGAACTCAATGTACAATAGTAGGTGGTTTAGTTAAAATATCTGTGCACTGTGAAACAGAATTCTATTTATCCACTAAAACTCAGGCTAAAGATCAACAATCACATAATGCAGTCCTACTTTAGCTGTTAAGACCCAAAAGGCTCCATGACCAAGTGGGGAGCCCTAAAAATTCTATATCTCTCTTTGAAGTTCACAATGTACAATAAACATTATCAGTGCTCTGAGAAGTCCTCCATCAAACAAGTATTTAACTCCACATATCCTACCCTTATTTTTAGTTTTTACTATGAAATAAAATATATAAACATGTACAGTCCAAAGAAAATGAAAATCACCTCTGTGATTTACCACTGAGTTTAAGAAACAGAAACCTCCCATGTGTCCCCCCTCCCTATACCACCCGCGTCCTCCCTCCCCAAAGGGTACCTGCATTACTAAATTTTAATAATTTTCTTATAAGGCTTTTGTTAAACGTTATATGCTTTGAACTGTGTAAATTGTGTGGTGCCATATGTATTTTTCTGCAACTTGTTTCTTTTACACATTATGTTTTTTACATTCATCTATATGGTTACATGTAATTGTCACAAATAGCACTCAATATAAGACAGGCTTTACACATAACATTTAATCCTCATATCAACCCTATATGATTAGGTAAGTACTATATTTACAGAAGAGAAAACTGTCACAATGAGGTTAAGTAACTTACCAAAAGTCACAAAACTAGTAAGTGGCAAAGCTGGGATCTTATCCTAGGCAGTGTACCTCCAAATGCTCTTCATCTCCATATTCTGCTGCTGCTATTCTGTTGGCTTAACTATACTTATTTTTGTGCAAGCATGTCCCTAAAGTAGACACCTAGGAACAGTACTAAGTCACAGGCGTGTTTGCTCAACTTTACTAGAGGAGGCCAAACTATTTTCCAAAATGACAATTCACATTTCCTACAGGCAAATAGTTCTTTTTTCCTACATCTTTACCAACACTTGGCCACTATCAGACTTTTAATTTTTTGCAGTCTGGTGGGTATAAAAAATTAACATTTCATTTAACTTGAATTTTCTCATTTACTAATGAAGTTCAGCATTTTTTTTGTGCCTTCTGACCATTCATACTTCCACTTTCTCTGAAATACTCATCTCTTTTACCAGTGTTTCATGATAAGCACAAGTTCTTAATTTTTATATAATCATACTTAGCAATATTTTCTTTTAAACGTTGTGCACTTTATCTTAAGAAACTCTTCCCTAGGGTCATGGTGTCATTCTCCTATATATTTCAAGTTTTAAAGTTTTTTTTTTAAAAACTAACACTCTGAAAACACATTTTGAGAAATTTTGTTTTAAAATACTTATTGAGGGGCTTCCCTGGTGGTGCAATGGTTAAGAATCTCCCTGCCAATGCAAAGGACACGGGTTCAATCCCTGGTCCAGGAAGATCCCACATGCTGCGGAGCAACTAAGCCCCTTGCACCACAACTACTAAGCCTGTGCTCTAGAGCCCATGTGCCACAACTACTGAAGCCCGCGCACCTAGAGCCCATGCTCTGCAGCAAGAGAAGCCATGACAATGAGAAGCCCAGGGCTTCCCTGGTGGCGCAGTGGTTGAGAGTCCGCCTGCCGATGCAGGGGACACGGGTTCGTGCCCCGGTTCGGGAAGATCCCACATGCCGCGGAGCCGGTGGGCCTGTGAGCCATGGCTGCTGAGCCTGCGCGTCCGGAGCCTGTGCTCCGCAACAGGAGAAGGCCACAACAGTGAGAGGCCCGCGTACCGCAAAACAAAACAAAACAAACAATGAGAAGCCCACGCACAGCAACGAAGAGTAGCCCCTGCTCGCAGCAACTAGAGAAAGCCTGCACACAGCAACGAACACCCAGCACAACCCAAAAAAATTAATTAATTTAAAATAATAATAATAAAATACTTATTGATATGAAAATATATGTACCATCAATTTTAAGTCTATCATCCTTCCCTATTTCCAAACAGTATAAGAAACTTAAAATACTAACTTCAATTATTGCCTTCCATCTACATGTTACCAAGAATTTCTGTTTGCCCTTTTGCCCTCCAAAATTGTTTATTTTGGTCAATATTTCTAGGTTTACAGAAGTTCTCTGAAGACATTTTCTACTATTATCTGGTCTCTACTGATGCTGTGGCAAAGCATGCTATGTTAATTTGAAGGAATCTTTTATACTCTAGTTGCTTTTTATTACTATTTTTTGAGTGGTTTTGTTTATTTATTTATTTAGGCTGCGTTAGGTCTTCGTTGCTGCACGCGGGCTTTCTCTAGTTGCGGCAAGCTGGGGCTACTCTTCATTTTGTGGTGCATAGGCGTCTCACTGTGGTGGCTTCTCTTGTTGTGGAGCATGGGCTCTAGGCACAGGGGCTTCAGTAGTTGTGGCACACGGGCGCAGTAGTTGTGGCTCGCAGGCTCTAGAGCGCAGGCTCAGCAGTTGTGGCGCACAGGCTCAGTTGCTCCGTGGCATGTGGGATCTTCCAGGACCAGGGCTCGAACCCATGTCCCCTGCATTGGCAGGCGGATTCTCGACCACTGCGCCACCAGGGAAGTCCCACTCTAGTTGCTTTTAAAATCTTTTGGTCTTTGGTATTCTTCATTGGGCTTTCTGAATCTGAGTGGTCATGTCTTTCATTTATTTGTAAGATCCTAGCCTCATCCCTCTGAATATTACCTTTCTATTTTCTTTTTCTTTTATATATACGTGTGTGTGTATATATACACACATACACATTTTTTTTTCTTTTTTGGCTGCACTGCGTGCCATGCAGGATCCTAGTTCCCTGACCAGCGGTTGAACCCACACCTCTTGCAGTGGAAGTGCAGAATGTTAACCACTGGACCACCAGGGAAGTCCCTTCTATTCTCTTTTATTGAAATTCCTTTTAGATACATGTAAAATTTTCTAATTCTAGTCTTATTTCTAAGAGCTTCATTAAGGATTATCCTGTCAGATATTCCAGTTTATTAATTCTATCTTTAGCTGTGTCTAAATTTCACTCTATCTCATCTACTAAGTTTTAAAATTCAATAACTGTAATTTTTATTTCCAGTAGTTCCTTTGTTCATTTTCCAAATGGCCATTTTTTTTCATAGTCTTAGACTTTTCTTGGAGTTCTGATTCTTTCACATTCATAACTTTTAACTATTTTAACCATTTTTCAATGTAAAATTCGGTGGGATTCAGTACATTCACAATGTTGTGTAACCATCAACACTATCTATTTCCAGAATTTCATTATCCTAAACAGAGACTCTTTACCAGAACTTTCAATAATGGATAGAACAACCGAAAAGAAAATCAATAAGGAAACAGAGGAGTTGAACAACACTACAAACCAATTAGATCTAAAAGACATATAGAGAACACTCCATCCAACAAGAGCAGAATATACATTCTTTTCAAGTACACATGGAACATTTCACAGAAGAGACTATATGTAAGGCCACAAAACAAGTCTTAATAATTTAATAAGAACTGACCTCTTACAAATAATTTTTTCCAATCACAATGAAATGAAAAATCAACATCCCAAGAGAAAACTGGAAAATTCATATGTGGAAATCAACAGGCTTAACCAACAAAAGTGTCAAAGAAGAAATCACAGGGAAATTAGAAAATACCTTGAGATGAATGAAAACAGAAACACAACATACCAAAATTTATGGGATACCACAAAAGCAATGCAAAGAGGGAAATTTACAGCTGCAAGCACATAAAATTAAAAAGAAAAAAAGGTCAAATTAATAACCTAACTGTACACTTTAAGGAACAAGAAAGAGCAAATAAAACCCAAAGATAGCAGGAGTAAAAAATAATAATAATAAAGATTAGAATAGAGATAAACAAAATAGCAAATAGAAAAATACAGAAAATTAATGAAACCAAAAGTTGTTGCTTTGAAAATATCAACAAAATTGACAAACCTTTAGCTAAACTGATCAAGAAAAAAAAAAAAGGAGAGAAAACAAATTACTACAATCAAAAATGAAAAGGGAAAACTTCCCCAGTGGTGCAGTGGTTAAGAATCCACCTGCCAATGCAGGGGACACAGGTTCAAGCCCTGGTCCAGGAAGATCCCACATGCCGCAAAGCAACTAAGCCCATGCACCACAACTACTGAGCCTGTGCTCTAGAGCCCACGAGCCACGACTACTGAGCCCATGAGCCATAACTACTGTGCCCACGCGCCCTAGAGCCCTCCCACCACAACTACAGAGCCCACGTGCTGCAACTACTGAAGCCCACTGCCTAGAGTCCATGCTCTGCAACAAGAAAAGCCACCACAGTGAGAAGCCCACGTACCACAACAAAGACCCAATGCAGCCAAAAAAATAAATAAATTTTAAATTTTTTTTAAAAAAGAAAGGGGGAACATTACTACCAATTTTACATGAATAAAAAGGATTATAAGGGAATTCCCCAGTGGTCCAGTGGGTAGGACTCCACACTTTCATGGCCGAGGGCCTAGGTTCAATCCCTGGTCAGGGAACTAAGATCCCGCAAGCCACATGTGGCATGACCAAAAAAAAAAGTGGGGGGTGGATTACAGGAGAACACTATAAACAACTGTACACCAACAAACTGAGTAACTTAGATTAAACGGACAAATTCCTAGAAACACAATCTACCAAAATGGACTAATGAAGAAACAGAATAACTGAACAGACTTATAACCAGTAAGGAGACTGAATCAGTTGTCAAAACCCTCCCAAAACAGAAAAACCTAGGACCAGATCGCTTAACTGGTAAATTCTACCATTTAAGGAATTAATACCAAGCCTTCTCAAACTCTTCCAAAAAATTAATGAGAAGGAGCACTTCCTAACTCATTCTATGAATCCAGCATTACCCTGACACCAAAGCAAGACACAAAGATAGTACAAGAAAACTACAGATATTCCTTATGAATACTGATGCAAAAATTCTCAAAAAATACTTGCAAACTCAATTCAGCAGCATACTAAGAGGATTACTGTATATACCACGACCAAGTGGATTTACCCAGGTACATACGGTTCAAAATACAAAAAGCAATCTATGTAACACACCACATTAATAGAATCAGTGTGAATTAATTTTTGTGAATTAGTAGAAAACCACATGACCATGTCAACTGAGGCAAAAAGAATTTGACAAAAGTAAAATCTCTTTCATTAAAAAACACTTAATAAACTAGAAATAGAAGGAAACTTCCTCAACATAATAAATGCCAGTCATGAAAAAAATTACAGCTAACACTACACTCAACCGTAAAAGTCTGACAGACTTTCTCCAAAGATTAAAAACAGGACAAGGATGTCTGCTTTCACCACTTGTATTCAACATAGTACTGGCAAGAAAAAGAAATTAAAGGTGTCTGTGTTGGAAAGGAAGAAATAAAATTATCTCTGTTCACAAATGACATGATCTTATACATAAAAAACTCTAAAGTTTCCACACACACAGACACAGACACACACACATACACACACACAAACACACACACAAAACAACCTGTTAGAATAAATGAATTCTGCAAAGTTGCAGAATAATCAATACACAGAAATCAGTTGCATTTCTATACACTAGTAATGAAAAATCTGAAAAGGAAACATATCCAGTCATTGTTTAATTGTTGACTCCTAATCATGGAGGATTATTTGCTGGGATACTTTGGAATTTTTTTGTGAGCTCACTTTTTGTGGAAATTGTTTTTTCTGTGAAAATCCCTTGTGGCCCAGATTGTGAAAGCTTCTCCTCCACTGGAGTTCTGTATTTGCTTTTGCCAGACAACCAAAGAATATCACTGGTCCAAAACAATTTTGTTTGTTGTTAATATCTTGACTTTGGGGTTCCCAATCAAAATAGAAATTTCAAACATTTACCCAAATAAGGCCCATGCCCAGATATTCTCAGGGGAGACTTACATGCCCATGCCCCTGCCCCTCAGAGTGGAGTCAGAGAATGAGAAATCTATCATCTCCCCACAGCATAAAGCAGATATTTTCCTTTTCCATTGTTTCAATGAAGGTCCTTAGGGAATCCCAGTTTTACATGGAGGTCAGGGTCCCCATTCTAAACTCCTCACCCAAGATTTTGTCCCTGTCCTCAATTACCACTTTACTTTTATAGTTCCATATTTCTGGCACCTAGGGATTTCTCTAAGAGTTTATTATAGTTTACCCAAAATTTGTATTTCTGTGCAATGGGAGAGTTTGTAAGTTATCCTGGTTAGTCATCTTGATAGATCTGGGTCTTGTCCCTTCTGTATTAAAACCATTTGTTTTCTCTCTGATTCTGAAATACCATAGACTCATGGTTTTCTTCCTACCTCATGGGATGCTGTGAGAGTTAAATGATACGATGCAAATCAAATGCTTAGCACAGGCCTGGCACTCAATAAACAGTAGCCATCTACCTAACTGATCACATGGACATTTTCATCATAAAACACCTATTAACATTTTAGGGGAATCTTAATGTTCCAGAGTATAAAATCTTGAAAACGCTGGCTTGAAGGTTACACTTTCTGAGATTTCATTCTCTCCGATTTTATCCCTCTGACCTCCAATAATCTGAGACAACCTCAAAGAAAAAAAATGTTAAAACAGTACTCTTAAAGAATTAAGTCCCTAAAGGTCCTGTTCTCACTGGATTAAGAGCATACACTGATAAACGTAAACAGTATGAGAAACCTGGTACGTAAATATAAAAGTACTCCATTCTATAACACACTTAATATAATGAAAAAGCTATACAGCCAAATAATTTTAAATAAAAGTAAAATTTAAAAGAATGATTAAGATGGCAGAGGAGTAGGATATGGAGCTCATCTTCTCCCACAAATACATCAAAAATACATCTACATGTGGAACAGTTCTCACAGAACACCTACTGGATGATGGCAGAAGACCTCAGACTTCAAAAAGGACTAGAAAATCTCCATGTAACTGGGTAGGACAAAAGAAAAAAAAAGCGCGAAAGGAAATGGGACAGGACCTACATACCTGGGAGAGAAATGTGAAAAAGGAAAGGTTTCCACACACTGGGAAGTCCCCTCACTGGCAGAGAGAACAGCCGGAATGGAGGGGGAGCTCCGGAGCCTCAGGGGAGAGCGCAGCGACTAGTTTGCAGAGGGCAAAGAGGAGAGACACCTGCACAGACAGTCAGTGGTGCCACCTGGCACTCCCCAGCCCAAGATGCTCACTCTTCCACTGAGGGGGTCAGGGGCTGAGTGCTGAGGCTTGTGCTTTGAAGGTGAGAACCGGGAAGAGGACTGGGGCTGGGTGCATGGTGACAGCCTGAGGGGGCTACGGTGTGGTGTGCTATAACCGAGGGACTACGGGAGGAAGCCTGGGCCCCCCAGAGGGGCAAGGCACCATTGCTGGGGGGCCCACGAGGAGATGGGTGGGCCTGCCACAGGAGCTTCTTTCTCCACGCCCTCTCTCAGGCGGCAGGACACCACCTACACAAGCTCCAGGGGTGGGCAATAGCTGCCGCTGCCATCTTGGACTCCAGAGTCAGGCATGGATAGTTGGCCAATGGTCCCAAAACCTGGCACCAACCAATGCCCCCGCTTCCCAGGGAGCACACGCAGCACACTGGCACCAAGGGTCCCATGAGCGGGCTGCACGCCTGCATACCCCCTAACAAGGGGCTAATTGACCAGCACATGCTGAGGAAAGAAACAGCAAGCACCCAAACCAAAAACAGCCCTCTGACCAAAAAAATATTAAACCCACACAAGCTATGCAGGGACGCTCCCATACATAAAAAGCCCTCCAAGACTACTATAGGTATTTGTATCTCTTAAACTCACAAAGAGAAATATAAGCAAAATGAAGAAGCTGAGGAACCACTCCCAATTAAAAGAGCAAGAGAATTCCCCTGAAGGAACAAACAATGAAACAGACCTCTTCAGTCTAACAGACACCGAGTTCAAAAAGGAGGTAATGAAAATACTGAAGGAACTAAGAAAGGTTTTCGACAGAAATGCAGATTACTGTAAAAAGGAACTAGAAACTATAAGGAGGAGACAAAAAAATTAAAATCTTCATTTGCTGAGGAGATATCTAAGCTAAATGCAACAAATAGCAAAATAAATAATGCAGAAGAAAGAATAAGTAATCTGCAAGACAGAATAATAGAAATTACCCAGAGGCTTTCGGAAAGATGGCGGAAGAGTAAGACGCGGAGATCACCTTCCTCCCCACAGATACACCAGAAATAAATCTACAAATGGAACAACTGCTACAGAACACCTACTGAACGCTGGCAGAAGACCTCAGACCTCCCAAAAGGCAAGAAACCCCCCACGAACCTGGGTAGGGCAAAAGAAAAAAGAATAAACAGAGACAAAAGAATAGGGACGGGACCTGCACCACTGGGAGGGAGCTGTGAAGGAGGAAAGGTTTCCACCCAGTAGGAAGCCCCTTCGCGGGCAGAGACTGCGGGTGGCGGAGGGGAAAGCTTCGGGACCGCGGAGGACAGCGCAGCCACAGGGGTGCGGAGGGCAAAGCGGAGAGATTCCCGAACAGAGGATCAGGGCTGGCCGGCACTCACCAGCCCGAGAGGCTTGTCTGCTCACCCGCCGGGGCGGGCGGGGCTGGGAGTTGAGGCTCGGGCTTCGGTCGGAGCACGGGAAAGGACTGGGGTTGGTGGCGTGAACACAGCCTGCAGGGGGTTAGTGCGCCACGGCTATCCAGGAGGGAGTCCGGGGAAAAGTCTGGACCTGCTGAAGAGGCAAGAGACTTTTTCTTCCCTCTTTGTTTCCTGTTGCGCGAGGAAAGGGGATTAAGAGCGCTGCTTAAAGGAGCTCCAGAGACGGGCGCGAGCCGCGGCTAAAAGCGCCAACCCCAGAGACGGGCATGGGACGCTAAGGCTGCTGCTGCTGCCGCCACCAAGAAGCCTGTGTGCGAGCACAGGTCACTGTCCACACCCCACTTCCGGGGAGCCTGTCCAGCCCACCACTGCCAGGGTCCCGGGATCCAGGGTCAACTCCTCCAGGAGAATGCACGGCACGCCTCGGGCTGGTGCGGCGTCACGCTGGCCTCTGCCGCTGCAGGCTCACCCCGCACTCCGTGCCCTTCCCTCCCCCCCGGCCTGAGTGAGCCAGAGCCCCCGAATCAGCGGCTCCTTTAACCCCGTCCTGTCTGAGCGAAGAACAGACGCCCTCCGGCAACCTACACGAAGAGGCGGGGCCAAATCCAAAGCTGAGCCCCTGGGAGCTGTGAGAACAAAGAAGAGAACGGGAAATCTCTCCCAGCAGCCTCAGAAGCAGCAGATTAAAGCTCCACAATCAACTTGATGTACCCTGCAGCTGTGGAATACGTGAATAGACAACAAAACATCCCAAATTGAGGAGGTGGACTCTGAGAGCAAGATTTATGATTTTTTCCCCTTTTTCTCTTTCTGTGAGTGCGTATGTGTATGCTTCTGTATGAGATTTTTGTCTGTATAGCTTTGCTTCCACCATTTGTCCTAGGGTTCTATCCGTCCTTTTTGTTTTTTTAATTTTTTTCTTTTTTTCCTCTTAATTATTTTTTTATTTTAATAACTTTATTATATTTTCTTACTTTATTTTATTTTACTTTATCTCCTTTCTTTTTTTCCTTCCTTCTCTCCCTCCTTCCTTCCTTCCTCCCTCCTTTCTTCCTTTCCTTCTTTCTTTCTTTCTACTTCTACTACTTCTTTCTTTCTACTTTTTCTCCCTTTTATTCTGAGCCATGTGGATGAAAGGCTTTGGTGCAGCAGCCAGGAGTCAGTGCTGTGCCTCTGAGGAGGGAGAGCCAACTTCAGGACACTGGTCCACAAGAGACCTTCCAGCTCCACATACTATCAAACGGCGAAAATCTCCCAGAGATCTCCATCTCAACACCAGCACCCAGCTTCACTCAACGACCAGCAAACTACAGTGCTGAAAATCCTATGCCAAACAACTAGCAAGACAGGAACACAACCCCACCCATTAGCAGAGAGGCTGCCTAAAATCATAATAAGTCCACAGACACCCCAAAACACACCACCAGACGTGGACGTGTCCACCAGAAAGACAAGATCCAGCCTCATCCACCAGAACACAGGCACTAGTCCCCTCCACCAGGAAGTCTACACAACCCACTGAACCAACCTTAGCCACTGGGGACAGACACCAAAAGCAACGGGAACTACGAACCTGCAGCCTGCAAAACAGAGACTCCAACACAGTAAGATAAGCAAAATGGGAAGACAGAAAAACACACAGCAGATGAAGGAGCAAGATAAAAACCCACCAGACCTAACAAATGAAGAGGAAATAGGCAGTCTACCTGAAAAAGAATTCAGAATAATGATAGTAAAGATGATCCAAAATCTTGGAAATAGAATAGACAAAATGCAAGAAACATTTAACAAGGACCTAGAAGAACTAAAGATGAAACAAGCAATGATGAACAACACAATAAATGAAATTTAAAATACTCTAGATGGGATCAATAGCAGAATAACTGAGGCAGAGGAATGGATAAGTGACCTGGAATTAAAATAGTGGAAATAACTACGGCAGAGCAGAATAAAGAAAAAAGAATGAAAAGAACTGAGTACAGTCTCAGAGACCTCTGGGACAACATCAAACGCACCAACATTCGAATTATAGAGGTTCCAGAAGAAGAAGAGAAAAAGAAAAGGACTGAGAAAATATTTGAAGAGATTATAGTTGAAAACTTCCCTAATAAGGGAAAGGAAATAGTTTATCAAGTCCAGGAAGCACAGGGAGTCCAATACAGGATAAATCCAAGGAAAAATACGCCAAGACACATATTAATCACACTGTCAAAAATTAAATACAAAGAAAACATATTAAAAGCAGCAAGGGAAAAACAACAAATAACACACAAGGGAATCCCCATAAGGTTAACAGCTGATCTTTCAGCAGAAACTCTGCAAGCCAAAAGGGACTGGCAGGACATATTTAAAGTGATGATGGAGAAAAACCTGCAGCCAAGATTACTCTACCCAGCAAGGATCTCATTCAGATTTAATGGAGAAATTAAAACCTTTACAGACAAGCGAAAGCTGAGAGAGTTCAGCACCACCAAACCAGCTTTACAACAAATGCTAAAGGAACTTCTCTAGGCAAGAAACACAAGAGAAGGAAAAGACCTACAATAACAAACCCAAGACAATTAAGAAAATGGGAATAGGAACATACATATCGATAATTACCTTAAATGTAAATGGACTAAATGCTCCCACCAAAAGACACAGACTGGCTGAATGGATACAAAAACAAGACCCATATATCTGCTGTCTACAAGAGACCCACTTCAGATCTAGAGACACATACAGACTGAAAGTAAGGGGATGGAAAAAGATACTCCATGCAAATGGAAACCAAAAGAAAGCTGGAGTAGCAATTCTCATATCAGACAAAATAGACTTTAAAATAAAGACTATTAGAAGAGACAAAGAAGGGCACTACATAATGATCAAGGGATTGATCCAAGAAGAAGATATAACCATTGTAAATATTTATGCACCCAACATAGGAGCACCTCAATACATAAGGCAAATACTAACAGCCATAAAAGGGGAAATCAACAGTAACACATTCATAGTAGGGGACTTTAACACCCCACTTTCACCAATGGACAGATCATCCAAAATGAAAATAAATAAGAAGACACACGCTTTAAATGATACATTAAACAAGATGGACTTAATTGATGTTTATAGGACATTCCATCCAAAAACAACAGAATACACATTTTTCTCAAGTGCTCATGGAACATTCTCCAGCATAGATCATATCTTGGGTCACAAATCAAGCCTTGGTAAATTTAAGAAAACTGAAATTCTATCAAGTATCTTTTCCGACCACAACGCTATGAGACTAGATATCAATTACAGGAAAAGATCTGTAAAAAATACAAACACATGGAGGCTAAACAATACACTACTTAATAACGAGTGATCACTGAAGAAGTCAAACAGGAAATTAAAAAATACCTAGAAACAAATGACAGTGGAGACACAATGACCCAAAATCTATGGGATGCAGCAAAAGCAGTTAGTTCTAAGAGGGAAGTTTATAGCAATACAATCCTACCTTACGAAACAGGAAACATCTCGAATAAACAAACTAACCTTGCACCTAAAGCAATTAGAGAAAGAAGAACAAAAAAAACCCAAAGTTAGCAGAAAGAAAGAAATCATAAAAATCAGATCAGAAATAAATGAAAACGAAATGAAGGAAACGATAGCAAAGATCAATAAAACTAAAAGCTGGTTCTTTGAGAAGATAAACAAAATTGATAAACCACTAGCCAGACTCATCAAAAAAAAAAGGGAGAAGACTCAAATCAATAGAATTAGAAATGAAAAAGGAGAAGTAACAACTGACACTGCAGAATACAAAAGATCATGAGATTACTACAAGCAACTCTATGCCAATAAGATGGACAACCTGGAAGAAATGGACAAATTCTTAGCAATGCACAACCTGCCAAGATTGAATCAGGAAGAAATAGAAAATATGAACAGACCAATCACAAGCACTGAAATTGAAACTGTGATTTAAAATCTTCCAACAAACAAAAGCCCAGGACCAGATGGCTTCACAGGTGAATTCTATCAAACATTTAGAGAAGAGCTAACACCTATCCTTCTCAAACTCTTCCAAAATATAGCAGAGGGAGGAACACTCCCAAACTCATTCTACAAGGCCACCATCACCCTGATACGAAAACCAGACAAGGATGTCAGAAAGAGAAAACTACAGGCCAGTATCACTGATGAACACAGATGCAAAAATCCTCAACAAAATACTAGCAAACAGAATCCAACAGCACATTAAAAGGATCATACACCATGATCAAGTGGGGTTTATTCCAGGAATGCAAGGAATCTTCAATATACGCAAATCAATGAACGTGATACACCATATTAACAAATTGAAGGAGAAAAACCATATGATCATCTCAATAGATGCAGAGAAAGCTTTTGACAAAATTCAACACCCATTTATGATAAAAACCCTCCAGAAAGTAGGCATAGAGGGAACTTTCCTCAACATAATAAAGGCCATATATGACAAACCCACAGCCAACATCATCCTCAATGGTGAAAAACTGAAAGCATTTCCACTAAGATCAGTAACAAGACAAGGCTGCCCACTCTCACCACTCTTATTCAACATAGTTTTGGAAGTTTTAGCCACAGCAATCAGAGAAGAAAAGGAAATAAAAGGAATCCAAATCGGAAAAGAAGAAGTAAAGCTGTCACTGTTTGCAGATGATGTGATACTATACATAGAGAATCCTAAAGATGCTACCAGAAAACCACTAGAGCTAATCAATGAATTCGGTAAAGTAACAAGATACAAAATTAATGCACAGAAATCTCTCGCATTCCTATACACTAATGATGAAAAATCTGAAAGTGAAATCAAGAAAACACTCCCATTTACCATTGCAACAAAAAGAATAAAATATCTAGGAATAAACCTACCTAAGGAGACAAAAGACCTATATGCAGAAAATTATAAGACACTGATGAAAGAAATTAAAGATGATACAAATAGATGGAGAGATATACCATGTTCTTGGATTGGAAGAATCAACATTGTGAAAATGACTCTACTACCCAAAGCAATCTACAGATTCAATGCAATCCCTATCAAACTACCACTGGTATTTTTCACAGAACTAGAACAAAAAATTTCACAATCTGTATGAAAACACAAAAGACCCGGAATAGCCAAAGCAATCTTGAGAATGAAAAACGGAGCTGGAGGAATCAGGCTCCCTGACTTCAGACTATATACTACAAAGCTACAGTAATCAAGACAGTATGGTACTGGCACAAAAACAGAAAGATAAATCAATGGAACAGGATAGAAAGCCCAGAGATAAACCCACGCACATATGGTCACCTTATCTTTGATAAAGGAGGCAGGAATGTACAGTGGAGAAAGGACAGCCTCTTCAATAAGTGGTGCTGGGAAAACTGGACAGGTACATGTAAAAGTATGAGATTAGATCACTCCCTAACACCATACACAAAAATAAGCTCAAAATGGATTAAAGACCTAAATGTAAGGCCAGAAACTATCAAACTCTTAGAGGAAAACATAGGCAGAACACTCTATGACATAAATCACAACAAGATCCTTTTTGACCCACCTCCTAGAGGAATGGAAATAAAAACAAAAATAAATGGGACCTAATGAAACTGCAAAGCTTTTGTACAGCAAAGGAAACCATAAACAAGACCAACAGACAACCCTCAGAATGGGAGAAAATATTTGCAAATGAAACAACTGACAAAGGATTAATCTCCAAAATTTACAAGCAGCTCATGCAGCTCAATAACAGAAAAACAAACAACCCAATCCAAAAGTGGGCAGAAGACCTAAACAGACATTTCTCCAAAGAAGATATACAGACTGCCAACAAACACATGAAAGAACGCTCAACATCATTAATCATTAGAGAAATGCAAATCAAAACTACAATGAGATATCATCTCACACCAGTCAGAATGGCCATCATCAAACAATCTAGAAACAATAAATGCTGGAGAGGGTGTGGAGAAAAGGGAACACTCTTGCACTGCTGGTGGGAATGTGAATTGGTACAGCCACTATGGAGAACAGTATGGAGGTTCCTTAAAAAACTACAAATGGAACTACTATATGACCCAGCAATCCCACTACTGGGCATATACCCTGAGAAAACCATAATTCAAAAAGAATCATGTACCAAAATGTTCATTGCAGCTCTATTTACAATAGCCCGGAGATGGAAACAACCTAAGTGCCCATCATCAGATGAATGGATACAGAAGATGTGGCACATATATACAATGGAACATTACTCAGCCATAAAAAGAAACGAAATTGAGCTATTTGTAATGAGGTGGATAGACCTAGAGTCTGTTATAAAGAGTGAATTAAGTCAGAAAGAGAAAGACAAATACCGTATGCTAACACATATATATGGAAATTAAAAAAAAAATGTCATGAAGAACCTAGGGGTAAGACAGGAATAAAGACACAGACCTACTAGAGAATGGACGTGAGGATATGGGGAGGGGGAAGGGTGAGTTGTGACAAAGCGAGAGAGAGGCATGGATATATATACACTACCAAATGTAAGGTAGATAGCTAGTGGGAAGCAGCCACATAGCACAGGAAGATCAGCTCGGTGCTTTGTGACCACCTGGATGGGTGGGATAGGGAGGGTGGGAGAGAGGGAGACGCAAGAGGGAAGAGATATGGGAACATATGTGTATGTATAACTGATTCACTCTGTTATAAAGCAGAAACTAACACACCATTGTAAAGCAATTATACCCCAATAAAGATGTTAAAAAAAAAAAAAAGAAATTACCCAAACAAAAGAGTAGACAGAAAACCAAATGAGGGATATCCCTGGTGGTCCAGCAGTTAAGACTCCATGCTCCCAACGCAGGGGGCCCGGGTTTGATCCTCAGTCAGGGAACTAGATCCCACATGCCACAACTAGGAGCTGCATGCCGCAACTAATATATCCTGCATGGCGCAACTAAAAATCCCATGTGCCGCAACTAAAAAAAAATATCCTGGATGCCGCAACTAACACCCGCATGCCACAACCAAAATGAAGATCCCGCACATGGCAACAAAGATCCCACTTGCCACAACTAAGACCCAGCGCATCCAAATTAATTAATTAATTAATTTTTAAAAAAGAAAGCAACATTAACAGACCTATGGGATAATATAAACCATGCCAAAATACACATAACAGGGATTCCAGAGGGAGAAAAAAGAGAAAAGGGGATTGAAAATGTATCTGAAGAAATTATGGCTGAAAACTTCCCAAATCTAAAGAAGGAAACAGATATCCACATATAGGAAGCACAGAGGGTCCCAATCAAGATGAACCCAGACAGACCTACACACCAAGATATATGATAATAAAAATGGCAAACGTCAAAGAGAGAATACTAAAGGCAGCAAGAGAAAAACAAAGAGTTAATTACAAGGGAAGGCCCAATAAGGCTATCAGCTGATTTCTCTAAAGAAATGCTGCAAGCCAGAAGGGAGTGACAAAATATATTCAAAGTCTTGAAAGGGAAAAATCTGCAACCTAGAATACTCTACCCAGCAAAATTATCATTTAGAATAGGAGGAAAAATAATTTCTCTGACAAGGAAAAAATAAAAGAATACAGCAATACTAAATCTATCCTAAAAGAAATATTGAAAGGTCTTCTCTAAAAGAAGCAGGAAGATACAGGGAGATAGCAATTGGAGAGTAAATCACTTAAATTAGCTAGTATACAAATCAAAAAGGAAAAAAAAACCACCACCTATTTGTGAAAGCGATCATAAATGCAAGGAACAGCAAAAGGATAAAGATGAAGATATAAAAAAAAGGACATCAAAATCATAAAATTTGGGGAAGGACTAAGAAAATGTAGATTTTTTGTTTTTAGAATGTTTTTGGGCCTATATGACTATCAGTCTAAAGCAAGCAGAACTAGGAAGGGGTTAACATACTTGAAAAACAGGGCAACCACAAATCAAAAACATACAATAGATTCACAAAAACCAAAAACAACACAAGCATAAAATAAAATCATCAACCCCCAAAAAGAAAAAGAAAAAGGAACAAACAAGGAATATAGAAACAGCTGAAAACAAGGTTTAAAATGGCAATAAATATATATGTATCAATATTACCTTAAATGTCAATGGACCAAATGCTCCAATCAAAAACAAAGAGTGGCAGACTGGATAAAAAAAACAAGAGTCTACAAGATTCAACCTACAAGAGATCCATCTTAGGGCAAAGGACACACATAGACTGAAAGTGAGGGAATGGAAAAAGGTATTTCATTTCATGCAAACAGAAATGACAAGAAAGCAGGAGCTACAATATTCCTAGCAGACAAAACAGACTTTAAAACAAAGGCCAAGGACTTCCCTGGTGGTCCAATGTGTAAGACTCTGTGCTCCCAATGCAGGGAGCCCAGGTTCGATCCCTGGTCGGGGAAATAGATACCACATGCATGCTGCAACTAAACAGTCCACATGCCGCAACTAAGAGTCCTCATGCCACAACTAAGAGTCCAGTCTGCATGTCACAACCAAGAAGTCCACGTGCTGCAACTAAGATCCCACGTGCTGCAACTAACACCCAGTGCCGCCAAAATAAATAAATATTTTAAAAATTAAAAAAAGGCCATAAGAAAGATAAAGGACACTATATAACAGTAAAAGGATCAATACAAGAAGATGATTTAACACTTCGTCAACATATGTGTGACTGATACAGGAGCAATCAAATACATAAAACAAATACTAACAGACATAACAGGAGGAATTGATGGGAATACAATAGGAGACTTTTAACACCCCACTCACATCAATGAAGAGATCTTCTAGACAGAAAATCAATAAGGCAACAGAGATCCTAAATGATACAACGCTTAGATTTAAATGATATTTTCAGGATATTACATAAAAAAAAAAAAACCAGAATACACATTCTTTTCAAGTGCACATGGAACACTCTCTCTAGGACTGACCACATACTAAGGCACAAAACTAACCTCAACAAATTTAATAAGAGTACAGAAATTATTTCAAGCATCTCCTCTGAACACAATGGCATGAAACTAGAAATCAACCATAGGAAAAGAAATGAGAAAAAAATGATTACATGGAGACTAAACAACATGCTACTACAAAGCCAATGGGTCAACAAGGAAATCAAAAAGGAAATTTAAAAAATACCTTGAGAAAAGCGACAACGAAAACACAATCATACAAAATCCATGGGATGCAGCAAAAGCAGTTCTTAGAGGGAAGTTCATAGTGACACGGGCCTTTTTCAAAAAACAAGAAAAGTCTCAAATAAACAACCTAACCTACCACTTCAAAGAATCAGAAAAAGGACAAACGAAACCCATAGTCAGCAGAAGGAAGAAAACAATAAAGATCAGGGTGGAAATAAATAAAACAGAGGTTTAAAAAACAAAAGAAAGGGAATTCCCTAGTGGTCCAGCGGTTAGGACTCCGCACTTTCACTGCCAAGGGCCCAGGTTCAATCGCTGGTCAGGGAACTAGGATCCCACAAACCACGCAGCGTGACCCCCCCCCCCCACCAAAAAAGAAACCGAGAACTGGTTCTTTGAAAGGGTAAACAAAGTTGACAAACCTCTGGCCAGGCTCACCAAGAAGAAAAGAGCGAGAACCCAAATAAAATAAGAAATGAAAAAGGAGAAATCTCAGCTGGTACCATAGAAATACAAAAAAAAACATAAAAGAGTACTGTGAACAATTATATGCCAACAAATTTGACAACCTACAAGAAACAGACAACTTTCTACAAACATACAGCCCACCAAAATTGAATCAAGAAGAAACAGATGATCCGAACAGACTGATCACTAGAAGTGAAGTAGAATCTGTAATTTTTAAAACTCCCTACAAACAAAAGTCCAGGACCAGGTGCCTTCACAGGCAAATTCTACCAAACATACAAAGAAGAACTTACACTGATTCTTCTAAAACTGTTCCAAAAGACTGAAGAGGAGGAAACACTCCCAAAGACATTCTATGAAGTCACCATCACCCTGATACCAAAATCAGACAAAGATACCACCAAAAAAGAAAATTACAGGCCAATATCTTTGATGAATATAGATGCAAAAATTCTCAGCAAAATATTAGCAAACTGAATCCAACACCACATAAAAAAGATCATACACCACAACCAAGTGGGATTCATCCCAAGTTCACAAGAATGGTTCAACATCTGCAAAGCAATCAATGTAATATACCACATAAACAAAAGAAAAGTCAAAAACCATGTGATTATCTCAATAGATGCAGAAAAAGCATTTGGCAAAATTCAACATCATCCATGATAAAAACTTTTACCGAAGTGAGTATAGAGGGAACATACCTCAACATAATAAAAGCCATTTATGACAAACCCAAAGCCAATAAAATACTCAGTGGTGAAAAGCTGAAAGCCTTCCCACTAAAACCTGGAACAAGACAAGGATGCCCACTCTTACCACTTCTATTCAACATAGTATTGGAAGTCCTAGCCACAGCAATCTGACAAGAAAAATAAAAGGTATTCAAATTGAAAGGGAAGAGGTAAAATTGTCACTAAATGCAGAAGACATGATACTATATATAGAAAACCCTAAGGATTCCACACTAAAACTACTAGATCCTATAAAGGAATTCAGAAAAGTAGCAAGATACAAGATTAACATTCAGAAATCAGTTGCATAAATTTCTTGACACTAATGATGAAATATCAGGGACTTCTCTGGTGGTCCAGTGCTTAAGAATCCACCGTCCAATGCAGGGGACACAGGTGCGATCCCTGGTCAGGGAACTAAGATCCCACATGCCGCGGGGCAACTAAGCCTGTGTGCTGTCAACTACTGAGCCTGCATGCCCTAGAGCCCGTGTACCACAACTACTAAGCCCGCACGGTCTGGAACCCATGTGCCACAAGTAGAGAGCTTGCTCACCACAACTACTGAGCCCATGCTCTCTAGAGTCCGTGCACCACAATGAAGAGCCCATGCGCCGCAATGAAAGATCCTGCATGCCACAATGAAGATCCGGAGTGCCACAACTAAGACCCGACACAGCTAAATAAATAAATATTTTTTAAAAACCAATGAAATATCAGAAAGAGAATGTATAAAAACAATACTTTTTAAAATCACACCAAAAAACATAAAATACCTAGGAATAAACCTGACCAAGGAAGTGAAAGACTTATATGCTAAGAACTATAAAACATTACTAAAAGAAAGTAAAGAGAATGCAAAGAAATGGAAAGATATCCCATGCTCTTGGATTGGAAGAATTAATATTATTAAAATGGCAATACTACCCAAAGCAATCCACAGATTTAATGCAATCCCTATCAAATTACCCATGACATTTTTTGCAGAACTAGAACAAATAATGCAAAAATTCATATGGAGCCATAAAAGACCCAGAATTGCCAAAGCAATCCTGAGGAAAAAATTCAAAGCAGGAGGCATAACTCTCCCAGGCTTCAGACAATACTACAAAGGTAATCAAAACAGTGTGGTATCAGTACAGAAACAGACATATGGATCAATGGAACAGAATAGAGAGCCCAAAAATAAACCTACACACCTACATTCAATTAATCATGGACAAAGGAAGCAAGACTATAAAATGGGAAAAAGACAGTCTCTTCAGCAAGTGGTACTGGGAAAGATGGACAGCCACATGTAAATCAGTGAAGTTGGGACACACACTCACACCATGCACAAAAATACTCAAAATGGCTTAAAGACTTGAACGTAAGACATAACACCATAAACTCCTAGAAGAAAGCACAGGCTAAACATTCTCTGACATAAATCGTACCAATGGTTTCTTAGGTCAGTCTCCCAAGGCAACAGAAATAAAAACAAAAATAAAATGGGACCTAATCAAACTTAAAAGCTTTTGCACAGCAAAGGAAATCATTTAAAAGAAACAAGGGACTTTCCTGGTGGTCCAGTGGCTAAGACTCCACACTCCCAATGCTGGGGGCCCACGTTCAATCCCTGGTCAGGAAACTAGATCCCACATGCTGCAACTAAGAGTTCACATGCCGCAACTAAAAGATCCCACATGTTGCAACTGAAGATCCTGTACACAGCAACAAGGATCCCACATGTGGCAAGGAAGATCCCACACGCGGCAACGAAGATCCCGCACATGGCAAATAAAAACCGAAACAGCAAAAAAAAAAAAAAAAAATTAAAAAAAAAAAAAAAAAACCTACAGAAGGGGAGAAAATATTTGAAATGATGAGACCAAAAATGCTTACTCTCCAAAATATACAAACAGCTCATACAACTCAACAACAAAAAAAAACAAACAACCCAATTGAAAAATCAAAAGAAGATCTTAATAGACATTTCTCCAAAGAAGACATGCAGATGGCCAGTAGGCACATGAAAAGATGCTCAACATCACTGATTACTAGAGAAATGTAAAACAAAACTAAAATGAGGTACCACCTCACACCAGTCAGAACTGCCATCATTAAAAGGTCTACAAATAACAGGGACTTCCCTGATGGCACAGTGGTTAAGAATCCGCCTGCCAATGCAGGGGACACGGGTTCAAGCCCTGGTCCGGGAAGATCCCACATGCCGTGGAGCAACTAAGCCCGTGCACCAACTACTGAGCCTGCGCTCTAGAGGCTGCATGCCACAACTACTGAAGCCCATGTGCCTAGAGCTCCACAACAAGAGAAGCCTGCGCACTGCAATGAAGAGAAGCCCCTGCTCGCCGCAACTACAGAAAGCCTGCGTGCAGTAATGAAGACTCAACACAGCCATTTATTTATTCATTTATCTTTTTTTTTTTTTTTTTTTTTTTTGCGTTACACGGGCCTCTCACTGTTCTGGCCTCTCCCGTTGCAGAGCACAGCCTCCGGACATGCAGGCTCAGCGGCCATGGCTCACAGGCCCAGCCGCTCCGCCACATTTGAGATCTTCCCAGACCGGGGCACGAACCCGTGTCCCCTGCATCGGCAGGCGGACTCTCAACCACTGCACCACCAGGGAAACCCTTTTTTTTTTTTCTAAAGTCTACAAATAACAAATGCTGGAGTGGGTGTGGAGAAAAGGGCACCCTCCTACAATGTTGGTGGGAATGCAAGTTGGTGCAGCCACTATACTGGAAAATAGTATGGAAGTTCCTCAGAAAAGTAAAAATACAGTTACCATATGATCCAGCAATCCCACTCCTGGGCATATACCCAGACAAAACTATAATTCAAAAAAACAGGGGTTTCCCTGGTGGCACAGTGGTTAAGAATCCGCCTGCCAATACAAGGGACACAGGTTTGAGCCCTGCTCCGGGACGATCCCACATGCCGTGGAGCAACTAAGCCCATGAGCCACAACTACTGCGCCTGCACTCTACAGCCTGCGACCCACAACCACTGAGCCCACGTGCCACAACTACCGAAGCCCACGCGCCTAGAGCCCGTGCTCTGCAGCAAGAGAAGCCACCACAATGAGAAGCCCACACACCGCAACAAAGGGTAGCCCCCACTCGTCGCAACTAGAGAAAGCCCACACGCAGCAACAAAGACCCAACACAGCCAAAAATAAATAAATAAAAAGATACAGGTACCCCTATGTTCATAGCAGCACTATTCACAATAGCCAAAACATGGAAACAACCTAAAGGTCCGTCGACAGATGAATGGATAAAAAAAAGATGTGGTACATATATATAATGAAATACGACCCAGCCATAAAACAGAACGAAATAATGGCATTTGCAGCAACATGGATACAACCTGAGATTATCATACTAAGTAAAATCAGACAGAGAAAGACAAATACCACGTGATATCACTTATATGTGGAATCTAAAATATGGCACAAATGAGCCTATCTACAAAACAGAAACAGACTCACAGACATAGAGAACAGACTTGTGGTTACCAAGGAGGATGGAGGGAGGCAGAGGGATGGACTAGGAGTTTGGGGTTAGTAGATGCAAACTATTACATTTAGAACAGACGAACAACAAGGTCCTACTGTATAACACAGGGAACTATATCCAGTCTCCTGGGATAAACCATAATGGAAAAGAATATTAAAAAAAAAAAAGAATGTATATATGTATACAAATGAGCCACCTTGCTGTACAGCAGAAATTAACACAGCATTGTAAATCAACTATACTTAAAAAAAAAAGAGCAGCAAGCATAAACAGAAAATAAAACAAAATAAAATTTAAAGCTATTTCAACATCTGTGAAAGTACAATCCAGCAACTTTTTTAAACAGCAGCTAGAATACAATCAATTTAGTAACTTACAACCAGCTCTTAAAAAGAAATGAAATAGAAACTATAAGGATGCACTGCACAAAGGGTAAACAATGTTCAAGAAAACTCTGATACATATAATGTATGGGTTGCAACGTAAAACAAAATGTACCCAGCTTTTGGAAAAAGTAAAATGTGTAACTATCGGTTCAGAAAGTTTGAGAAACACTGCTCTAAAGCAGTGAATCTTTTTTTTAAATAAATTTATTAATTTTATTTTATTTATTTTTGGCTACACTGGGTCTGCATTGTTGCACGTGGGTTTTTTCTAGTTGCGGCGAGTGGGGGCTACTCTTCGTTGCAGTGCGCAGGCCTCTCATTGCGGTGGCACCTCTTGTTGCAGAGCACAGGCTCTAGAGCCCAGGCTCAGTAGCTGTGGCACACGGGCTTAGCTGCTCCGTGGCATGTGGGATCTTCCCAGACCAGGGCTCTAAACCCATGTCCCCTGCACTGGCAGGCGAATTCTTAACCACTGTGCCACCAGGGAAGCCCTAAAGCAATGAGTCTTAACTGTAGCTTTGTGAAACACCAGTTGCCAATCTGTCTAAAAATAATGATTTTGTTTTCTTTTTCTTTTTTTTTTTTTTTTAGGGGGGGGGGCGGTCTGCACTGCGCAGAATGCAGAATCTAAGTTCCCTGACCAGGGATCGAACCTGTGCCCCCTGCAGTGGAAGTGTGGAGTCTTAACCACCGGACCGCCAGGGAAGTCCCCAAAAATTATGATTTCTGACTCATTAATTTACACACTATAATTAAATGTTTTTCAAGAAGTAAAACATTGATTCACACCAAAAAATGTGCATAGGATATTTCTGAAAGGTAAAGAACATCATATGATCCAGTGGTAAGGTCTCACAGGTTAAAGAGGTTTATAATCTACACTCTAGGACACTGGATTCAAGGCAATGTTATTTCCAACCTAATTATGATTATCTTTGAATAATTTATTTTTCTCGACCTAATAAAAATCAGTTATTAAGAAACAAAACTGTTCTAGGACTTGCCTGGTGGTGCGGTGGTTAACAATCTGCCTGTCAATGCAGGGAACATGGGTTCAAGCCCTGGTCAAGGAAGATCCCACATAATATATAAATCTTGCATATAACAAATACACTGCTGTAAGTGCTTCATTTTCACCATGCTTTTCAAAAGAACTCACATTAAAAAAAAAAAGAATTCACATTAAAACATTTTTGACAGGAGATAGATTTTTTTGGTCTCCCACAGTGGGAGCTAATTAGAGATTTTTAAATCTAGTCTACATAATACTGCAAACTATAGCAGTAATAACAATGTTATTCTCTAAAATACATTATGTGGTACAATTCTGTAATAAAATTTTCTTAAAAGTTAAGAAAATCTGTTTCCAGATCTTTCACTTGGCTTATGCATTTAACTATACTGAGACTTCCAGATTTTTTCAGATTAAATTTTTAGTGTCTTTAAAAGCAAAGAAAGCTATATAGCATACACAATTCACACTGCAAATTCTTAATGCTAAGAGACAAAATATCAACATTACTTCTAAAAACACAGCAACTAATTTTTGACAACTGAAATATACACAGTCACTAACAAATTACCATTCTCTGGTCTTCAAAGCACTTATCCTTACTTGAAATTATCAGTTTGTCTCTGTTCTTACAAATATATATATAAATATAAGCTCCTATCTTGCTGACAAAATATTCCCAGCACATAGCATAAAACACAGCCCAGCACAGCCTTCAAACATTAACTAAGTGAATATTAAATACTGTCAAGAATAGGACAGCCTTCCTCAGAACAGAATGTCCTCATCACTGGGGAAGACTATTCATCATTAAGAATAAGAGTCTTAATTATTAGAGAAATGCAAATCAAAATTACAATGAGGTAACCTCACATCAGTCAGAATCACCAACATTAAAAAATCTACAAAGAATAAATGCTGAAGAGGGTGTGGAGAAAAGGGAACCCTCCTACACCGTTGGTGGGAATGTAAATTGGTATAGCCACTATGGAGAACAGTATGGAGGTTCCTTAAAAAAAAACTAAAAATAGAACTACCATGTGACCCAGCAATCCCACTATGGGCATACACACAGAAAAAACCATAATTCAAAAAGATACATGCACCCCGATGTTCCCTGCAGCACTATTTACAACTGCCAGGACATGGAAGCAAGCTAAATGTCCACTGACAGAAGAATGGATAAAGAAGATATGATACATATATGCAATGGAATATTACTCAGCCATAAAAAGGAACGAAATGTCATTTGCAGTGACGTGGATGGACCTAGAGACTGTCATACAGAGTGAAGTCACAAAGAGAAAGACAAATATCGTATAGTATCACTTATATGTGGAATCTACAAAAATGGTATACAGATGAACTTATTAGCAAAGCAGAAATAGAGTCACAGATGTAGAAAACAAACTTATCGTTACCAAGGGGGAAGGGAGGGTGGGATGAATTGGGAGAATGGTAATGACATATATATGCTACTATATACAAAACAGATAACTAATGAGAACCTACTGTATAGCACAGGGAACTATACTCAGTGCTCTTGTGGTGACCTAAATGGGAAGGAAATCTAAAAAAGAGTGGATATACATATATGTATAACTGACTCACTCTGCTGTACAGCACCCTAACACAACATTGTAAAGCACCTACTTTCCAATAAAAAAAAAAAGGAATAAGAGTTTGAATAAGATCATAAATCGTTAAATCCACAAATCCATATCTAAAAACATGATCTTAAGATTTTAAAAAAGACTACAGCACCCAAGCAGCAAGTACTCACTAAAATAGTTATTTAAAAATTTTTCTTATTGTTTGTCTTAATTTCTTAAGATTCTATAATATAGATTACTACTATAATAAGAAAAAACTATAACAATTATTTTAACAAAGAAAAACAGATCAGCATTCAACTAAAAAATAAAATGTTGACTTTTCTTTTTAGTAAGTACCTTTTCTTGAAAGACGACAGCAGTTTCTAGCCCTGGCATGATGTCCAGTAGGAGTCTGCAAGCAGCAGTGTTTAAAGGGGGCTCTCGGCTTGTCATCACATATGCATTCACCAGCTGTAAAGAAAAGGAGTACATCTCATCTGAAATTCAACCCAATCAAATTAATAACGACTAATAAATCCTTAATACATTCCCATAGCTTGCCTAAAGGGTATTAAAGAAGACTATACCTAACATTAATTAAACCTGTAATTATTAGAAATAGTTATGATCCTGCTGAGCCATGATAATACCATATAATTTCTTCTGCCACTTTAAAGTCAAATCCCCCTAAAACAACTCAGCAACCATAGAAATTCAAGCTCAAGGGATATCACAAAGAAAACACTCCCATCCTCATATATACTTTTTCAGAAGGATAAAACAGGGCAAGATAAGCCTCCCCTCACCCCTCCCTGATTGACAACAGTTAATGAAAAAATTTGAGTTTTATATTTTATATATATAAATGTATCAATAAAACTTTCCTTTTGGCACTCATCAAATAAATACTGGATCTCTAAGTGGCACTGTGTTCTATTGCTGGGTATACAACAGTGAATAAGACACAGTCCCACCATCAAAGGGTTCATAATACAAAAGAGGTGACAGTTGGAAAAACAAATATCATAAGTACAGGATGCTACAGAAACCTGTAGGAAGCCATACAACTCTGCAAGGGAATCAGAGAAGGCTTTAGAGAGGAAGGGATTCCAAGCGAGAACATGAAGGACAAGCAGGAATACCTAAGGAGGAGTGGGAAAGAGAGGAGGGCCAAAGGTCAGGAACAGAAAATGAGAGAACAGAGGCCATGAGATTGGGTTTATAAACCAAAATAAAAAATTTAAAATTTATCTTGAGAGCAATGGGAAAGCACTAATGGATTTTAAGCAAGAGAATGCCATGATCATTTTTTGCATTTGATAAAGATTTTCGGGATATAAGTAAAGAATGGGTTGGGACAAGATAAGAAGAGAAACCAATTAAGAGGCTATTGCAGTATCGAGAGATGGTGGTAGCTAACCTAAGGTCTGACAACAAGGGCAGAAAGAAGCGGAGGGATTTGTGAAGGTTAAGGGGGAGGGCACAATAAGACCTGTAAGTTCACTGAATAAGAAAGCTTAGAGGAATAAAGGATAACTTCCAGCTGGCTAGGAAAGGACACCTTTACTGAGCTAGAGCATAAGAGAAACAGATTGTGGGGCAAACAATGAGACATGCAGAATTCAAGGTGCCTGGGGGAAATATCCATGTGGGAACGTCTAGAAGGCAGCTGCAAGTGATCTGAAGCAGAGAAGAGACACCAGTGATAAATAAAATTGGGAATTAATGTAATACAGATAAAAATAATAGCTAATAATTACTGAGCCCTCATGTGCCACGTTCTGAACTAAGTACTTTTCATGTTTAATTTCATTCAAGGATTACAAAAACATTTTAAGGTAAGAACTATCATCCCTATTTCATAGATTAGGGAAATAAAGCTTTGAGAAAATAAAGCTTGGAGAGGCTTAAGTTGCCTAAAGATCAAAATGTCAATGAAGAGTGGAGCTGCACTTAAACCCAAAACATGGACCCCAAAGCCCATGCTCTCAAGCATCATGCTATTCCACCTCCAAAATCAAACCTAACAGCCACAATTTATTAAATAATTACTATGTTCAGGAGCTGTGAGTAATACATACTTTTTTTTTTTTTTTTTACCCTCATTTACTCCTCAACAGACCAGAGTTAAATAAGGCACTTTCTCTCCCTCCACATGCCCAATGCACACACCCATAGTGTCAGTGCAGAGTCATACGGTACATATCACTCTTACTTTTCTATTCAAGAACGCAAGAGAACTCCTGTATTCCCAAACTCAAAATCATCTCACCCCAGAATGAGCACAGATGCCTTGGGAACCCTCACCAATATTCAACTGAACAAAGTACACACCAAAGAGAAAACACCTTGGCCACAACCAGGACTTTGGTAATAAAGAAGTCGATGATTAGTCTATTTCATTGAACCAATACCAAATTTAAAAAGCTACCCACTCTATTCCCAACTTTGTCAAGGCCTCAGGAAAAAACAGACTATTTACAAAAAAAAACAATAAAGGTACAGCATCTGCTGATGATAATCTCTAGAGAAAAGTAAGAAGCAAACCTACTGCATTCATGAAATCATCATTCTTGAAGAGTATTCTCAGCAAGTGGCCCAGCATACACTCTGGATCAGCTCGACCTA
The DNA here is from genome assembly GCF_003676395.1 of Aethalodelphis obliquidens. Classification (NCBI taxonomy): domain Eukaryota; kingdom Metazoa; phylum Chordata; class Mammalia; order Artiodactyla; family Delphinidae; genus Aethalodelphis; species Aethalodelphis obliquidens. The sequence continues at coordinate 896,403 of NW_020837966.1, forward strand.
CCAAAAGAAGAGGGGAGGAACAAACAAAGGAATGAGTAAGTCATCCCAGTCAAGCAACTCAAACCTCTGGAAAGGCACCTGGGTTGTTTTAAGTACTATTAAAAGGCCAGCAAAAATTAACAGAAACAAAGAAAAGATTCTTTTGATGAATCAGATTTCATAAGGAGCATTCTTTAAAATTAAAAATGACAATAAAAAATTTGAGACACTGCTCTCTAACATTCCCATCTCCCAGCATATTGCCTACACATCAATGCTGAATTAAATAAATGAGCACTAGACCCAGACCAGCATCACTAAGAGTATACAAGGGTCTACAAAAGAATCATAAAGGAGCCTAAAAGAATGAAAACCCATGACTTCCCAGACAAAGAAAGGAAGGAAGCACAACTTCTTTTGATGAGTGGCCTGGAGAAGATAGGCTCCAAGTCCAATCTCTCAACTATAATGCCAACAGCAGTACAAATGTGTCCTCAAACCTGTAATGAACACTCCAGGTTTGGGGGACAGGGGGAATCCCGCCAAGCAATCACCAATTCTAAAGATAAAATAAACGTGGTCATCTTAACTTCTGAGCTCCTGGGGAAAGAAAGGAGGCCAGGAACCTAGGATTTACTCAACACACAGCCTAAATGTAAAAGAATTACTTAATGGTTGGGAAAATTACTGGTTCGCTTTTAAAAGAGATATCATCAATTTAATTTTCCTTTCAGAGTGGCAAATTTAGTCAAAGGATACAATTTAGGATGAAGAAAAGATATAAGCTGCTGATATAAAGTTTTTACCAAGCTGTAATTAATATCCCAAAGTAATTCACAAAAACAGAAGTTAGAGAATGGTACTATAAAAACAAACGTGGACCTCAGATTACTTAACTTTCTCTCTTTATAAAAGATGAAACTGTGACCCTTATTTTTATTAATAGAAATTATGCCTAATGACAAATATGACTTAACATAAGAGTTAGGAAGGAAAAAAACTGTCTTTAAATTTCTACTGAAAAAAAAGGCATTCTTCTCTCCCTTCTTCCTCGTTACCATTTCATCCTTCCCAAGGCAATGTCACTAAGCATGATCACCTCTTGAATTCTTTTCACAATCCCATGAATTAACTTAGTTTCTTTTCACTTTCCTACTATTTCATGCTCTGATTGCCTTACTGCAGATGTTAGCCCAATAGCCGTTCTCAAAGTCACAAGTGGGGATGTCTACGACAAGAGCAGCAGGTAACATCACATAAACAACTGGACACTCAATTTGAAATGCTTAGCTTACTTACATTTGGGAATAAAAGTCTAAGAAACAGAAATAAACCCTGGAACATTTGGGTGGATATACAATGTTCTTATTTTTGTAAGTCCCATTCATTCTCACTATCTCTCCACATACAAAATCTCAGACTCTTCTCTCCAAAAGGAACTCCTGGTTTTATAAAGAGAAAATTTATATGCAGTGTGGGCCCACATGACATAAGCTTTGCCCACTGGTAAGCTACCTTAGAGAGAACATAAAATAGCAGTCTCAAGTCCCATACAGTTCTGTATTATAGCAAATTCCATGCCAAAACAGGCTGGTTTGACATGGCTCTAATTAAATTGGCCCAAAAGAAAACCACATTAACATGAGATGGCATATTTTAGCTGTTGGAACACTAAAGTAGACATCAAGAAATCCATTCATTCATTATTCAAGGTTCCAAGCATCAATTTCATGACTAAAAGCACGGCACTGAATGCATTCTCAACCACATCTCCCCGTTAATAAAAGGATAATTATTGTTGTTAGAAAAATGAAGGCACAGAGGATAACATCTTTTGGTTTAAAAGTCAGAAAGACAGAACATTTTTCTCTTTTTAAATCTTTGTAATCATATCAACTGAGTCAATAAGGTATATCTATATAATTTAGTTCCTTTAAGTTAGCTTCTAGTAATAGTAATCTTCCATTTAATAGGTAAATATTAAAAGTATTTCCATTTTGCCAGGAATTTATTTTTCCTCTCTGCCCCCACCTTGAGCAGTATTTTAACAAATAAATTCTATTTCAATTGAAAAATATTCCTTATATTAAGCAGTTTTCTTTTTTTTTTGTGGTACACGGGCCTCTCACTGTTGTGGCCTCTCCCGTTGCGGAACACAGGCTACGGACGCGCAGGCTCAGCGGCCATGGCTCACAGGCCCAGTCGCTCCACGGCATGTGGGATCTTCCCGGACCGGGGCACGAACCCGTGTCCCCTGCATCGGCAGGTGGACTCTCAATCACTGTGCCACCAGGGAAGCCCTAAGCAGTTTAGAGCCAGGCTTAAGAGAACACAGTCTCACCAGGATGTCGATCATCAAATGGGTCTGGATCCCCCTTACGATATTCTTCAGTTTCTTTTTCAATCAATTCAGACATCCTAGCACAAAGAGAAGACAGGGTCAATTCTAGACAAGCATACAAAAAAAAATGTATCACTACCTACAATAGTCAAACAATCAAGGTACAAAATAAAAGCAAAAAATTACAAAAAGGGTATTTTCCTAATAAACATAAAGACCTAAACAACTATCTCATAAAACAGTTTCCACTCCCAAATCCATTCTTCTCTCCAACTCTCCTGTCTCAAATAATAGCACTATCCCCTCAGAAGCCAAAAACAAGGAGTCATCATTAAAACTGTCCTTTTCTCCCCATCCCCCACAGCAATAATTCCTATAAGCTCTACCTACAAAATATCTCCTGACTTCAATCATTTCCTTAAATTTTGACCACTCCTACCCTTGTCCAGACCACCTTTATCAACTTCTGGACTACCTGCAATAGACTTTTCCCTGGTCTCCTTGTTTCTTGCTTCCATGCTTGACCTGACACAATACACCTCCAACTTTCAATGACTTACCCTCAACTTAAATTAAACCCAAGCACTGCAAGGTTTACAGTAACCTGGCTTTTGTCTGCATCTATGACCACTTCTTGTACTCCTCCACCCCTCCTTTATTAAGCTACGGTCACATGGCCTTCCCTGCTCTTCAGAGTCCAAACTCGTAACTGCTCCAGGACCTTTCTAGGTGCTGTTACCTCAGCCTGTAACATTCTTCCACCCACCCAGGTTCCCACCCCTGCCCTAAGCAACCACTCACCTACTTTTTCTCACTAAAGATTAGTTTTGCCTGTTCTACAATTTCATATAAATGAAATCACATATACTCTTTTTTTTTTAATTTTATTTTATTTATTTATTTACTTTTGGCTGCGTTGGGTCTTCGTTGCTGCGTGCGGGCTTTCTCTAGTTGCAGCGAGCGGGGGCTACTCTTCGTTGTGGTGCGTGGGCTTCTCTTGCTGCGGAGCACGGGCTCTAGGCATGCAGGCTTCAGTAGTTGTGGCTCGTGGGCTCTAGAGCGCAGGCTCAGTAGTTGTGGCGCACGGGCTTAGTTGCTCCACGGCATGTGGGATCTTCCCGGAACAGGGATGGAACCCGTGTCCCCTGCATTGGCAAGCGGATTCTTAACCACTGCACGACCAGGGAAGCTCCACATATACTCTTTTTATGTTTGACTTCTTTCACTCAGCACGTTGAGTCATCCATGTTGTTGCATGTTATCAACTGTTCTTTTTTATTCACACTTCTTTTTTTGAAATAAGAAAAATCACTTTCTGAGTACCCTAAGGACTGACATTTTAACCTATTATAATGACAATCAAATAAAAGGCTTTCATGCTCTCCAGTATCTAGGATGCTCTATCCTAACTCAAATTTTCCTGCATGCTTTATTTCCACAAAACCATACTTCTAGTCTTAAGGGTTAAGCTCCCTGCAAAAATTCTTGCCCACTCTGGTATATTTTTCCCCATCAAGCCTCAAAAGTATTTCTACCTTTTCTACCTTTCCCCCTAAACTCTGAAAACTCTCTTTGCCACAAAGGATGATCACATAAAATGTATTTTAAATTACATATTATAAGATCTACTAGTATCTTCAGTGGAAACTAAGCAATATAGCACAGCAGAAGTTAAAAACATGGATTCTGGAGCCAGATGGCCAGTGTTCAAATCATATCTCTTCCCCTGTTTGTGACTTCGGTCAAGTTATTTAACCTCTCTGCGCCTAATCTGTAAAATGAGGATAACAGTCCCTATCTTACAGAGTTTCCCTGAAGTAAAAGTTAATATATGTAGTCTGCTTAAAACAGAACTTAAAAAAAAAATAAATAAATAAAAAAAAAAAAAAAAAAAAAAAATAATAATAATAAAAAAAAATAAATAAATAAATAAAATAAAATAAAAATAAAAAAAAACAAAAAAAAACAGAACTTAAGTCAGAGCTATTTAGGTGGTGTTCCTATGGAAACTGGGAATCAATAACAAATAGAAAACGAATTAATCTAAGGTAGATATTGATGCAATGGGGCAGGAGGGAGCCTTCTGGAGGTAGTACTCAAGTTCTATAATTTGATCTAGGTGATGATTTTGTAAGTAAACAATCCATCCCTCAGTATCCACAGAGAATTGGTTCCAGGACCTCCCAGGGATACTAAAATCCTCTAATGCTCAAGTCCTTTGTATAAAATGGCATAGTACAGTTGGCCCTCCACATCCACAGAGTCAAGCAACCGTGGGTGGACTATAAATTATATCTCAATAATATAAAAAAAAAAAACACAAAACCTGGGTTAAGCTCATACAGCTTGGCGCAATGCCAGTCCTTTTTCACAGAATTAAGTCGAAGTCTTGATTATAATAAATAAAACAACATAAAAAATAAAAAGTCAATCAAGTTATAGAGTTGTACATTTTTCTTAGGAAAATAGCCAAAAGATCATTTTAAAAAATAGTCAGTAAAGGAGCATGTAGGCCTGAAATTCATTTGCTTTTCATGCAATACACCCAAACTGAAGCCAGTTTGCAGGGTGAGAGGGATGACAGATGTGAAGATACTTTAGGAAATAGCCAGTGAACTAACAGACCCACAATTTGAAGGATGGTAAGAGTTTTGCCCCTATCTAAAATGAACTATACTCTGAATTCATCCTACTGTCTCTTAAAGTCCCAGTGTAACCTTAAAGATCTTTTTAAGATCTTGCTCCATATAACTTTATCTTCCATTCCTACCTTATATTCACCCTCCACTCTGGCGGGGCCCATTTCCTCACTGCCACAAAAACATGCCCCAGTTCATTCTCCCCTAGATACATTTTTCAGTCACATTTGAACTTTTCCTAGAAAACCTTGTCTCTGCTTTCAATCAAGGTATATTCTACCAACTTTCAAGTCCCTGTTCCAAGGAACCTTTACCTCATCCTACACTGGAAAGCCCACTGGAATTGGAGTTAAAACCCAGTATTTTAACCTTAGCTTTCTACTGCCTGGCTATAGTCTTTTGGGTTTTTTTGTTTTGTTTTTTTGTTTGTTTTGGCCACGCTGGGTCTTTGTTGCTGCACGCAGGCTTTCTCTAGCTGCGGCAAGCAGGGGGGTACTCTTTGTTGTGGTGCACGGGCTTCTCGTTGCAGTGGCTTCTCTCTTGTTGTGGAGCACGGGCTCTAGGTACACGGGCTTCAGTAGTTGCAGCACACGGGCCCTAGAGCGCAGGCTCAGTAGTTGTGGTGCATGGGTTTAGTTGCTCCGCAGCATGTGGGATCTTCCCAGACCTGGGATCAAACCCGTGGTCCCTGCATTGCAGGCGGATTCTTAACTACTGCACCACCAGGGAAGTCCTATAGTCTTTTGCAAGCAGCTCAGAGGATGGCGGCTATCTTTTAACAATGTAGCTCTCACACTTTTAGTGACAAATGAAGAAGCTGAGGTTCAGAGAAGTGTCTCCTACAGTTCTGACACACAAAAGGTCCTCAAACATTTGTTGAATGAATAGAAGAAATGGACTCATTCAAATTCTTTCCATTCTCCTAACCCCTAGAATATTTACAAACCACACTGCCAATCTAGCACTTCATTATATGCTATTTTGTACTACTATGCATTTTTTGGAGCCATTAGTTGCCTCCCAGATGGTTATCTCCTTGAAGATAGAGTCCCTCCATTTAGGCTTTGCACTGCTGAATACCATAGCATAATGACAAAGTTCAGGGTCAAATATGATAATTAATATGAAATAATCCTGAAAATAAAGTTTTTTGGTTTTGGGGTTTTTTTTGGCCTCACCACGCAGCTTGCAGGATCTTAGTTCCCTGCCCAGGGATTGAACACGGGCCCCGGGAGTGGAAGCACCGAGTCCTAACCACTGGACCGCCAGGGAATTCCCGAAAATAAAGTATTAAAAAATACCTTATATTTTATATCTTTTGAGCAATTAAATGAATCTACCACTAACACTATCATCCCCATTCATGACTCTCTCCTCCTTTCAAAGGTACATCAATCAATAATCCACACACGTTAAATGCACAATACTTAAGATTCTTTAATTCACTGTGGCTGCACTTCAAGTAGCTTGTGATTAATAGTTCTTAATGTCCAATGCCTCTACAAATGAAAATCCACTTTCCACCAGTCAGCAATAATCCTTTCCCTAAAAAAAAACTGTACTTTCACATGTTCCCCATCTATCAAGAGCAATTAAGAACAAAGCATTTATCCCTGTTTAAACTGTCATAAGATCATAGTTCTCTTTATCCCTAGAGAATAGATCATTGCATAAACAAAGTTTTTTTTCTCTGCTATGATATTACAGATTAGATGTTAAAGAGCCCCATGTTCCAGAGGCTTCCTGCTCAGAAAAACCATGGGCATCCCAACCCAGCCTTTTTTTTTCACTTTCTCTTCTTCCTTAACACATTCATTCAATAAAATTATGTCCCACACAGTTTACTATGTACCAAGCATTGGGCAAGTCAGTGTCTGAGGCAACACAAGGAGACACCAATAAAAATGAGTAGTACCTGACTTCAAAAAAGACTTACAATTTAGTGAGGAGACACATGTAAAAAGATAATTATAATACAAGTGGTAATTAAAATGGGGGAAAGATTTTTTTTAATTGAAGTATAGCTGATTTACAATGTTGTGTTAATTACTGCTGTACAACAAAGTGATTAAGTTATACATATATATACATATACATACATTCTTTTTTCAAATATTCCTTTCCATTATGGCTTATCATAGGATATTAAATATAATTCTCTGTGCTATACAGTAGGACCTGGTTGTTTATCCATTCTATATATAAAAGCTTACATCTGCTAATCCCAACCTCCCACTCCATCCCTCCCCCAACCCCCTTGGCAACCTCTATGTCCATGATTCCATTTCTGTTTCATAGATAGGTTCATTTGTGTCATATTTCAGATTTCACATATAAGTGATATCATATGATATTTACAGACATGATTTTTTTTTTTTTTCGGTATGTGGGCCTCTCACTGTTGTGGCCTCTCCTGTTGCGGAGCACAGGCTCCGGACGCACAGGCTCAGCAGCCATGGCTCACCGGCCCAGCCACTCTGCGGCATGTGGGATCCTCCCCGACCGGGTCACGAACCTGTGTCCCCTGCATCGGCAGGCGGACTCTCAACCACTGCGCCACCAGGGACGCCCCAAGACATGATTCTTGAACTGCTTCCTGAAAGGACTAGAGCTTGCCAGGCAGATATACCAAGGAAAGGCATTTCAGGCCCAAGAAACAGCAAGTGTAAAGGCACACAGACACTGGAAAATATGGTTCTATTCCTCTCTGAAGAACAACACTATGAGGCAGAAAAAGGAAGTACAGACTAAATCATAAATGGCCTCATAGGCCACTCTAAATTACATTTCATTCTGAAGGAAAAGGGTGCCAGGGAAGAATTATGAGCTGAGGTATGATATATTAGAAGAGGGTAAACTGCAGACAGAGGAATAATGCACACTGCCTAATGAGCCAGTCAAGACACGATCAATACCTAATAAAGGAAGTGCGAATGGGGAAGAAGAGGAAGCAGAAACCCTCAGGGCTTGGTGACTAAGTTGTGCTAGTAAAGGAATACACTAGGGAGAATGGTTTTCAGTTTTTAGTTTATAACTATTTACACCAAGGCAGGGAGCACAAAAGCACAAACTGTGAATGAAGAGGGAGGTAGGATGAGGATGATAAGCTCTATTTTGAACACAGTATGTTTCAGGTGTCTGTGGTATAACCAGGTAAACATGTATACACCAATCAGCTGTATACACCAATCAGCTGAGAAATGGGTCTGAAATTTTTAAAAAGAGGAGTCTGCAGTGAAAATAGAAATTTGAAAGTTAACATGAGAATAATTTTTTAAATCATGGACAGAGATGAAACTATCTAGGTAGAATACTTAGGGTGAAGAGAGAAGAGAACCACAAACAAAACCTTGGTGCTAAAACATTGGCAGGAGAAGAACCTTGGAAAGAGAATGACAACAAAAGGGCCTGAGAGGAAAGGGAAGAAATTTTTACAAGGTTCAAGAAGTAGAGAGATAAAAGACTAGTTCCGACAGGGAAAAAAAATGGATTGAGAATTCATGAAGTGAGCCTTCCTTCCTTCCTTCTGTCTTTCTGTCTCTCTCTCTTTCCCTCCCTCTCTCCCTTCCTTCCTTCCTTCCTCTCTCTCACTTTGCTTCATCTGGGTAGCCAGAAATTATTTTGCTCTGAGAAGTGAGAATAAACTAGAGAAAGTGAAAAGAGAAGAAAGAGAAGTACTGAAGGCCCATTCTATTCTCCTGAGAAACTATTTAATGGCCTACATTATGTCAATGCTTATGCAGGGTCTGAATGAGTGTTGTAAGGTCAGACCCAATGACCCCATTGATTTTCTGGCAGAGTATCTTTTCCAAGAACAATCCTGAAATGCAGTGAAACTTTAAAGATCTCGTGTCATATACTTTTACAGAGCTGGAGATGAGTTTAACATTGTAATTTGGAAAATTGCTTCAAAAATGCTTTTCTAGTTTTGGGGAAATTTTTTTCTTCCTGCAAACAAATATTTTATTAAGTAGAACCATTAAAAAAACTTCTATGGAAAAAAAACCAAAAAGAATTCACAAAGTGAAAATGTTCTATAACATTCTCCAATTTTTCCTTTTTTTTTTTTTGGCCACGCTGTGTGGCTTGCAGGATCTTAGTTCCCCAACCAGGAATTGAACCTGGGCCCACGGCAGTGGACTGCCAGGGAATTCCCAATTTTTCCTTTTTTTAAAAAAGAAAAACTTAATTGTTCATACCTGGTAAGGATAGGTACCATGTCCTGCCCACTGCCATGTTCCTTTTCCCACTGCTCCAGCAGGGTAGTGAGCTCAGCTTTGGAGTCCACATGTACCGCTACTGTAGTCATGACTTGGCCTAAGGAAGCAAAAAAAAAAAAGAAAAACACACACACACAAATGAACACAGGCAAATAAACTTGACATACTTCCTATGAAAAGAAAAGTGAGGAGGGAGGAAAAAAGGGATGCACAAGCAAGGGAAATAACTAAAAGCATGGGAAATTTAACCATTGGACCCTGTAGATAATTTTATTTGTGGTACAGTGGGAAACCCAGGATTGGGAGCCTGGATACTCATCAAGTCATGACAAGTCTTTTCTTCTCTCTCAACCTCAGTTTGCTAGACTGTCAAATGAGACAGGGTACTGGATCAAAATCATGATTCTTAACCTTTCTAGGATCAGGAATTCCTGAGAATCAGACAAAACCTATGGTTCCTTTCTCCCCTCAGAAACACACATACAGGTATCCCTGCTTTTCAGAGAAGTTCGCTTTATGCCATTTCGTTTTTATGAAAGAACTACATTAGTATCTGGTTTCGTTAACGCAAAGAAATCTGAAGAGGACTTCTGCTTTTACGAAAAAAGGCGAAAAGCAAAAACAGCGTTGTGTTTGCTTTGCAGCGCCATTATAAATGCAGTGTGCACCCCAAGCAGTGAGAGTGGCCCCGCCAAGCTCCTTCCATGGGAACTACACTCAACAGCAAGCTGCTACAGCTTTGAATTGTGCCTGTGAGCATCTGTGCTTTATCTCAATTTCTGTACATCCGTTGAGCAAGATGTGCCGTAAGGTAATTGCCTCTTCAAGTCATTTCAGTTTACGAAAGGTTTCACAGGAACACTCTACAATCTGTACCCATACACCACATGTATAATAATCCCAAGTCTAGATCTCTGAGGTACAAAGCTTTGAGGCTTTTTTTTTTTAAATACAGAATACAGCAAAAACTACTCCCAGAAATATTTTGCTCTTGTAAGTCTTCAGGGAAAGTTCTATGACAGATAAGCAACACATTCCTGTTGATTCTTAACAACAGATCAAGAACTGAAGTGGATATCATTACCAACATGAAAGCTGAGAAAGAATATTATAAACCCATTCGTCCTTCAGCCTTCCTAATCTGTCTCACAGCTAGCTGATCTTCTGGAAGGATAAGAGGCTGGAGAAAGGCATAAAAAGTTGCTGGGTTGAGTGATCAGCCCAGGGGTACAAAAGGACAGGGACGTGAGACAGGCTCTGAAGGAGCCGCATGTGACATCCACACGGGGAAGAGAGGTTTATAAGGAACTCCAAAAGGAATAAATGAGACCCAAACGTTTAGATGGTTTACAGATCAACTTCTTTGCCAAAGCAGTCTTAGGATCAAAATGTCAAATCCTGCCATGCAAAATGTGTATTTTCACAGAAATAGCAACTGTTCTGTAAAAAGTTTCAGTCCACAAAGGCATTACTAGCTCATCTAGGATTATTGTTCACTCTTCTACCATAAGACCAAAAGATATATATTTACCACCAACTCTCAAAATTTTAAACGTTTATGTTTTAATCAAGTTGATGCAATTCTAATAGAAGAGTGATTCATGTCACCTGAGCTACCCCTTACTCCAAAGGATATTTCCAAAAAAGAAAAGAAAAAAAAGTTAAAATGCTTTTCTACAAAGAATCCACATTTTCAGTCTTTCTAGCCAAAGATATACTACAGATGTGACCAACTAATATGGATTTCTGACCTTAACTTGAAAGACCTAGGCTGTATTTCTGACTGCAATCTACTAACTAAATATGCATTTTTTAAAATAAATTTAATACGAATAATTATAGATTTGTAAAAAAAAAAAAAGTTGCAAAGATAGTAGGGAGAATTCCCATATACCCCTAACTCAGTTCAGGTTTCCCTAATGTTATCTTATTTTATAGTGATATGGTGTCAAAATTAAGAAACCAAAAACTGGTACATTATCTTAACTAAACTCCAGACTTGATTCAGATTTCACCAGTTTTTCCATTCATGTCCTTTTTCTGTTCCAATATCTCATCCAGGATACTACATGACATTTAGTTGTCATGTCTCCCTAGTGTCCTCTGGTCTCTGACAGTTTTTGAGTCTTTCCTCATTTTTATGACCTTGCCAATCTGGAGGAGTATTAGCCAGGGGGTAGAGAGGGGCAATAATTTAACCAATTTTTTTCAACAGTAAAATTTTATGCTAAGGTAAGAGACCTAGAGACTGGGCAAAGTAGTTATATGTGGTAACAACAAAATTAATCTCTAAAGACACATCCTAAAAGTGCAGGAAAGAGATGGCTTTACTGGTGCATTCTACCAAACATTTAAAGAAGAATTAAGATCAATCCTCAAATTCTTCCAAAAATTGAAGAGGAGGGACACTTCCTAATTTTTTACATAAAGCCAGCATTGCCCTGACACCAAATACAGATTAAAACATCACAAGAAAACTATAGACCAACATCTTTTATGAAAATAGATGCAAAACTCCTTAACAAAATACTAGAAAGATGAATGCAGCAGCATATTAAGAGGATTAGATATCATGACCAAGTGGGATTTAACCCAGGAATACAAGGGTGGTTTGACATATGAGAATCAATTAAAGTGGGCTTCCCTGGTGGCGCAGTGGTTGGGAGTCTGCCTGCCGATGCAGGGGACACCAGTTCGTGCCCCGGTCCGAGAGGATCCCACATGCTGCGGAGCGGCTAGGCCCATGAGCCATGGCCGCTGAGCCTGCACGTCCGGAGCCTGTGCTCCACAATGGGAGAGACCACAACAGTGAGAGGCCCGCATACCGCAAAAAAAAAAAAAAAAAAAAAAAAACCCAACAGCTAACATTATACACAATAGTGAAAGACCGAAAGCTTTCCCCCTAAAATCACAAATAAGACAAAGATGCCTGCTTTCACCACTTAAACACTGTACTGGAGTTCTAGCCAGAGCAATTGGACAAGAAAAATAAAAGCCATCCAAGTTGGAAAGGAAGAAGTAAAATTATCTTTATTCACAGATGACATGACCCTATATATAGTAAATCCTAAAGAATCTATAAATAAAAACTATAGTTAATAAACAAGTTAGCAAAGTTACAGGATATAAGATTAACACACAAAAATTAGTTGTATTGCTATGTACGAGCAATAAACAATCCAATATGAAATTAAGAAAACAATTTCACTTAAAATAGCACTAAAAAGAACAAAATGCTAAGGAATCAATTTAAGCCAAAAAGGCACAAGACTTCCACAAGGAAAACTACAAAACATTGCTAGAATAACTTAGAGAAGACCTAAATAAATGGAAAGACAGCCTGTGTTCATGGATTAGAAGACTTAATATTGTTAAGAAGGCAATACTCTCCAAAGTGGTCAACCGTCAGTACAATCCCTACCAAAATCCCAATGACCTTTCTTGCATTAGTGCAAACATCAATCCTAAATTTATATGTAATTGCAAGGGATCCTGAATAACCAAAGCAATCTTGAAAAAGAAGAAAGTTAGAGAATTCACACTTCCGACTTCAAAACTACAAAGTTTGATCATCAAAATAGTATGGTACTGTCATAAGGAAAGACATACATACCAATGCAATAGAATTGAGAGTCCAGAAATAAAATCTCACATTTATGGTCAATTGATATTCAACAAGTGGGCCAAAACCAGTCAACAGGGAAAGAATTTGTTGAAACACCATTAGACCATTACTAGAAAGACCAATGTTCTTTCAACAAATTGTGCTGAGACAACTGGATATCCACATACAAAGGAATGAAGTCGGACCCTTGCCTCACACCATGTACAAAAACTACCTCAAAATGAATCAAAGACTTAAATATAAGAGCTTAAACTATAAAACTCTTAGAGGTAAATCTTCATGACTTTGAAATTGGCAAGGGATTTTCATTTGACATCAAAAGTATAAGCAACAAGGGAATAGATAAATTGGACCTCAACATTTAAAACTTTTGTGTGTCAAAGTACATTATCAAGAAAGTGAAAAGACAACCCACAGAATGGAAGAAAATCTTTGCAAATCATATATCTGATAAGGATCTAGTATCCATAATATATAAAGAACTCCTACAACTCAACAATGACAAAAAAAACCTGATTCAAAAATGGGCAAAGGACTTGAACAGATATTTCTCCAAAGAAGATATACAAATGGCCAACAAGTACATGAAAAGATGTTCAACATCATTAGCCATTAGGGAAATGAAAAACAAAACCACAATGAGATACCAATCATACAACTAGGATGACCAAATGCAAAAAATTAGAAAATAAGCACTGGCAAGGGTGTGGAGAAACTAGAATGTACACTTCTGATAGGAATGTAAAATGGTATAGCAGCTACAGAAAACAGTTTGGTGGCTCCTCAAAAAGTTTAAAAAAAAAAGTTAAACACAGAATTACCATATGACCCAGCAGTTCCACTCCAAGTTACATACCCCAAAAAATTGAAAACAGATATTCAAACACTTGTACACAAATGTTCAAAGCATATTCACAAGAGCCAAAAGGTGGAAACAACCCCAAATGTTCACCAACAGATAAATGGATAAACAAAATGTGGTTATATTCATACAATGCAGTATTATTCAGCCGTAGAAAGGAATGAAGTACTGAGTCATGTTACAGCTGTGGATGAACCTTTAAAACAATACACTAGGCAAAAAATGTCAGACACAAAAGGTCACATAGTCTATGATTTTATTTATATGAAACATTCAGAATAGGTAAATCCATATACAGAAAGCTACCTAGTGGTTGCCAGGGACTTGGGGGAGGGGGAAATAGGGAGTGACTACTTAATGAATGTAGGGTTTCCTTTTGGGGTAATGAAAATGTCTTGGAACTAAAAGAGGTAATGGTTGCACAACATTGTTAATCTACTAAATGCAACTGAATTGTGCACTTTAAAATGGTTAATCGTTAATTTATGGTATGTCAATTTTACCAAAAATTTTTTTTTAAATGGGGGGAAAAAAGGTCCAGGAGGGAATGCCTCTTGGATAACTTAAGCAATCAGCCTAGTAGGGCTTATAAAGGCAAAGTTTAAAAAGAAATACTACCTCTAACAAAGGTCAACTCAAGGGCATTAAAATAGTAAAATTTTAGGGCTTCCCTGATGGCGCAGTGGTTGAGAGTCCACCTGCCGATGCAGGGGACACGGGTTCGTGCCCCGGTCCGGGAAGATCCCACATGCCGCGGAGCGGCTAGGCCCGTGAGCCATGGCCACTGGGCCTGCGCGACCAGAGCCTGTGCTCCGCAACGGGAGAGGCCACAACAGTGAGAGGCCCGCGTACCAAAAAAACAAAAAGTAAAATTTTAGAGTTCAATTTAGAAACACACATGTACTTCTGGTATCATTTTCAAAATTTCCAATTAACTATGCCTAAAAATAATTATAACTTTGGGAATATTCACTTGCCCAGGGAAAATATAAATTTAAAATAAGCTAAAATAATAGTATCAATGATAATTCATTTTACTCTCAATGAAAGATTAACAAAATGCAAAACGTGCAGTAATCTTGTTATAGACAAGACAGTGAAGGTACATTACTCAATTCACCATGTTCCAAAGTGAGTTCTTCAGGTGGTATGCAGAATTTATGGCCTGTCTAATAGTGATACAATAGTTACCAATTACTGAATATCTGTATGAGATAGACATTTGGTTTAAGTAATTTATTTACATTATTCTGAATTTTCACAACCACCCTGCCCTTATTTTACAGATGAGGAAAAGGGCTCAGAGAAGTCCCCAAGACCACTCAATTGGTACTTGGTAGAAAAGGGGTTCAAGCATTCAAATTCCAACTCTGTCAACATACCTGTGAGATCTTGGTCAAGTTATTTAACTTCTCCAAATCTCAATTTCCTTATCTGTAAAATGGAAATAGTTGTTGCGAGGGTTAAATGATAACACTGTCCATACAATGGAATAATATAAAGCCCTACAAAAAATATGTAGAGGGAATTCCCCGATGGTCCAGTGGTTAGGACTTGGCGCTCTCACTGCTGGGGCCCCGGGTTTGATCCCTGGTAGGGGAGCTAAGATCCCGCAAGCCACGCACTGCGGTCAAAAAAAGTCTTTATCCTGAAGGATGCCTGCCAAAGTATTTAGGGGTGCTGTGTCTGCAACTTATTTTCAAATGGTTCCACAAAATAAATATATACCACATCTACCTACTAAGAGAAAGCATGGCAAAATATTAATAACAAGTGTTGAATCTAGATGGATAAGTATTCATTTTCCATTCAATTTCATTTTACACGCAGAATTTATGGTCTAATAGTGATACAATAGTTACCAATTACTGAATAGACATGAGATAGACATGTATGAGATAGACACCTGGTTAAGTAATTTATTTACATTATTCTGAATTTTCATCACCTGGGCTTCCCTGGTGGCACAGTGGTTAAGAATCCGCCTGCCAATGCAGGGGACCCAGGTTCAAGCCCTGGTCCGGGAAGATTCCACATGCCGCGGAGCAACTAAGCCCATGCACCACAACTACTAAGCCCGAGTGCCACAACTACTGAACCCCGTGCACCTAGAGCCCATGCTCCGCAACAAGAGAAGCCACTGCAATGAGAAGCCCACGCACCGCAACAAAGAGTAGCGCCCCCTTGCTGCAACTAGAGAAAGCCCACGCGCAGCAACAAAGACCCAACCCAGCCAAAACTAAATAAAGTAGGAGAAAACTAAAAAGAATTTCCTTTCCTAATTTGGACCAACTCTCAGTACACTGTCAAGTGAGAAAAGCAAAGAACACTCTTTGCTTTTGCGTGTGTGTGTGTGTGTGTGTGTCTGTGTGTGTCCCTGGAAGAATATATAAGAAACGGATAATAACTATTACTTCTGTGGCAAGTAACTGATCTTCTGAAGGATAAAGGTAAAAGATTTTTTTCACTATATGTTACTATCCTAGCTCTACCATTTTCCACTATTTTGTTACCTTTTGTAACTTCTGAGTTAATCCATAAAGGCTGTTCTCTTCTAATACACAATACTATATGGCCTATTTGGCAAAAACTATCCCAAAGCCTAAAAAAAAAGTTCACGCGGGGCTTCCCTGGTGGCGCAGTGGTTGAGAGTCCGCCTGCCGATGCAAGGGACACGGGTTCGTGCCCCGGTCCGCGAAGATCCCACATGCCGCGGAGCGGCTGGGCCCGTGAGCTATGGTCGCTGAGCCTGCGCGTCCGGAGCCTGTGCTCCGCAACGGGAGAGGCCACAACAGTGAGAGGCCCGTGTACCGCAAAAAA
>NW_020837966.1:1595755-1866476 GCF_003676395.1 Aethalodelphis obliquidens
CACACACACACACACACACACACACACACACACACACACACACACACCCCACACACACACACACAGCTCTCCAGGGCCAGGACTTGCCCCTTGCAGTCAGGAGGTGCTGTGTCAATGTTTGCTGGGCGAGTGAACAAGTAGCTAAAAGAATGAACTGAAAGGCCAGAGAGGTGCTTGGGCAGCAAGTTCCAGGAAATTTCAGAGTAGCAAAGAGCCCCAACCCCTCTGTTGTGTCCTCATGGGCACTGTGTCTCTATCGGACCTTGCTGTGTTACCTTGGGGTGGTCAGCTGCCTGTGATAGGCCAGGAACCTCTCACTCCAGGAGAAAGTCCCCTCAGAACTGGGAGATGTTGATGCTCTGGGGACCTCAGTTTCCCTGGGTGTGCACAGGGATGCATGAGCATAGGTGGGCCCACAGAGGCCTCTGATCCCTTGCTCCTTGGCCTGCAGCTGGTGGTAGCTGGCTTCTCCAGCCACGTGGAGATTGCGCGAGCGCATGAGATTGCCAACGAGGTGCGCCGGGTCAAGAAGCAGCTGAAGGACTGCCAGCAGCTGGCGATGCTCTACAACAACCGCGAGCACATCTTTGGCTTGCCCATCACCAACGTAGGCCTCCTCTGGGTGCACTGCCCCCCAGCCCTGAGAAGGGCTTGAGGAGGAGCCCATGGCATTTGCGGCCACATCTGGAGCCAGCTGCCAAGTAGCAGGGCCCTGGCATTTGGGGGGGGTGCAGGACTGAGCAGGCTGCAGAGAAGAGCTTACCCCCGTCTCCTGGCCCCTAGGGCGAGGAGGCTGCCTGGACCCAAGCAGGAGGCTGGAGGCTCAGTGCAGGCCTTGCTCAGCCACTCAGAGCCCAGAGCCCATGGGGGGAAGGAAGAAGGGAGGCCAGGCCTGAGTCCATGGGGACAGGATCAGGGACAGCAGCCAGGAGCAAGGAGGGGCCCCAGAAGGAGCAGCGTGGAGAGAGACTGGGGAGCACCCCGACACAGCCCCAGCTTTTCTGCCCCTGCAGTATGACAAGCTCTCCAGGATGGTGAAGGAGTTCCAGCCCTACCTGGACCTCTGGACCACAGCCTCCGACTGGCTGCGCTGGTCAGAGAGCTGGATGAACGACCCCCTGTCAGCCATCGACGCAGAGCAGCTGGAGAAGAACGTCATCGAGTCGTTCAAGACCATGCACAAGTGCGTGAAGCAGTTCAAGGACATCCCAGGTAGGCAGCCCAGCCAGCCCGTCCCCTCCTTCCCTGCCTGTGCCAGCTGCCTCTCACCCCTGCCTGCCCTGCCCGGCAGCCTGCCAGGATGTGGCCTTAGACATCCAGGCCCGCATTGAGGAGTTCAAGCCGTACATCCCGCTGATCCAGGGGCTACGCAACCCTGGCATGAGGACCCACCACTGGGACATGCTGTCCAATGAGATCAACATTAATGTCAGGCCCAAGGCCAACCTGACCTTCGCCCGCTGCCTTGAGATGAACCTGCAGGACCACACTGAGAGCATCAGCAAGGTGGCCAAGGTGGCTGGCAAGGAGTACGCCATCGAGCAGGTGGGCCACCACCAGCAGGCCCGCCCTGCCCCACCCACATGCTGCCCAATGGTGTGGGAATGTGACAGTACTGGGCCCCATCCCTGGGGCCCCATTCACCAGGCCAAGAGGTTGAGGTGCATCCTATTAAGTGCGTTAATAATGCGTATGAAGTGCTTGGCATGGTGTCTACCACCCCTATTATTATTCAGTTATTCCTCTCAAGTTATTCCTCTCTCAGGAAGGTGCTGATAGCATTACCTCATTTAACAGATGAGCAAATTAAGGCTCAGAGAGGTTCAGCAATTGGCCAAGGTGGCATAGCCAATAAGGGCTGGAACTGGGACCAGAGCTCCTAACCAGTGCCTTAGCTGCCTCCCAACATGCTTGTTCATGCATGTTGTACACATACACCACATGTGAGAGCGAGTCAGCCTTGGATTCCAATGAGGGTCCATGGGGGATTTGTTGACCAGACAAGCTGAGAGTTTGTTGAGGGGGCCTGGGTGAAGATCATGGCCGGGTAGAACCTGCCCTTCCCCGCCCAGTGCTGCTCAGTGTGGGCCGGCTCTTTCCCGGGACCCAGCCTTGACTCGTTCCTACTCCAGGCGCTGGACAAGATGGAGAAGGAGTGGTCCACCATCCTGTTCAACGTGATGCCCTACAAGGAGACAGAGACCTACATCCTCAAGAGCCCAGATGAGGCCTCTCAACTGCTTGATGACCACATCGTCATGACCCAGAGCATGACCTTCTCGCCCTACAAGAAGCCCTTCGAGCAACGCATCAACTCCTGGGAGAACAAGCTGAAGCTGACCCAGGTGGGCCCTTCCTGTCCTCCCCTCCCCCATCCCCCCACCCTCGCAGCACCCTGTCCCAAGGCTGCTCTTTATGGTGTCTGGGTGGGGCTGGAAGTGCTGGAGTGCCTTGCTGAAGGTTTGCACAGCTCCTGGCTCTCTGCCAGTCCCCTCACAAAGAGGAGGGGGACTAGAATGGCGCTCTCCGTCTCAGGTTCGGCTGCTGGAGCAGGCAATTCAGAACGTGCCGGTGGGGCCAGTGTTTGGTCCAAAGCTGCAGCTGAGGAGGGGTGTGAGAGCTGCCAGCAGACCCCCAAAGTGATGCCTAGGCTTGGGACAGCTAGGACCTCCAGTCTCAGGACTTTCTGGGCTGAACACCACAAGGCCCTGAGGCTCCTCAAAGTCCCCTCCTACTTGGCCTTGAGCTTCTCACTCGCAGCTTCTCACTTGGAGCTGGCTTGGGGTAAGAGAGCCAGGGCACTAGGGACCGCTGCTCTTTGGGGCTCTCAAGGCCAGTGGCCGGCACTATCTGCAGAACCCTGAGGTCAGTGCCAGGGCCAGGCCTACTGGTATGATTCTGACAGCCCCTTTCTGGGAGCTGTTCAGAAACTTCCAGTGAAGACCAGAAGCTGAGCGAGCAGGGCCTGCCTGTATGTTCCTTGGGTCACCCAGAGAGGCCTGAGCTCATCAGCATTGTCCCTGGGTCTCCGTCCTTTGCTCACACTGTCCTCTCTACCTGGAGTTCCATCTCCTCCAGGGCTCAGCATCGAGCGGCCCTCATTGATTCCCCCACACCTGCCTGCAAGGTATTCCCATCGAGGCCCTTGGTCGGTGCCTCTTACAGAACCCATCACACACACTGGGCCCTTGGTGATTCAGAGGCAGAACTGGCTGTTTAGAGGATTGTGGGCTCCTCAAGGGCAGGGACCACACCCTCCTCTGTTTCCTCTGGAGCCCACATGGACTTGACCTGGGCCTGACACAGGCTGGCCACAGCACACTGTCTCATGAAGAAGAGAATGAACGAATGAATGAATGGGTTTGCACTGATAGGAAATGGCAAGAGATAAATTTGGAAAGGGGAATCTGGAGGCAGAGGGGAAAGTGGCTTGAAGAGGTCTCATTCTTGGACTGATGTTTCACAGAGTATTTTAGGGGATCTCAAGCTCAAGTCCCAGTACACCTCAAAGAATCGAGGGGTCATAGACCCAAAGTCCTCCCAGGAGAGGAGACTGGTTTGGTCTTCCATGCACTGGGCTCTTTCCTTGTTACTTTAGGGTTTGCTGGTTGGGGCGTGGTTCTCTCATAAGAAGAGTGGCTCCCCTGGCTCTGTTGGAGGGTTGGGCATCCTGTGGGGGATTTGCGGTTTCTCTAGAGGGCAGACATCCATGTAGCCTCTTTGTTCCCTGGAGTACCGTGGCTGACAGCGCCATCTAGAAATTTTCCCGTGGACACTGGCTCTGGTGCCCAGTGCTCTGCCTAGAACTCTAGTGGGATAGAATGTCTAGGTCATGGGGGACAGGACCCAACTTGGACCCCAGGCCCTGACAGTCCATGCCCTATTCAGGAGGTGCTAGAGGAGTGGCTGAACTGTCAGCGGGCTTGGCTCTACCTGGAACCCATCTTCAGCTCTGAAGACATCAACCGGCAGTTGCCGGTAGAGAGCAAGCGCTACCAGACCATGGAGCGGATCTGGAGGAAGATCATGAAGAATGCCTACGAGAACCGGGAGGCGAGCTCACCCGGGGATGGGAGGGGGAAGCTGGGACTACCGGGGAGCCTCCTGGTCTTGTCTCTACTGAACAAGAAAGACTGGAGGACAAGGCCAGGGCTTTGGTCTTGGCCCGTGTCCCCCTGGGTGGGCTCCCCAGTCTTGAGAGACATTCCTCAGAAACACAGCAGTTGATGATTTTCCCCTTGGAGATTTGCAGTCCACAGTAGTATTTTTATTATTTAATTAAAATAATTAATTAATTTTATTTGCGGTACGCGGGCCTCTCACTGTTGTGGCCTCTCCCGTTGCGGAGCACAGGCTCCGGGCGCGCAGGCTCAGCGCCCACGGCTCACGGGCCTAGCCGCTCTGCGGCATGTGGGATCTTCCCGGACCGGGGCATGAACCCGTGTCCCCTGCATTGGCAGGCGGACTCTCAACCACTGCGCCACCAGGGAAGCCCCACATTAGTATTTTTAAAGACCCTGACAAGTCCTACAGCAAATCAAATTACTTGGTATTGGTTAACCCTATTTATTTTGATCATAGACTTCTTTTCTGTGGGGCTGACAGGGGTGATGGAGGCAGCCCCTGGCTCGGGGCAATTTTCCTGCCCCCATTTCTTCACGGGCCCCACTGAAGGTCTCTACGTGGCAGGCATGGGTCCTCTCTGAGCCCACCTTGCTGTTTCCCAGTCAGACCGCTCTTACTTCCAGTTTCTCTCTGACCCGGGCCATCCAGGTGATCAATGTGTGCTCTGACCAGAGGCTGTTGGACAGCCTGCGGGACTGCAACAAGCTGCTGGACATGGTGCAGAAGGGCCTCAGCAAGTACTTGGAGACCAAGAGGAGCGCCTTCCCCAGGTGGGCACCACTGGCCCATGCCCACTGTGTCAGTGCCTGCCCACGAGGCTGGGGCCCCAGTGCCCCTCCAGGCTGGGGTGCAGGGATGTCAGTGGTACTGGGGCAGCTGGGACCCAGTGGCTGCCTGACCCACTCCCTCACCCCCGTTCCCCTGGCAGATTCTATTTCCTGTCTGACGATGAGCTACTCGAGATCTTGTCCCAGACGAAGGACCCCACAGCTGTGCAGCCCCACCTGCGCAAGTGCTTTGAGAACATCGCCCAGGTGGGTAACTGGGCCAAGGGCTCAGGGCCAGGAGCACTGGGGCACCTTCCCAGGGAGCACACCTCTTCTCTCACCTCAAGTCTCTTTAGCAGGAAATGAGGTGGCAAGTGAGATTCCTGGCTCTTAGAGACATACCTGGGGCCTGTGGGAGGAAGGTCAGCTGCAGAGCCCTTGGCTCAGGGTTGGGGGACCCTTGCTCCCAGCTCACCCAGGGGATCCCTGGCCCCTGCCATATACACTGAGGTTCTGGCTAGGCTGAGAAACCCATGAGGCCAGAGGCTCCTGACTCTCCTTGCCCTCATCTTCGTCTACGAGGGAGGCCACACAGGCTTGCGCAGGAGGGGGACATGCAGGGCAGGCTTAGTCTCCTTCCCCAAGTGGGCTGTGCCACAGCTGGGGACAAGGCAGTCTCATCTTGCCCACAAGCAGTCAGGGAAGACCCAGCCAAGGTGGAGCTCTCTTCTAAATGTGAGAGCCACCTTCTGAAGGTGGAGGGCACAGGCGGGGTCAGCACTGGGGCTCTGGTGGGCAGGGCTTCTGGGCACACTGAGGGTAACCTCACTCTTAACTGCCCCCTGCCCACAGCTGCTCTTCCAGGAGGACCTGGAGATCACACATATGTACTCGGCAGAGGGTGAGGAGGTGCAGTTGTCCTTCTCCATCTACCCATCCAGCAACGTGGAGGACTGGCTGCGGGAGGTGGAACACAGCATGAAGGCCAGTGTGCGGGACATCATCGAGAGAGCCATCAAGGCCTACCCCACAGTGAGCCATGCCTCCCCTCCCAGCACAGTCTCCCAACCTACTCGTTCTTCCGTTTGCTCCTTTCTCAGTGCCTCTGTGCTCTATCACGGGGGCTGGGCTACCTGTCTACCTCATCCTCAGTCAGCCAGAGTGTCTCTGGGGGCAAAGGGTCCTTGGGGCCCACTCAGGGAGGAATCTGAAAACAACCTCTAAAAAGTGAGACTGGCTCCTAGTGATAATCAGTTGCTATGGTTATGTTTCATGCACTCACTGTGTGCCAGGCCCTGGGATGGGACTTCACCCCCATTACCTCTCTCAGCCCCACAATCAGTGGCTAGCCTGGGTGTTAAGCCTTATCCTACAAAGTAGCCGAGAGATGTTTCCTGCCCAAAGGGCATGTGGTTCATAGGTGGCAGTCAGGATTTGAACCCAGGACTGTGTGTTCCCCAGTCCTGGGCTCCCACCCCTGTGCTTCCAGGTCTCCTCTGCAGAGGAAGTAATGACTCTGCCCAGCCCTGAGAGGCCCAGAGCTTAATGGCTTCTCTGCTTTCGAGGTGGAATTAACAACCTGAGACCAGAAGCACAGATGACATTTAAGGGAAAAACAGTGTGCAGGGTCGGGGCTGGCAGCTTCCACAGCCCCGTCTGTGTTATCGTCCCAGATACTCAGGACTCAGTGGGTTCTGAACTGGCCTGGCCAGGTGACCATAGCTGGGTGCCAGACCTACTGGACCATGGAGGTGGAAGAGGCTCTGGAGGCCAGCAACCTCAGTACCCAGCTGTTCCCCCAGCTTGCCCGGCAGGTGAGACTCAAGGGGGTCACCATCTGCTCCCCACAAACACCCTACACCCTGGGAGAGCCCAGGCCCTCCAGGAGCTTTGTTGTGTACTGATCCTGGAAGAGGCCTGTGGGTGGAGCCAAAGAGTAGAAAGTTAGACACCCTTGAAATGAGTGTCTCATGACCAGCCACAGTGGGAGGTATTGGGGCTCTGAGGGGAGCTCTGAGGACAGGCAGATGCCCCTCTCCCGAAGGTCACCGTGGGAGCCTCCTCCTGGAGCCCTCCTGGGCTACCCCGCAGCTTGCGCTCACTCTGTGCACTAGCTCCTCACCACACTCCTTCCTCAAGCTCCTCGCCAGGCCCCACCACCTCACCTGGCCCTTGACACCATAAGCTGCAGGGAGGCAGATGCCATGCATGTGCCTCCGTTTTTATCACTTCCCTGCCAGACTTCCCATGTGACCAGTGCCCTGCCTGCCTTCCCCCTGCCTGGTCACTGCACCCCACCCATCCCAGACCATCAGAAGCCC
The DNA here is from genome assembly GCF_003676395.1 of Aethalodelphis obliquidens. Lineage (NCBI taxonomy): Eukaryota > Metazoa > Chordata > Mammalia > Artiodactyla > Delphinidae > Aethalodelphis > Aethalodelphis obliquidens. Next base: position 1,602,969 of record NW_020837966.1, read on the forward strand.
CCAGAATAGAGGGGTTGTTCCTGGCGGAAGCCCACCCTCTCAACAAGGGAGGGGAAGCCTGCCTGCAGTGTGGCCCTGCCCATTCCTGATGGTGTCCCCTGACTCCTGCAGCTCAGTGACCTGGTGGCACTGGTGCGGGGGAAGCTGTCCCCCATGCAGCGAGCTGTGCTGTCAGCGCTAATCGTCATCGAGGTCCACGCCAAGGATGTGGTGAACAAGCTGATTCAGGAGAACGTGGTCAGTGTGAATGACTTCGAGTGGATCTCACAGCTGAGGTGAGGAGGCAGGTGGTGTGGCCACGTCCAGGGCCAGAGCAGCAGCAGGAGGGGTCAAGGGACGTGGGGAGTCAACTACAATAGGGTGGTCCCAGCCCTCGGGGCCCTGGGGCAAGTTGGGCGCCTAGATGACTTCACTCCCCAAAATAACCGCCTCTCCCCTACCACATACCCTGCACAATGGCCCGTGGTCCACATGGCCTGGGAACCTATCTCCCTGCAAAACCAGGTACTACTGGATGAATAACAACCTGTACACCCGGGCTGTGAATGCCAAGTTCATCTATGGCTACGAGTACCTAGGCAACAGTGGGAGGCTGGTGATCACGCCCCTCACAGACAGGTGAGTGCCCCCCTCCCCACGTACCCTCCCACACTGGGCCCCTCCCTCCAGTTCTGACTGGCCCAGGAGTCCAGGGCCCACAAGGCGCAGTCAGTCCATCAAAGGTTAGTAGCTCAGCTTTCGGGTTTAAAACTGGCTCTGCCTGTCATGGGCTGGGCGACCTTGGGCAGGTGGCTCAACGCCCCCTATGCCTCAGTTTCCTCTGCAGCTTCCTCAGGGTGGTTATGAGAGTTTTGTGAGCTGATGTGTAAAGCTCTTAGCACCTGTGTGGTGCTCAGTAAGCATCTAATGGGTGTGGGCTTTACTGATTTTATCAGTCAGATCCTCCTTTCAACACGAGAGAGGAATTGATCTTGAGAGAAACAATGGGCGAGTCCCTTTACAAAGTGAACACTTCTCTTCTAAAGCAATCAGTTGTTTCCTCTGGCTGTCTGTATTTAGTAGCAGCTGGATTTTCAAATTGGGTTTTGAGGAAAGGAAGGGAAGAGTGGCCACAGGTCAGCCATCCTGGCAGGTCCCTGAGCCAAGCGCTGCAGGGCCATGGGGTGGGGGAGCACTGGCCAGGTGGCTGAGGGCTCCAGTCCTGACCCTGGCAGCCAGGGCTGGGCCCGCCTGGGGCCCTGAGAACGGGGAGGAGCAGGAGCTGCCCCTCCACAGGGCCCAAGACGGTGGGGGATGGGGGCTGTCTCTCCTCGTGCCTGTGGGACTCCTGAGGAAGGTGCACGGCCCACACCCATCTCCTCTCACTCCCGCAGGTGCTACCTGACCCTGACTGGGGCCCTGCACCTCAAGTTTGGGGGTGCCCCAGCTGGCCCAGCTGGCACAGGGAAAACTGAGACCACAAAAGACCTGGGCAAGGCCTTGGCCATCCAGACCGTTGTGTTCAACTGCTCCGACCAGCTCGACGTCATGGCCATGGGCAAGTTCTTCAAGGGCCTGGCCAGGTAAGGCTGGGTGTGCAGGTGGCACAGACAGGGCAAGAAGGCTGAGCTCTCCCGGGACACTGCCGAGAGGAGCCTCACGGTTTGGTGGAGGGGAGGGGATGGGATAACAGGAGTCAAAGGCTCGGCCCCTGGCGGCCACTGGGACGGGGTGGTGGGCGGTGGGATTGTGGCTGAGCTGACAGAGAGCGCCACTGAGGGCTTCCTCCCCAGCAGAGTCAGCGGGGGCCCTTGGAGGTGCCAGGGGGCTCTGAACTCATATCCACCCTCAACATTCTCCCCTCAGTGCTGGGGCCTGGGCCTGCTTCGATGAGTTCAATCGCATCGATATCGAGGTGCTGTCTGTGGTGGCGCAGCAGATCACCACCATCCAGAAGGCGCAGCAACAGCGGGTGAGCCTCCTGGGGGCCACCCCCGTCCACGCCTCCCGCAACTGACCACGTTTTCCCTTCAGCTATACCCGTCCCGCCCATGCCGCCTTGCAGCCCCCCACACTGGTGGGGTGAGAAGCCAGGTGCTCAGGCCTGCCCTAAGCCCAGCCTCTCTCATCTCACAGGGGACTGGGCAGTCCCCCCCACCCCAGAAGAGCTGTCTCTGGGGGACTTCTGAAGCCAGTCGGGGAGCCCCATATCCTTACCCCACTCTGGGTACAGCTCCTAGGCCAAGCTGCAGTAGATGAAGCGGTCCCTCCCCACATCCTGACCGTTATGGAAAGTCCCAGCCATTTGTCCTTCTAGTTTTGTTCAGGGTGGTCAGAGGTCTTTTCCTGGGGATAAGAGCTGGGAGGCTGGCAGGTGTCCCAACCCCAGTAAGGCCCTGGGTCCTAGTAAGGGCCGAGTTTGCCCAGGTCTAAGGAGAATCAGTGTTGGGAAATGGGGGTGGAAGAAGATATGTGAAGGGAAGGGGAGCCGGGACCTGGGAGGCCACGGGTAGCCAGTGGGACCAGACGTCTTAGGCCAGATCCTGAGAGAGGAGCCAACCCATGGTCAGGGGTCCAGTCCAGGCTGACCGGTTATAGTCAGGACAGGGACATCAAGAGGGGATGAGGGGGAACATCCAGAGGATGCGGCAGGTGAGCCAACCCCTCCCTACCCCTGTAGGTGGACCGCTTCATGTTTGAAGGTGTTGAGATCCCACTTGTGCAGTCCTGCGCTGTGTTTATCACCATGAACCCGGGATACGCTGGTCGCACGGAGCTGCCCGATAACCTGAAGGTGAGTTCGGACCTAGGTTTGTCCAGGAGGCTGCTCAGGGTATTGGGAAACACCAGAGCTGTGGCCTGGGCTCAGAGATGCTAAAGCACTTATGCAAGTACACACAGCTGCTGGACATCAGGGACTGTGCTTCCCCATGGCAGCCCTCCTGCCCAGGGGCCCTGAAGCCCACCCCCAGCCATGGAGAGGAGGGCCCAGGCTTGTCCTCAGGGCTTGGCAGAAGGTAAGGGGCAGGTTCAAGTCAACACAAAGGACTGGTTTCTAACGGGCAGAGGGATCCACTCATAGGGGCGTATAAGCCTCAGCTGTGGTAGGTGCAGTGGAGGGAGGATCCAAGCGTCGGTGGGGGAGGAGGGCAGTGAAGCTTCCTTCAGAGGACCAGACAGTCCAGAGAGCAGGTGGTGCTCTGGGAGGGGAGGTTGGCCTCTCCATTCACACGTACACCATGTGCCCCAGGCACTGTTCCGGCCTGTAGCCATGATGGTTCCAGATTACGCCATGATCGCTGAGATCTCCCTCTACTCCTTTGGCTTCAACGAGGCCAATGTGCTGGCCAAGAAGATCACGACCACCTTCAAGCTATCCTCCGAGCAGCTCAGTTCCCAGGTGAGGTCATGCCCTAACCAGGTTCCAGGGTCTGAGAGCTGCTGCCTTCCCCTAGCAACCCTAGGAGATAGGTATTACATCCCCATTTCTCAGCTGAGGTCACTGAGGTCCTAAGTAGGCAGGAGCCTGGCCAGGCTCATGTGGTGCACAGGGGAGCTGGAACAGGAGCCGGGAACAGATGCCCACCTGGGCCAGTTCAGGTGCAAGCGAGGGTCAGCCAGTAAGAGACCAAGAGCCACACAATCCAAGGCTGGATAGCAAGTGCACCTAGGTCTCGTGGGACCAGAGTGGGACAACCAGCACCCGCTCCACCCGAACCTCCCAACACCAGGGCCTTCCCCTCAGTGAGCTGAGCCCAGGTTCTAGGGCACATGCTGTTGGTATAGGCACCAGCACTGGCGGATGAGCTTTCCTGTTTGGCTCCAGTCTCAGGCAGGCTCCCCCTTTGCAGTGGCAGAGATGAGCCCTAGCTCTGGGCTTACATGCTGCCAGCTTAGTTTCTTTCTTTTTTTTTTTTTTTTTTTTTGCGGTACGTGGGCCTCTCACTGTTGTGGCCTCTCCCGTTGCGGAGCACAGGCTCCGGACGCGCAGGCTCAGCGGCCATGGCTCACGGGCCTAGCTGCTCCGCGGCATGTGGGATCTTCCTGGACCGGGGCACGAACCCGCATCCCCTGCATCGGCAGGCAGACTCTCAACCACTGCGCCACCAGGGAAGCCCCCCCAGCTTAGTTTCTTAATGGTTCCAAAAGGGTCCCTGGTGTCACCCTAATGGGCCCTCTTTAGGTGACCTGCTCATGCATGAACACCCATCACTGTGGCTTGGGAGACCATACTGCCTTTGACCAGGTGGGGCCCACCGAAACCCATGGGCTAGAGGAGCATTCTGTTACTGGGAAAAACGGCAGCTGTCCACAGAGTGCACCATAGGTGCCAGCGCTTCCACACACCCTTCTTTCTAACCATCCACTTTCAACAATGTACCCCCTCAATAGAGCAGCTATCCCCACATTGTTCTGGAAATGCAATCAACCCTTCCCAAGTGCTGATGACCCAAAGCCAAGCCCAGTCTCTTCATCCAGCTCCAAGTCCAAGATTTCTGGGAAATGTGCTGGTCTGTGGGTCAGGTCCAGATGTAGCTTCCTGGTCTGGCACCATGAGGCAAAATGATAAGTTTAACTATTTCCAACACACCTGCTATATAATGGAGAGAAACAGAACCAGAGGCAAAAGCGGGGAAAGCCAAGGTAGTACGGCCGAAAGGGTGGGTCTGGAGAGATATGATGAATGTTAGAAGGAAGCTTAAAGGCCATCGAGGCAAGTCTGCTTGTGGCACAGATGGGAAACTCCTTCATCCCCTTTTTGAACAAAACTTGAGTGCCTCCCTGCCCTTGGCGCTGTGCTGGGACCACAGGGATTGAGCCATGACCAAGGCAGACTCCTCACCCTCAGGGGCCAAGAGGCAAGCAGGGGTGCAGGATAGGTAACCTGGTAAGGGGAGTGGGCCACTGGGGCAGTGAAGTAGAGGGCACCACAGGAACCCAAAGTGGGGCACCTGGCCCAGGCTGGGGAATGCAGGTGGGTGCGGATGGCCTGCAGGGGAAGTGACACTTCAGCTATGAGCTAGGCAATGAGGCACGGCCAGGTGTCAGGTGGGAGACAGTGTTCCAGACAAAAGACCCGAGAGGGACAATGCTCACCCACCCCTCCTCCTGTATGGTGGTGACAGGATCACTATGACTTTGGGATGAGAGCTGTGAAGACTGTGATCTCAGCTGCCGGGAACCTTAAGCGAGAAAACCCCAGCATGGATGAGGTGAGCTGCATCCAAAGAGGTGTCTGGGGAGTGGGGCTCTAGGGAGGCTCTGGAGCAGCTAGAGGGGTGTCTGACCTGGGCCTCTGCTGCAGGAGCTGATTTGCCTCCGGGCCATCCGAGACGTGAATGTGCCCAAGTTCCTGCAGGAGGACCTCAAGCTCTTCTCTGGGATCGTGTCTGACCTGTTCCCCACCATCAAGGAGGAGGTGACTGACTACGGCAACCTAGATGAGGCCATACGCAAGGCCTGTGAGAAGAACAACCTCAAGGATGTGGATGGTGAGCCCCTGGCCCTACCGTCCTGTGGTGCCAGAGGAGGGCTGGGTCCAGCCACCCCAGGTTGCAGTCCAGCCTCAGGGTCCCTCCCGCCTGGCCAGGCATGCTGCAGGCTGGGGCTCTCTGCCCCTATCTCCGCTGGGACACTTCAGGTGGTGGGAGTCTAGGGAAAAACTCTCCTTCACTCTCACATCAACACTTCTGACACCAGATGTGTGGGGTTTTACCCACGCTCATCAATTCTCGAACACAGCTGTGTTCTACAATTCAATTCAATCCTGACATTAATCAGAGTTAGCATAGACCCCACAGGTTACGGGCTCAGTCCCACAAGACTGCCCCCACTTCAGATACTAGTCACAAGTACTGGGTCCCCAGGTTACCCACAACCTCTGTCCTATTTGGCTACAAATCAGAGGTTCCCATGACCCCGCCCCCCTCTGGCTTGATCATTTGCTAGAACAGCTCAAAGAACTCAGGGAAACACGAACGCTTGCTGATTTATTATATAATAAAGGATGTGATAAAAAGGATACAGATGAACAGCAGGATGAAGAGATACATAGGGCGAGGTCTGTCCCCGTGGAGTGGGGGTGAGTCACCTTCCCAGCCCGTGGATGTGTTTACCAATCCAGAAGTTCTCCAAACCCTTACTTTTGGGATCTTTTTCTGAGGATTCATCATTCAGGCATGGTCACTTATTAACTCCACTTTCAGACCCTCTCCCATCTCCGGAGAATGAGGGTGGGCCTGAAAGTTCCAAGCTTCTTCCGGTGACCAGTCCCCTCCCAGGAGTTCACCACCAAGAGTTGCCTCATTAGAACATAAGATGTTCCTAACACTTGGGAAATTACACAGTTAGGAGTTCTGTGTCAGGAACCAGAGACTAAATATTGGAACTTGAAGGTTCTCCAAGCACCCCTATTTACAAGGGTTTGAGGAGCTATGCATCAGGAACCAGGAACAGAGACGATACAGAGATTGCCTATTATTTCACAGTGGGGAAGCAGGTGCTGCCCTTCCTCCCCGTGGAGGAGCAGTCACAGCTTGGACCACACCCTTGGCCTTGTTACTCCTTGACAGAGGCTCTCCTCTGCCTCATCCTCACCTGCTTGGGGTGGGAATGGGGTTTGATGTCTGGGATGGGGGAAGATGGTGAGCCTATCCACACCCCTGCCCTTCACCGTTCTTCATTAAATATGCGGCCCTAAGCACCCCCCTGGCCTGCTGAGGCCCCAGCAGGCGAGTTGAATGAAGCCTCAAACTCTTCTCTCCCTCACGGCCTTGGGGCAGCTTTGCCAGCACCAAATAACTGGATCTTGTCCCTTTGGCAGGGGCCCCCAGACCTGCATCGCTCTCCTGGACCCCTCTTCTTGGGCTAAAGTGATGTGCTCATTCCCTACCTGTGTGGGTCTGGCCTGCCACTGCAGCAGGCAGCTGCCCCTACAGCTCTGGTCTTAGTCAGTCAGAGACGCTGACCGACACTGGATCTTTTATTTATTTATTTATTATTTATTTTTGGCTGCATTAGGTCTTTGTTGCTGCGCGTGGGCTTTCTCTAGTTGTGGTGAGCGGGGGCTACTCTTCTTTCGGGTGTGCGGGCTTCTCACTGCTGTGGCTTCTCTTGTTGCAGAGCATGGGCTCTAGGCACGTGGGCTTCAGTAGTTGTGGCATGCAGGCTCAGTAGTTGTGGCTCACGGGCTCTGGAGCACAGGCTCAGTAGTTGTGGTGCCAGGGCTCGAACCCGTGTCCCCTGCATTGGCAGGCAGATTTTTTTTTTTTAAGTTATTTTTAGCATTCAGGATTTCTTTCTTTTTTAAATTTATTTATTTATTTTTGGCTGTGTTGGGACTTCGTTTCTGTGCGAGGACTGTCTCTAGTTGCGGCGAGCAGGGGCCACTCTTCATCGCGGTGCGTGGGCCTCTCAATGTTGCAGCCTCTCTTGTCGCGGAACACAAGCTCCAGACATGCATGCTCAGTAGTTGTGGCTCACAGGCCTAGTTGCTCTGTGGCATGTGGGATCTTCCCAGACCAGGGCTCGAACCCGTGTCCCCTGCATTGGCAGGCAGATTCTCAACCACTGCGCCACCAGGGGAGCCCGGCAGGCGGATTCTTAATCACTGTGCCACTAGGGAAGCCCCTGACCCTGGATCTTGTCCCTGGGATTTTGCCTCATGTTGGCCAGCACTTCCCTGGGGCCATGCTCTCAGTAAGCTGGGTGGTAGCTTTGGAGCTGAAGTTGATTTTGAGGCCTGTGACAGTTCCTCACTGAGCAAGCCTGTGCCAGCTGGACACCCGACCAGTGGATGTTAGGGAGTAATAGTCACAATGTAAATAATGGCTGGCCATTAGCAGAGAATTCCTGCTCTGTGCCAGGCTGTGTGCTCAGGGCTTCACCTGCCTCTACCTATGAGGTAGGTACTACTGCCATCCCCACCATCCCCATTTTACAGATGAGGAAACTGAGGTGCAGGGAGTGAGGTAACCCATCACAGGTCACACAGCAAGCTAGTGTCAGGACCAGGATCTAAGCCCCCACTCTGATCCCTGGGCTCCCTGCCATGTCCTTCCAGGATTCCTGACCAAGTGTATCCAGCTGTATGAGACCACGGTGGTGCGGCACGGCCTCATGCTCGTTGGGCCCACAGGCTCTGGCAAGAGTAACGTAAGTGTTCCCTGTGCTATACAGTAGGTCCCTGTTGGTTATCTATTTTAAATACAGCAGTGTGTACATGTCAGTTCCAAACTCCCAATCTATCCCTCCCCCCACCCTTTCCCCCTGGCAACCATAAGTTTGTTCTCTATACTCCAGTATAAAATAAAAATTAAAAAAAAAAAAAAGACTAATATAAGTGGAGCCTAGCTGGGCAGCCCAGTACCCAGACAGTGGACCTGAGGGTAGAACAGCCTCAACAGGGGTCTTGGCCCCCACTTGTGCCTCCTTGGCCTTTAGAATACCGTCCTGCCCGCCGTGGCCCACAGCCCACTTCAGCCCTTCTCTCCAGCGAGCTTGGAGGCTCACTCTTGGCTGGCCCTTCTCCACAGTGTTACAGAGTCCTGGCAGCTGCCATGACGTCGCTGAAAGGGCAGCCATCCATCAGCGGCGGTGTGTACGAGGCCGTCAACTACTACGTGCTCAACCCCAAGTCCATCACAATGGGCCAGCTGTACGGGGAGTTTGACCTGCTCACCCATGAGTGGTGAGTGGCCCGGGACCCCTCCAGTGACTGCCCTGCTCCCAGACCTTTGCAGGCTATGGGCCGTGGGCCGCCTCCCTCCCTGAGCCAAGTGGAAGGTTGGGAGCTCTGGCTTTGAAGCCCAAATACCTGGGACTCTACCCACCACTGCACTTCCTCACTGAGTGACCCACCTCACCCCCTGGGCCTTTGTCCCTCATCTGCAAAGTGGGGAAAAAAATGACACCATTATTATGGAAGATGGCTGGGACAGTGTAGCACATGCTGAGCTCTCAGTACATGTTGACTTTTGTTAGTACCCACGAGAGGCTGGTGGTCTCTCTTGGGGCCTCTGCTCCTGGGCTGAGATGTGCATTTTAGGGGAAGTGCACCAAACTGGGAGAGATGTCAGCACCTGAGGGTTTTCTCCAGGGCTATTCTGTCTCTCCAGAGAAGTCTCCAGTCTCCTGCTGGGGTGTCTTCTTGGTCCCAGTGTTCTGGAACCCAATGGAGGATGGGCACTGGAGAGGGGCAGTCACCCATCTTTCTGAATGTGGGCCTGTCCAGCTTCCCCCATTTCTGGTAAAGGGCCTCACCCATGCCTACTCCAGGCTCTTGTGTGGTTAGGTGGTGGCCTGGGGATCAGACCAGAAAAATGCCCTCCTACTCACCCCCTTCCCTGGCATTTGGTGCCTCTGAAGTCTGAGGCTTCTTGGGTTCTCTGGCAGGGACTAGATATATCTCATGACCCTGCTTTCTCTACGAGGTCATTTACCCCTTCTCCACCTCTGTCCATCTTCCGGGACTGTGTGGACCTCTGTTTCTGTGTTGCCTCCTCCCCCATCTTCCTTTTCTTTCTTTTTTTTCTTAAATTCCAGGACACTATAGTTTTTTTTGTTGTTGTTTGTTTGTTTTTTGTAAATTTATTTATTTTTGGTTGTGTTGGGTCTTCGTTGCAGTGTGCGGGCTTCTCATTGTGGTGGCTTCTCTTGTTGTGGAGCGTGGATTCTAGGCGTGTGGGCTTCAGTAGTCGTGGCACGCAGGCTCAGTAGTTGTGGCTCATGGACTGTAGTGTGCAGCCTCCGTAGCTGTGGCGCACGGGCTTAGTTGCTCCGAGGCATGTGGGATTTTCCCAGACCAGGGCTCGAACCTGTGTCGCCTGCATTGGCAGGCGGATTCTCAACCACTGCGCCACTGGGAAAGTCCCCTCATCTTCCTTTTCTTTTGGGGATATTACTTTTCATTCTCCTTTAATAGAACTTTAGTGAGGACTCAGCAGGGAGAGAATATAAGCACACATTTTCATTATATTTATTATACCAAAAAGTCCTATTTTCCCTGCTATAATTTTTAAATGAATGAAGATATTTAAGAAAAAAACAAAAGCAGAGCAGGGCCAGCATGGATCCAGGTTTCCCTGGGAGCCAGCTGTGCTTGCCGCCCTGCCTCCCCTGCACCTACAGCCCTTTCCACCCTGGTGGCTGCAGGACAGATGGGATTTTCTCCTCCCTCATCCGGGTGGGGGCCATCACCTCTGACACCAACAAGAAGTGGTACGTGTTCGATGGGCCGGTAGACGCCATCTGGATTGAGAACATGAACACGGTGCTGGACGACAACAAGAAGCTGTGCCTCAGCTCCGGGGAGATAATCAAGCTCACAGAGGTGTGTCCGCCTGTCTGCTCACTCTGCTCTCCTTCGCAGCCAGGTGGCCCAGGGCACACCACGCTAGCCAAGCCTCATCCCCCTCCACCCTTCCCTCTTGGGGCCACAGCGCCATCCCCATCCCCAGGCTCCTGTACCGCAGGCACGTCCTACACAGCTGCTCAGTGCTGCCCTTTCGGCAGACCCACTTTCTGTGATGCTCCGAGCCTAGGGCCAGGACAACTACCCCAGCTCCTGGTTGATGCTGTGCCTCCCAGGCCTATTTGCAGTCATATCGGCCCATTCTGGGTTAGGCATACTGGCAATGTGCCTGGAGTCTGGAGAACTTGGGAACAGCTGCCTGGTGGGAAGTGTGGGGCAGTTCTTAGAGAAGGAGGGGTATTGCCTGAGCCTAAGAGCAGCCAGTCTCTTGAGTCCTTCTGAGAACACCTGGATGTCAGTGTGACCCTGTGTCCATGTACACAGGTGCGGGGCTTTGGAGCAGAGCACACAGCTCCCATCGGATATCCCCAGGGCTCTAGGGACCCCAAAATGCCCTGACCCGAGGCTGGCCAGAGGGCTCCCAGGAATCTCCTTAGACTCCTTCTTGGCCTCTGGGGAGGGCTGTGTTATCAGCTGAGGGCCAAAAGGTTCCTGCATTTGCCCCCACCCCAGCCCTGTTCCTGGCCCAGCGCCTGCCCCGTGGCCTGCCCAGAGTTGCAGGATGGGCAACACCTCCCCATGGCCCCGCAGCCCTTTCCCCTGCCGTGGAGGCTGGCGGCTGGCCCACTCACGCAGTTCATCTTGGCACCAGGCGATGACCATGATGTTTGAGGTGCAGGACCTGGCAGTGGCCTCCCCAGCCACAGTATCCCGCTGCGGTATGGTGTACCTGGAGCCCAGCATCCTGGGGCTCATGCCCTTTGTCGAGTGCTGGCTGAGGCATCTCCCTGCTTTACTCAAGCCCTTTGCGGAGCAGTTCAAGGCCCTCTTTGTCAGCTTCCTGGAGGTGAGTGAGACTACGGTGTGCCGGCCCAGGTGGGGCAGCCGGGTGCTATGGCCACCAGCCACAAGAGCTGGGTGTCCATCCCCTGTAGGGGTCCATCACTTTCGTCCGGTCCTCAGTGAAGGAGGTGATCACCTCAACCAACAGCAACCTGACCATGAGTCTCCTCAAGCTGCTGGACTGCTTCTTCAAGCCCTTCCTGCCTAAAGAGGTACGGCTCTGAGCAGTGGGCTGGGGGCCTTCTCTCCTCATCTGAGGGCCCTGAATCCCAAGTCCAGCTTTCTGGAAGAGAGAATCAGATTGGCTCACATGGGTCATGGGACACCCTGTCCAGTCTGCTGCAGACACAAAACTACGGCAGAGGCCAAGGGATGGCCCCCACCCCCTGGCTTCCTCAGGCCACTTAGTTCTGTCCCCGCCTCTGTCCCCAGGGCCTCAAGAAAATACCTCCCAAAAAGCTGAGTCGCATCCCAGAGCTGATCGAGCCCTGGTTCATCTTCTCCCTGATCTGGAGTGTGGGTGCCACAGGGGACAGCGCCAGTCGCATCAGCTTCAGCCACTGGCTCAGGATCAAGATGAAGACAGAAAACGTGAGAGGCGGCAGCTCCTGGGCTGGGGTCCAAGGTCTGGGATGCATACGCTGAATGCTGGGTGTTTTGGGGCCGTCCCCCAGGCCCCGGCCCCCAGAAACAAGTAGCCACACAAGCCACCGGGTCTCACCGCCTGGTTTTCCCCCTGGTCCTTCACAGCTGACCTTGCTCTTTCCGGAGGAGGGGCTGGTGTTTGATTACAGGCTAGAGGACGGCGGCATCAGCAGCACCACTGACGATGAGGACGATGATGAGGGCAAGCAGGTGACTGCAGACCTGCCCAGGGAGGGCCCCACTGGGTGGCGGCTGTCCTCCTCGATGAATAGTGACTGCAGAGAAGAGGCTGCATTGACGGTCACAGGTCTCAGACTGGGGTTATTTGCATCATCTCCTGAATCCTCACAGACCCACAGCGTGGTTATTATTGTGCCCATTTCCCAAACAAGGAAATTGAGGCTCAGAACTGTCGCGCCCAGCTAGTCGGTGGCAGAGCTGGACTTGAACCTGGGACTGGGAGATGTCAGAGTGCCTCCCTTCCCAGCCATACACACTGCCTCCCCTGTGTTGATGCTGAGCCCAGGTATTAATCAACTCAGTTCTACTTAAAAGCCCCATTTGCCCAGGGGCTGGGCTCCTCAGGGGTGGGGGAGTAAGCCCCCATGGCCTGTCTTGATGTCCCCATTTCTCCTCTTAGCCAGCGAGGGTCCCATTAGCCTACCCTCATGGGATCAGGACTCTAGCCCAGAAGGAGGAGGGGCCAGAGAGGCATCTATAGAGATGGTTACTGCACAGGGTCCTGCTGGGGGTCTCACGGGGCATGTTTGAGTCTAACCATCAGTACCGTTCCCAATGGGACATGTGGGTTTGACCACAGTGAACACCCCCATCAAGGGAGGTCTGCAAGTTGAGTCAGGGCTGTGGGTGAAGGGATGCATGCAGGCGGGGATGGTGGGGGAGAGCGGGCCAGGTGACCTCTCAGTGTCTAGGCGATGCCAGCCCCATGGTTCTGGCCCTCACATGCTTGGGTAGCCTAAACTAAACAGCAGAGACCTTTGCATTCTGGGTTGTCCAGTTCCCAGAGTACTTCCTTCATGCAGAGGCCCAGAGACTGGCCCCACTGAGGTAGCTGGATGCAGGGAAGCCTTCACTTGGGCAGCTGTGTGCAGAGAGCCCCCCATTCCTGGAGGTTTGTTCTGGGAGTCCCCCACCCTGTGTGGAGAGTGGGCACAGGGATTCCTGTTTCTGTCAGAAGCAGCCCTTCACCTGGACCCTCTTGCTGAGTCCCAGCAGTGCCGCTCCTTGCCCTCCTGGTGCACTTGGCCAAGGGTGAGACGGGGAGAAGGTTCCAGGCCCACCCTGTGCCACCTGTGGTTCCAGGTTGCCTGGGTGAAGTGGATGGACTCCTCAGCTTCGTTCACCATGATGCCAGATACCAACTACTGCAACATCATCGTGCCAACCATGGACACCATCCAGATGTCCTACCTGCTAGACATGCTACTCACCAACCGCAAGCCCGTGAGTGCCCCTGCCATGCCCTGCTTCCAAGTGCCCCACACTTCCAAGGCCTAGGTCAGGAGTGGCTGGCTCCCACACTGACAGGGCGGCAGCTCGTGCTGCATGCTGGGCCCTGTGAGAGCGCTCTGACCCTGTGTCCCCTGCTCTCCTAGGTGCTGTGCATCGGGCCGACGGGCACAGGGAAGACCCTCACCATCTCCAACAAGCTTCTCAAGAACCTGCCGCTGGAATACATCAGCCACTTCCTCACCTTCTCTGCCCGCACCTCAGCCAACCAAACCCAGGACCTCATCGACAGCAAGCTGGATAAGAGGCAGGCACCCTGGTTCCTTCCTGGGTCCGATGTCCCCCAGCCTGGCTCGGCCAGCTGCTGTCCCCCCTCCCCTCCCGGGTGGCCCTTGGGCTCCCTTGCAAACTGCTCTGGAGCCTTCTTCCATCAGGAGTTCCCACCGAGCCCTTCTGTGGGTGCTCTCCCTGGGCAGAGCACTCGGGAGGGGCTTGTTATCTATCTGCCTAGAGGCAAGGCTCAGAGCAGCCAGGTGTGATGTCCCAGGACGCTCAGAATGGGACAAGGAGTTGCTCAAGAGGCTCAGCAATTCGGGGGAGCCTGAAGTTAGTGAGGGCTTCCCAGAGGTGAAGCTGCCATCCTGCCACCCTGGATTCCCTGAGGACCTGGTACCCGTGGGTGCTGGGCTTACACAGCCCCATCCCACAGGCGGAAGGGCGTGTTCGGGCCGCCCCTGGGGCGCAACTTCATCTTCTTCATCGATGACTTGAACATGCCGGCCTTGGAGACATATGGCGCCCAGCCGCCCATCGAGCTTTTGCGCCAGTGGATGGACCACGGCGGCTGGTATGACCGCAAGATCATCGGTGCGTGCTGGCCGCCTGGGGCAGCGGGGCAGGGCTGGGTGTGCTGGGCAGGGCCAGGGCCTCACCCGTTAGGCACAGTAGGCACAGGGCCTGGGCCCACAGGACTCACAGAGAGTCCATGGAAGTGTTTTAATGTCTTTTAAAATAAAGGGGAAAATGAACTTCTAGGTCAAAGAACATTTAAAATGCATAATATTAATATATTTGTCTATGTACCAATACTGTGGTAAATTATAATTTTTAATATATATATTTTTTAATGGAGGAGGAGGCCCAAGAAGGCAAAAGTGCCCAGGGCCTACAGAAGTCTTAATGTAGCCCTGGGCAGGGCCTTCTGACTTCCTGCCCTGACTCCAGGAGCCTTCAAGAGCCTGGTGGACATCAACTTTGTCTGTGCCATGGGCCCCCCCGGTGGAGGCAGGAATGCTATCACTCCACGGCTGACCCGCCACTTCAACTACCTGTCCTTTGCTGAGATGGATGAGGTCAGCAAGAAGCGCATCTTCTCCACCATCCTGGGCAGTTGGATGGGTGAGTATCGGGCAGGAGTGGGGTAGGAGGCCACGGGCTAGGGCAGAAGCCCCAGCCAGGTAAGCCACACCAAGGACAGCTGGGCAGCACTGGGAAGGGCCGAGTGGCTGAACCACTGACATCAGCCCTGGCTTCACCCCTTACTCAGCTATGTTACCTTTGGCCAATTCATGAACCTCTCTGAGCCTCAGTTTCTTCATCTGAAATGGGTGATAATATCAGTGCCCAACACCCCGAGTTGTGAAGGTTAAATAAGACACTGCATGTAGAGCATCTAGCAAGAAGCCCGGCATGTGGTAACTGTGGAATATATGATTTATACATATGTATACATGTATTTTCATCCGTATAAGTACACGCATATATGGTAGAAAGGCTAGTGAAAGGATGTTACTTTTGTAAATCAGGAAGTGCCACCAAGATAGAATGGACAAAATGGCCCTGATTTTCCATGGAGCTTGAAGAAAAGTCTGTTCCAGGATGCAGTTTTCCCCAACCAGTCCACTTCTTACATAACACACACTCTGACCTTTAAACTCCACTTGGCACTGTGCCAGGTGGTGGGTGATGGGAGTCAGGCCTTCCTTCCTCTGGCCTGGCCTGCCCTGCCCCCAGGGGCTATAGACCAGAACTTGCCCCCATGCCCAGCTTGGAGGTGGGGGCCATGTGGCTCTGAGGAGGGGGGTGATGGTCAGTGGCTGCTCTGGGGCTGCCCAGCTGAGCACAGCCGGTCAAGGTGGGCAGCAAGGGACCCACCTAACTCTGAGCCCCATGTCTCTCCCTCAACCTTCTAGATGGACTCCTTGGAGAAAAGAGTTACCGGGAGCCCGTGCGTAAGTGCAGGCCTGGGCAGGGCCTGGGAAGGCCTGGATGGGGCAGGGGCACTGGTTCCAGGGGGAGCCCTGGACTCCAGTTGGATGTCGTTGAGGCCGGGTCCCAGGGGCCACAGTGAACCATCCTCAGACTCCTGAGGGGACCTCGGGCCACTGCTAGAGCAAAGGTTGCCCAGCACCGACGGTCTGCATGGCTCACTCACCGTTACATGGCCAGTCAGTCTTTCAGTGCCCGGGTGAGTGTCCGACCCATAGTAGAAGCAAGGTGAATGCACGTTGAATGAATGAATAAGGAATCCAACAAAGTCCCACGCTGTGTGAAGAAGCAGAGGCTCTGAGGAGAGGGCATGAGCCTGGAGCCAGGAGCAACCTGAGTTCGTGTCGGGCGTCCCCCGTGTGGCAGCGGATCTGCTGCTCATTGCAGCAGGGTGACTGGCCGCTCCAGACCTCCTCAGGCCTCCGTGTCCACTGCTGACCTGCACCCAGGCCTCCCTGGGCCCTGTCTTCTCTCCTGTTCCTGGGAACAGATTTCCCTGCTCCCGTATGAGGCCAAGCCCTCCTCTTAGGCCTGAGTCCCATCCCCTATTGTCTGCTTGACAGCCACCGACATCAGTGTTCTCTTCTCCACTGGGCCATTCCATCAGCGAAGACACGCCCCGATTTCTCCCATCTTAAGAACAAAACACAAAACAAGCCCCTCTTTTCTCCCCTCCCTACCCAACCCCCCAGCCTTGGCGCCATTTCTCTGTCACCTTGAGACCAAAACGCTCCAAGAGCGTTTTCTCCTCCTGCGGGCACCAGCCCTCCCTCCCACTTTCTCTTGAGCCCCACCAGTCCCTGGAGAGGGCTCTTGTCACCAGCAGCCTTGCAGCGTCCAGACCAAAGGTCAGCTGGGTCTTCACCTTTCCCGGGCTGTCAGCTGTCTGTGGGGGTCACCCCTCCTCCTCCCAGTCGCCTTCCTAGGTGGACGGAGGGCTTACTCTCAGCCTCTACTCCCTCTAAACACACTCTTCTGGGACATCATCATCCTGCCCTGGCGATAAACCCCTTAGTGCGGATGCCGCTGAGTCTGTGTGTTTAGTCCAGACCTCTTGCCTGAACCTCGGACCAATGTCTCCTCTTGAATGTCCACTGGGCGTCTCAGGCTGAACATGTCCAAACCCGAGCCCCTGACCCACCAGCACCTGGCCCTCCATTCTTCTCAGCTGATGGCCACTGTGTCCTTCCACTCGCTCAGGACAAGGGCCTTGGCACCATCCGGACTTGCTCGCTCTCTCTGTCTCTCTCTCAGGAGGTCCTGCTGCCTCTCCCTCCAGAACCCCCCCTGAATTGCGCTGCTTAGCACCCCAGCCCTCACTCATAGGCCACTGCAGCAGCCCCCCCCACGCCGGTCTCCCTGATTCTGTCTTCACCCCCTGCATCTGTCTGTCTGTCTGGAGGTCTATCCATCCTCCACTTGCAGCCAGAGGGACCCATTCAAACGCTGAATCAGATCACATTCCTCCTCTGCTCAACCATCTCATGCAGACTAGAGCCCAGGTCCTGGCAGTGGTGGGCACCCCTCATCACTGTCTGCTCTCACCACCCCCTTGCTAAGTCCTTAACCCCCCCAGACATGCCTGCCTCAGGGCCTTCGCCCTGGCCACGCCCTCTCTGGAACACCTTCTCCAGTTCTGAACCTGCTTGGCACCTCAAGGCTTCGGGTCTCTGCTCAAGTGCCCTCCTCCGCAAGGCCTCCCCAGCATTTATGTCAAATCCCCCAACGCTGGCTCTCCCCAAACCTCTCTCCACACATTTTCCATCCCCAGTTTACTGTCAGTCCCCCAAAGAAAGTCAACTTGTTGGGGGTGAGGAGCGTGTCTGCTGGGGCTACCCTCTGTGCCCAGCACCTAGAACAGTCCTTGTGTTAATGGATGAGCCCGCTTTGGGGCTAGTGAGTTGTCCTGCCCCTTCTTTGCTTTTTTCGCTCTTCTGGGGGCTCCCTCTGCCCCAAATTCCCACTGACAGAATTTTGGTTCCCAGCAAAGAATTGCATTGTTTTCAAAGCACAAGCAAATAGGTTATGTTAATGGTGAAAATGCAAGGGGGTGATAAGCCCCCAAGGTCAGGGCTGAGTCCCAGGCCTCCACGTCCACTGTGGTGCACTCCTGAACCCCGTGTGGGCCATGCAACCCTCCCCATGCACAGCTCAGAGTGGCACGTTTCAGGTCTGGCCCCATTAGTGTTCTCAATTCCATGAATGTGTCCCAGTGCCCCAATATATGGACAGGCTATATCAGTGATAAGGATGTAAAAGGGGGGAGCTCCGGGTGAGAGATTCCTCACCCCATGGTGGGGGATACCAGGAAAGCCTTGCTGGGGAAGTAGCATCCGAGAGGGCTGCAGAGTGGGCAGAATCCAAGCATGCAGGCTGGGGAAAGGTATGTGCAGAGAACACAGCACCGGATCTGCAAGGGCTGTGACTCAGGGCCACTCTCCTGTTCCCACAGCCGGTGCCCCCAACATTTCCCACTTCACGGATCCCCTCGTGGAAGCCACCATCATGGTGTACTCCACCATCACCTCCCAGCTGCTGCCCACCCCAGCCAAATCGCACTACACTTTCAACCTGAGGGATCTCTCCAAGGTCTTCCAGGGCATGCTCATGGCCGACCCGGCCAAGGTTGAGGTGAGGACCGGTGGGCCCCCTCCCCAGTGTCCAGCAGTGGAGTGCCCACACTGCCCTCACAGTCCTCCCTGGTTTTAGGCCTTCCTACCCAAACACTCCTCAGCCTTCATCTGGCCAGGCCCTCGGGCAGGGGGTGGAGCTGGGGACACGGCAACAGGTACCAAGCCCCCAGGAGCCCTGCCTTCATGCAGCTGAGTCCTATCTTGCAGGTGAAATCCACACCTAGAATGCTGGCTGTGATGGGATCACACAAAAGCAGGAGCCGGGGCATGGCAAGGGAGGGAGGGTTCCTGGTGGAAGCCCTGTGTGTGAGAAGATTGAGGGGAAGAGTGAATGGTACCAGGTGGAAGGAGCAGGAGTGCAGCACGGAGCAGTGTCAGCTGTGCTGGGCAGGCTCTGGGGGCTGCAGGGGCAGAGAGTCCTGAAGGTGATGGGAGCTGGGGGGTGGGTAGGGGGCACATTTGCACTTTGGGATGGGGAACGGATGGGTCAGTGTGTGGGCCCAGCGTCAAGGGCATAGTGTGAATAGGACAGATGCCAGCCCTGGCCCTGCCTAGGGCCCTGCCAAAGGAGTCGAGAGAAGAGCTTTGGGGCTTCCTGAGGGCGGTCCTGTCACCCAGGGAGAGGCAGGGAGGTCAGCATGGAGGTGGCAGCAGGATGGGAGTAGAGTCAGAGGAGCTTTGGGGTCAAGTGAGTGGTTAGATGTGAGGTGTCAGGAAGGTATAAGGAGAATCGGGCATTCCTCTCGGGCTTGGGGTTTGGGGAGCTGTGGGGACCCTAAGAGGGGAGAAGCTAATTGAGCTGGGAGCCCTGCAGGCACAGCTGCACCTGGAGCTAGGGGTGGAGAGGCCCAGGCGTCAGCGTGTGGACTCCACGCTCTGTGGAGACAGCAGACACCCAGGGCCCTGGCAGGGTCTTGGTAGGAGAGCCAGGCCCAGGTGCTTTGAGAGGTGGCTGAGGGTGCGGGGCCGAGACCGGGCCCTGACGCTGGGGCGGCCGCAGGACAAGGTGCAACTGCTGCGCCTGTGGTACCACGAGAGCTGCCGTGTGTTCCGCGACCGCCTGGTGAACGAGGAGGACCGCAGTTGGTTTGACAAGCTCCTGGAGAGCTGCATGGAGCAGTGGGAGGTGGCCTTCGAAGAGGTCTGCCCCTTCCAGCCCATCCTCTACGGGGACTTCATGTCGCCAGGCTCCGACATCAAGTCCTATGAGCTCATCACCAGCAAGAAGAAGGTGAAGGGGCCTGCTGGGGCCCTACCCCTGACCCACAACCCCTGACCCCCGAGACCCCAGCCCTCTGCAGCCACTGCTAAGAGACCACCATGCTCTGACCAGAGGGTCGGACACTGGTCTGGAAGGCCAGCTCAGGGACTTCAGGCCAGAAGTTGCCTCTCTGAGTCCCATCTCCTCGCCTGTCAAATGGGCGCAGTAGGCCCCCCTTGGCCCTTTCCTGAGGACAAGCCTAACGTTCAACTGAGACAGGCTCTGTAAGCAGGAACACGCTATGCCCATTTGAGGGACTAGTATCCCACCCACAGAGCCACGGCAGGGCCCTGGGCACCGCGAGTCTTGAGTCAAGACCCCAGGGTGGCAGGATGAAGCTGGAGTGCGGGGGGCCTCCTGTTGGTTTCTTCACACAGACCCTCTCCTAGCTCCCAGGAGCTCCCACGGGGCCCCAGGTCGGTACATCCTGTTGAGCCCTCAAGGCAGCAGGCAGGTCTCTGACCCGACCCTCAGGCCTTGGCGTGTCCAGCGGGTCAGGCCTCATCCAGGCAGACCTGGCATCTTAAGGCCAACATCCTTCTGTGCACAGAGGAGGAGGGCTGGCTGGGGGGATGGGGTGTTGTGCTCCCTTGCGGGGGGGCACAGTGCACGGGGACAGAGGGAGGACCCAGCTCTCCCCGTGCCCCCCCCCCCCCCCCCGCCCGATGATGCAGGTGATTGAGGAGTACATGGAGGACTACAACCAGATCAGCACAGCCAAGCTGAGGCTGGTCCTCTTCATGGATGCCGTGAGCCACGTCTGCCGCATCAGCCGCACCCTGCGCCAGGCGCTGGGCAACGCGCTCCTGCTGGGTGTGGGCGGCAGTGGCCGCAGGTCCCTCACGAGACTGGCCTCGCACATGTGAGGGTCCCCAGGCATGGTGGGCAGTGGGCGGCCGGTGGCAGACTCAGTTCCATTCGTGTTCTTCCACATGTTCTATGCTGAGGCAGACGCACCTGGCCCATGGGCTTCTAAACCTGGGAGGGTAACCTGGGGTCCAAGGAGAGACAGCAGCAGTGCCCTGTGATGCTGCAGGGACGGGGGAGGGGTAGCTGCAGGCATCCAGGAGAGATTCCTAGAGGAGGTGGCCATGGACCTTCTCTTCTAATCAAGGCTGGGAGGATGGAAGGGAAGGGCATTCCAGGCCGAGGGAGCAGCCTCAGCAAATGTCTGGAGGCAAGAGAGCAGGTTCAGGGTTGGGGGAGTCAGCAGGTCTGCCCAGGATGGGAGCAGATGGCTGGGGTGGGGCGCTTGGCCTCAAGCTCTGGCATGCCTCCACCCAACTACCTGTCTCCAGGGCCGAGTATGAGTGCTTCCAGATTGAGCTGTCCAAGAACTATGGCATGACCGAGTGGCGTGATGATGTCAAGAAGGTCTTGCTCAAGGCTGGCCTGCACAGCTTGCCCATCACCTTCCTGTTCTCAGATACCCAGGTGCCACCACACGGGCAGTGAGGGAGATCTAGGGTGGGTTGGGTACAACCCACCCCAGTGTGGCATCCTGGAAGGTGGTCAGTCCTTCATGCCCACGTCACTGTCAGTTGGGGTGGATCTTGGGAGGAATGGCTGGGACCAGCGGGAGGGGGCCAAACCTAGCCTGTCAGGGCTGGTGGGGGGCATAGATCATTACTATGCCCCGAGGGTAAAGAAGGCCCCTGGCACCATGGCTGACCACAAGCAGCACCACACTCACTGGCCAACGGCTTCCTACCTCAAGGACCACAGGACTTGTGCCTGAGGTGCTGTGACTATGGCCCCCTTCTTGGGGCTGCTCCATCTGGAGCTCCCTAGATGAGGCCTCGCCCCAGGTCTGAGAGAAGGAGAGGTCGTGGGTCCAGGGTCTCAAGACAAACAGGGCAGTGCTTAAACCTGACTGGTGGTCAGGACTGGGCCGAAGCTGAAGCCCTGGAAGGCTTCCAGCCCTACTCCTATCCCCCAGGCTCCCCTTACATAGGCAAGTGAGGGTGCCCTCTGGCACTGACTAGGCCCTGGCCATATGAGATGGGCAAGGACCCGTTTCTGCCTGTGGCCTGGTTTTCTCCTGTGAGTAAACTGAGACGTAGAGAGGCCTGGCAAGAGAGGAGGAAGACACCACATCTCCCACCCAGGACCCAGGGCCCTTCCACAGCCCAGCAGTGATGTTCAGAGTCTCTGCTGTAGGGCAGGCCTGGGTGTGAGTCCTGGACCACAACTTGTGAGGTCACTTGTGTGACCCTGGGCTTCTCTGAGCCTTAGTGGCATGGTCTGTGGAATGGGGTTCCTGTGAAGGTCCAGTGAGACCATGGTCATGGAGCCCAACACCCAGGGGCCATCATCAAGACTCAGCTCCTCCATCCCCATCTTCCCCCCAGATCAAGAACGAGTCCTTCCTAGAGGACATTAACAATGTCCTGAACTCAGGCGATGTTCCCAACCTCTACAACACGGATGAGCAGGACCAGATTGTCAACACCATGCGGCCCTACGTCCAGGAGCAGGGCCTGCAGCCCACCAAGACCAACCTCATGGCTGCCTACACCGGGCGTGTGCGCAGCAGCATCCACCTGGTGCTGTGCATGAGGTACAGGTGGCCACGGCAACCTCGCAGGGACAGGGGTTTTAGGTGGGGGAGCACCTGGGCCTGCCACAAGGGGAAGTGGCCTGGGCCTGGCCACCGTGCCATTGGGTCCAGGCTGCCATGCCACAGGGCTGTGAAATGACCCTGGGTCCTGGGTTCCTGGGGGGTGTAAGTCAGTGTCTCAGGGCCTCATTTGGACCCCCACCTCCCCAGCCCCATTGGAGAGGTCTTCCGAGCTCACCTAAGGCAGTTCCCCTCCCTGGTCAACTGCTGTACCATCGACTGGTTTAATGAGTGGCCGGCAGAAGCCCTGGAGTCTGTGGCCACCATGTTCCTGAACGAGATCCCAGAGCTGGACGCCACTCCCAAAGTAATTGAAGGACTGGTAGGTATCTTGGTGAGGAGCAAGACCTTGAGGGGGACCGTGTAGGTTTGGGCTTGGGGTCACCAAGGCCTGGGTAAGATTCCCAGTCCCACGACTGATGGGAAGCCTTTGGGCAGACAGATTTATCTGTCTAAGCCTCAGTTTCCTCACCTGTATAATGGGAATGCCACAAGGTTGTCACGGTGATGCAGGAGGCTGGGCACACAGTTACACAGTCACTGTTTATCTTATTCTCTGAGGGCTCCACGGAAACTTTCTTTAAAGAGTCGCCTGATATAGGGACTTCCCTGGCAGTCCAGGGAAGATTTCACCTTCCACTGCAGGGGGTGAGGGTTCAATCCCTGGTCGGGGAGCTAAGATCTCACATGCCTTGGCGACAAAAAACCAAAACGTAAAACAGAAGCAATATTGTAACAAATTCAGTAAAGAGTTTTTTTTAAAACATGGTCTACATTAACAAACAAAGAGCCCCCTGATACAACCCAGAGACTACAGATGGGGTGGGGGGTAGATTTGTCTGGTCCAGCCTGAGACAGTGATGGTCACCTGGGGGCCAAGAGCTAGGGTGAGCCCATTTCTGCCCAGCTGTGCTGAGGCCTTGGGCCCTCCCTCCCCACATCTACAGCCTCCGAGAGGGGCCCCACCTTAGGGCTTTCTGAGAGAGGCAGGTCATAGGGGCTGTGATAAGAGCACTGGGCCAAGAGCTGGGACACACCTGGGTCCAAGTTCAAAGTGAACTCTGCCCTTGACAACTGTGTGAACTTGAAAAAGCCCCTTGATTTCTCTGGGTCGTGGGATTTTTCATCTGCAGAATAGGTGACCTTTACCTGGAGGTCGTGAGGATCATAGGAGAGAGTGAGTGTGAGGGCCGTTGAGGTTCCTGCACGTGGCTCCCTCCGCAGAACCAGGCTTCAGTGGCTTCAAGGGCACCCTGGTGCCCCATCTTTGCTGGGGGCTCTACAAGACTGGCATCAGTGGTCTGCTTCCTCACAGATTCAGGTTTGTGTGTATATCCACCAGTCGGTGGCCAAGAAGTGTGTCGAGTATCTGGCCGAGCTGGCCCGCCACAACTATGTGACCCCCAAGAGCTACCTGGAGCTGCTCAATATTTTCTCCATCCTCATCGGGCAGAAGAAACAGGAGCTGAAAACTGCTAGGAACCGCATGAAGAGTGGCCTCGACAAGGTGGGCTGGGGTGGGGCCTTGTGGGCAACGTATAGCTGCCCGTGGTTCTGCCCATGCAGTTTCAGTCCTGACCCCGGAGGCCCAGCCTGGCCTTTCAGTTGGCAGCCCACAGTGTTTAAATGGGTGGCTTCCTCCCTCACCAAAAGAGCTGCTGGCCAAGGGCAAGGCCAAAGCAGGTCACCCCAAATGTTTTTAGGGGACTGCTCCCTTCCTCTGGGGTCCACTGGGCAACCTGGGGGCCACTGAAGCTGCTGGCCACAGCCTCTCGTGAATGAGGGCGGCCCTGCAGGGACCTCTCCCCTGCCCCCTCCAGGCCTAACTCACTCTCTGGTCCCCATCACACTGTCACACCGGATTTCCTCTCTGTGCCCCACACCTCCCACCCCGCAGCTGCTGCGCACTTCGGAGGACGTGGCCAAGATGCAGGAAGAGCTGGAGATTATGCGCCCCTTGCTGGAGGAGGCTGCCAAGGAGACCACGCTCACCATGGAGCAGATCAAGGTTGGGAGTGCTCCTGGCCCCCTCCCTGATGGCTGACCGTGTCTGAGGATGCTCGGCACCCCCATGCAGCCACAAGATCCCTAGCTGCCCGGCCTCACAGGTTGCTTAGCCTCTTGGTGCCCAGTTCCCTCGTTCAGTCATGTGTTCATTCTACAAATGCTTGCTCAGAACCTATTCTATGCCAAGCGCTGCACTGGGCAGAGGATATGGTGATGAGCAAGACAGACAAATCCAAACCCAATAATCACAACACGGACTGAGCAGCAGGGCAGCCACAGGTAGCGGTGCAGAGTCTGCCTGAGTCTCCCTCTAAGATCCTCTGAGTCTACAAGAGGGCCCACATTTGAGGGCCGGTCATCATAGCAGCCTCCGCAGGTTTGCATATTCACGATGGCAGCTTTCTGGCAGAAGCAATCATGTCCTGCTCTACAAAGGCAGTGGTATTGAAAATTTTTCCAGCAGATGGAAAGAAAGTGACTTGTGGGAGGAGAGTGCCTTTCTCTGTTCTGCATGGAGGTGCCCTGTGGGTTTAGGGGGTCCTGCCCATGGGGTAGTTATGCTCAAGCATGTAAAGCCCTGAGCCCCATGCCAGGCCCATGATGAGCACTCAGGATTGGAAGGAGTTCCTAGCACTCCCAGGTCTCCGTGGGCTGTCACAGCCGAGATGGTCCTTAGAGAATGGGGCATCCCAACCCTCATTTCCTTCCACCTGGGGAGACTGAGACACAGAGAGGAGAAAGGGGAGGAGGGCACACCTGTCCCTGACACGGGCCATCCCTGGGCCCTCCCTACTTCTGGTCCCTAGGTGGACACAACCATTGCTGAGGAGTCCCGGAATTCAGTGCAAGCAGAGGAGATCAAGGCCAATGAGAAGGCCAGGAAGGCACAAGGTATTGCTGACGATGCCCAGAAGGATCTGGATGAGGCTCTGCCCACCCTGGATGCAGCCCTGGCCAGTTTGCGCAACCTCAACAAGAATGATGTGACCGAGGTGGGTGGCTAGGCACCTCCCAGGCTTTTCTTGACATCCCTCCCTGGAGCCCTCTTGGGTCCTGGCCCCTAGGCCCTCCCTCTACACATCCCTTGAGGGTCATATGTCAAGAGATGAGGGCAGAACTAGGGCTTGAATCCAGCTGCCTGCCCTTACCTCCTTGTATCAGCCCCCAGGGCCCGGGCAGGTGCATGAGGAGGGCTTTGGGCCTTGAGAAATGAGCGTACAGGACCTCGTGGCCAGGCCTGGGTATATGGGGGAGCAGTAGTTGCCATAGGCTAAGGCAGACCTTGGGGGATCCCCGGGTGTGCCCTTGGTCTGTAGTGGTAGGGACTTGGCTGGTGGGGCCCACCCTGTCTGGTGGCTGTCCCTGCCTGGAGGTACCGTACCACTCCGTGATGGACCTCCCCCTTCCCCACTCTTGGCCTGGCCCACAGGTGCGTGCCATGCAGCGGCCGCCCCCAGGTGTGAAGCTGGTCATAGAAGCTGTGTGCATCATGAAGGGCATCAAGCCCAAGAAGGTCCCTGGAGAGAAGCCTGGCTCCAAGGTGGATGACTACTGGGAGCCAGGCAAGGGGCTGCTGCAAGACCCCGGCCGCTTCCTGGAGAGCCTCCTCAAGTTTGACAAGGTGAGCGTGCCAGGCACCCAGCCAGCTGGGAGTGAGTGAGGGCAGGACCCAGCTGGGCAGAGAAGTGAGGAGAGGAACCGGCCCCCTCCCCGCCACCAGCGCTGGGGCCTCCATCCTATCTCACTCTGCCTGCAACACACACAGCCCTGTGGCCACAGAGCTGATGGGACCAGATCCTGGCACAGAGGAGCTCTCCAGCTGGTGGGGGAAACAGACGGACCGACCAACAGATGGGTGTTGAGGAAATCAGGACCTGGGAAGGCTCCTATGCCCATAGGACATCACCCACAGTCACTCCAAGGCTCCGCAGCCTGGAGATTCTCTCTCCTGCTCTTTTTTTCCTGAAACCCCCATGGCGCTGGCCAAGACCTTCCCTGGCTGCTCAATCATCGCCTCTCCCTCAGCCTTAACACCTGAGGTTTAGTGCCTGTCTGTCTCTGGATTTCTCTGCCTTCCTGTCTATCTGGGGTTCTCAGTATCCATGGGCATGCTCTCTCATGGGGCTGCTTAGGGTTAGGTCAGCCTGGAGCCTGCAGCCCTCTTGGAGGGCCCCTTTCCAGCCCAGAAATTAGTCCCACGCGGGCCGCTCCCCCCCTCCCCCACCATGTGTCAGTGTTGGAGCCCTGGGCACGTCCCAGACTGCACTGGGAGGGCAGAGGCAATGGCCCATCTCAGTGACAGCTGGACTCTATGGGCTTCCCCATCCCTCTAACTGAGCCCAAATCAGGAGGCTCACGGCCAGCACTCAGGTTCCCCTGGTCCCAAGCTCTGGCCTCTGGGAGCTCATGAACAGTACAGATTCCTGGGCTCATCCTGAATTACAGAGCTGGATTCTCCCAGGGTAGGACAAGTGCTCCAAGAGTATGGTGAGCTCTTGGGGTAGGGATTATTACATTTGAACGTGAGCCGGGTTGGGCATCAGAACCACTCACTCGTCTCCACATCAGCCAAGAAGGAGCCCTTGTCTCTAAATGGGTTTTAAATGGGGCCTGCATATTATCAGGTCTTCATTTTTTAAATTTTTAATATTTATTTATTTATTTAGGCTGCGCCGGGTCTTAGTTGCGGCACGCGGGACCTTCGTTGCGGCATGCGGGATCTTTTTAGTTGTGGCGTGTGGACTTCTTAGTTGCGGCATGCATGCGGGATCTGATTCCCTGACCAGGGATTAAACCCGGGCCCCCTGCATTGGGAGCGCGGAGTCTTACCCTCTGGACCACCAGGGAAGTCCCTGTATTATCAGATCTTGAGGTTGTGTCATTTCTTGAGAAAGAAAAATCTCTGATCATGTTATTTGAAATCTTAGAATACAGAAGATCCTCTTCTGGCCAGCTTTTGTGGGTTGTGTCTATTCCCTAGGGAGGACACCTGTACTGAGGCCTACCTACACGGGGCATAGCGGCAGGAGCAGGATGCCCCTCAGCCCTGCAGAGCCTTCTCTGTCCTCCCTGGGAAGCAGCCCCCTGAGCCCATGGTTCCCATCCCCAGGACAACATTGGGGAGGCGGTGATCAAAGCCATCCAGCCATACATCGACAATGAAGAGTTCCAGCCGGCCGCCATCGCCAAGGTGTCCAAGGCCTGCACCTCCATCTGCCAGTGGGTGCGCGCCATGCACAAGTACCACTTCGTGGCCAAGGCCGTGGAGCCCAAGCGGGTGAGGGCTGGGTAGACCTAGGGGGCAGGGGAGAGGGCGTGGGCTCCTCTGGGCACCAGGAAAGCTGGTCCTGCGCCCTCTGCCCGCAGCAAGCCCTGCGGGAGGCCCAGGACGACCTGGAGGTGACACAGAGGATCCTGGAGGAGGCGAAGCAGCGCCTGCACAAGGTGGAGGATGGCATTGCCACGATGCAGGCCAAGTACCGAGACTGCATTGCCAAGAAGGAGGAACTGGAGCTGAAGTGTGAGCAGTGCGAGCAGCGGCTGGGCCGCGCCGACAAGGTGTGAGGGCCTGTGGTGTGGCCTGCCCCCGACAGGCTGGAAGGGCCCGGGTGGTAGGGGGGGTCCCAGGGTGGCTGTCCACACCCCCCACACCGGCCACCTCGGGGACTGCGCCAGGCAGGGACACCCAGGCCCCCGGCCCAGCCTCCCAGAACCCACCCCATGGGCTGTCCTTGCAGCTCATCAACGGACTGTCGGACGAGAGGGTGCGCTGGCAGGATACAGTGGAGAACCTGGAACACACGCTCGACAACATCTTCGGGGACGTGCTGGTGGCTGCAGGCTTTGTAGCCTATCTGGGCCCCTTCACGGTAAGGAACCCCCGGCCCCGCCTTGAGGCCTCACCTCCATGAGGGGTGGCCTGAGGGGCGGCTCTTCTCTCACTCATTCAACAAGCACTTCTCAGGCGCCCCGTCTGAGCCAGGTGCTGTTCCAGGCACTGGGGATATGGCAGCTCACAAAACAGCCAGAAAACCTGCTCCGGTGGGGCTGGCCTTCTAGAGGGAAGTGTGAGTTCACACTGCCGTGCTTGCTGTGTGCCTCTCATTCAATCCTCACAGCTGCCCTGATGGGTGGGCATTGTTGTTCTTATGCTGGTTCCACAGATAAGGGGCTGAGGATTGTGGAGGCCAAGGATGTTCCCCAAAGTGGGGCTAGAGCTCAGGCCTCTGTCTCCACGTCTGAGCTCTGACCTCTGCACAACTGCTGAGCGTTGTGGTGCAGGGGGAAGTGGGAGGGCATCGCGGCTGTCTCAGTGGGGTGGCCCTGAGCCTGGCATCTCCCCAGGGCCAGTACCGCACGGTGCTCTACGACAGCTGGGTCAAGCAGCTCACGACTCACCATGTCCCACACACCTCCGAGCCCACGCTAATCGGGACTCTGGGGAACCCCGTGAAGATCCGCTCGTGGCAGGTGCCCACCCTGGGGGGCTGGAGCAACTGGGCTGGGCCTGCAGTGTGGTCGGGCTGGGCCAGGAGCCTCCCGCCTCCCTCCCACCCTCTTTCCTGGGTCTGCTTAGAGATGCGTCTCCTGAGCCCGCCCGGGGCCAGTCAGAGGCTGGTGGGTAGGAGAGGAGAAAGCCGAGCGAGTGGTACAGATGCTGGCTAACTGTGGGCAGAGAGGTCAAGGGGTGCTTATGAGAGTGGGGGTGGGGTGGGAGAGCAGTGTCCAGAGTGAGGGTTACGAGGTCGTGTCCGAGCTAGACCCTGGAGGACAGGTAGAGTTGGCGCAAGGAGAGAACCAAGAGGCTCAGGCAGAGGCTAAGCGTGAACACAGTCCGGGAGGGCTGATGGGCTTTACTGGCTCCGTGAAGATGGTCTGACTGAGCAAGGACTCAACAGGCATGAGGAACGACTGGCCCAGCGAAGGAGGGTGTCGGGAGCCAGCCAATAGGAGGGAGACCAGTCCTGGGGGCTGAGACCTCAGGACTGCCCTTCACCGTCAAGAGGGTGCAGTAAGGAGAAGGGAAACACAGCCAAAGCACAAGGTTGGGAGTGGCTGATGTCCCAGCTGAGCCTGCTGTGTGAGACCCCCGACCCAGCCCGGTCCCCCACAGGTTGCTGGCCTCCCCAACGACACACTGTCAGTGGAGAATGGGGTCATCAACCAGTTCTCCCAGCGCTGGACCCACTTCATTGACCCTCAGAGCCAGGCTAACAAATGGATCAAGAACATGGTGAGCCTACCCACCGGGTGCCACCACCCCACCCAGCGGGGCTTAGCAGGTGCAGGGGGAGTAGCTGAGCCTCAGGCTGGTTCTCAGCTCCCGCGGCCCCCACCCGCCCCCTGTGCCCACAGGAGAAGGACAGCGGGCTGGACGTGTTCAAGCTGAGCGACCGCGACTTCCTGCGCAGCATGGAGAATGCCATCCGCTTTGGCAAGCCCTGCCTTCTAGAGAACGTGGGCGAGGAGCTGGATCCCGCCCTGGAGCCCGTGCTGCTCAAGCAGGTGGGCCTGCAGCAGTGGGGGTGGGGGCGGCCCCCTTCCCCTGCCTCACTGGTGAAGCCCAAGCCACAGCGCTTGCCCATCCCACCTGCCACAGACATACAAGCAGCAGGGGAACAAGGTGCTGAAGCTGGGAGACACGGTGATCCCCTACCACGAGGACTTCAGGATGTACATCACCACCAAGCTGCCCAACCCACACTACACGCCCGAGATCTCCACCAAGCTCACCCTCATCAACTTCACCCTGTCTCCCAGGTAAGCCCTTGGTCCCTGGGACCCCCAGCATCCGCTCTGCCTCAGCCTGCCTGGCTGCCTCCTCCCACCCCCAGGCAGAGACTCAGTGGGTTTCCCCCTGAGGCCCCGCCAGCTTCCTCCCAGGCACTCTGCATTTCAGGTCTTTCTAGCCCCTCCACGAACTCCCTTTACTTGCCACTGTTTCCACCTGAGAAACCCCACCCTCAGATCATCCTGATCCCTGGTCAGGAACCCCTCCCCCAGCCTGCCTGGCCAGCACTAGCTCCACCTCATCCGGATACCCTTTCCCCACAGCCCTTGCTGAGCCCTTGTGTACTCACCCCTAGAGCTGTCCTGGAGCCCTGTGGGGGGCATACTCTGGCTCCCTGCACCCAAGCCATTTCCTGCCCTTGCTGCCCTAAGCCCAGGCACTATAGCTTTTGCTGACCACCCACAGAGAGTGCTAAGGCCTCCATGCCAGTGGCCACTATGAACCTCTCCACAGACAAGGGGGTGAAAACATCCTTAAGTCCTGTCCCTCCCCATCACCCCCAGCCCCCTCCTGCTGAGAGGGAGTTTTTCAGACCCCAGCAACTCACATGTTCAACTGCCTGGCCCCTGCTGGGATTCCAAGCTGCCACCTGAGGTCTCGCTGAGAACTGGTCACTTTGAAGCCAGGCTCTGCCTTAGCCCTGCAGCCTGAGACAGAGGCCAGGCCTCCCAGGCTGACACCAACAGGGATGCTAGGCTCTTTGGAGCCCCAGGAGCACAGGTACATAGGTCAGCAGGCTCAAGGCTGGCCCTCCAGGGCCCACCAGGTGTCACAGACATAATGTCCCCTACCCCTGGCAGTGGCCTAGAGGACCAGCTGCTGGGCCAGGTAGTGGCTGAGGAGCGGCCTGACCTTGAGGAAGCCAAGAACCAGCTGATTGTCAATAATGCCAAGATGCGCCAGGAGCTGAAGGACATTGAAGACCAGATCCTGTACCGGCTCAGCTCCTCTGAGGGCAACCCTGTGGATGACGTGGAGCTCATCAAGGTGCTGGAGGCTTCCAAGTTGAAGGCTGCTGAGATCCAGGTCAGCAACTGCCGGCCCACCCCTGCCTGCCTCTCCCCACCTGCCCCAGGCCTGCCCCCTATCGCCACCCACCTCTGCCTGGTGCCCTTTGACAACCTACCTGGGCCTGACCAGCACCCCCTGTACTGCACCCCCAGGCCAAGGTCAGGATTGCAGAGCAGACAGAGAAGGACATTGACCTCACGCGCATGGAGTACATTCCCGTGGCCGTCCGCACCCAGATCCTCTTCTTCTGCATGTCTGACTTGGCCAACGTGGACCCCATGTACCAGTACTCCCTCGAGTGGTTTCTCAACATCTTCCTCTCAGGCATCGCCAACTCAGAGAGGGCAGGTAGCCCTGGCACAGATGCACATGTTGACATAAACACCAGGCTCTACCCTGGCACAGGTGTGACACACCTGGATGCATTTCCACAGCGGGCACACACACGTAGACTCACACCACTCAGTATGTCCACTCATACACATCCTCGTCAGGCTTACACTACGTAAGAACACACGCCCCTCCTACCCTCCTCGGAGCAAATGCCCCAAGCGGGTGCCCAGACTGCCCCTTTGGCTACTGGGGAGATGGGCTGGGCTGGGCCCCAGGGATCTTGCTTCCCTCCCTTCTCCCTGCACTGCCATCACTCCTCTGCCCTGCAGACAACCTAAAGAAGCGCATCGCCAACATCAACCGCTACCTGACCTACAACCTCTACAGCAATGTCTGCCGCAGCCTCTTCGAGAAGCACAAGCTGATGTTCGCCTTCCTATTGTGTGCCCGCATCATGATGAACCAGGGCAAGATTGACCAGGTGCGTGATGGAGGGGCGGCCAGGTCCTTTCTTGAAAACAGCCAGGAGGCTCTGGGTTAACTATGGCCCAGCAGCTCCTGTGCACATGTCTTCTCAGAGCCTTGAGAGTGCTGGTGAGCACAGTCCTGAGCCTCCCGGCTCATGGTCTCATGAGCCCCAGGTATTTCCTGGTGCGTTGGAAAGCACTGAAAGTCACAGCCACCACTGCTTGAGCCTTCACTGTGTGCCGGGTGCTGGGATCACAGCTACCCTCTGACCTACCCCCACAAAACCCCTGGGAAGCAGAGTTCTGATTCTTCCTACTTTCCAAGTGAGGAAACAGAGGCTCAGAGGTCAAATCCTTTGCCTAAGGTCACACAGCCAGGGAAGGGGAAAGAGGTGACACTAACCCAGACCTGTGCAACTGCCACCCCTAAGGGGAACTCCATTTCTCTGGCTGAGGATGGTAGGGGAGGCACTGCTAGGTGGGGCGCTGGAGACAGGCCTCAGGGCCTGGGCACTAGCCTCCCCTGTCCCTTGCCAGAGCGAGTGGCGCTACCTCCTGTCCGGGGGCTCTGTCCCTGTCATGAGTGAGAACCCTGCCCCAGACTGGCTGTCAGACCGGGCCTGGCGAGACATCCTGGCACTCTCCAACCTGCCGGCCTTCTCCTCCTTCGCCCTTGACTTCACGAAGCATCTGTCGGAATTCCAGGCCATCTTTGATAGCCCTGAGCCCCACCGGTGAGCTGGGACCCAGGGCACAGCAGGGTGGGCACATCCAGGGGCTGAGACCCAGGAACAGGCTTGCCCTGGAGCCTTCTCTGAGGGGCCACACAGGGTTGCCCTGCAGCTGTGACTACATCTCTTCCATGCCCCCGGCCATGTACCCCTGGACACCCCATTCTCCCCTGCTGTCCAGCAAGCAGAGACCCTGTGGCCAGTGCCCTCCCACAGGTTGGCTCTCAGGGGGACGTGGGCACTGTTGCAGGGAGCCCTTGCCTGGCATCTGGGACCAGTACCTGGACCAGTTCCAGAAGCTGCTGGTCCTCCGCTGCCTACGTGGGGACAAGGTTACCAATGCCATGCAGGACTTCGTGGCCACCAACCTGGAGCCACGCTTCATTGAGCCCCAGGCAAGTGCTGTCAGCCAGCACCTGGGCTAATCCCCACCCTGGGTCCCAGGATCCTAGCTGTACCTGGACAGACCACTTTGCAGCCTTGGTCAGGCCAGGACCCCTAACCACCCCAAAAAGCTCTGAGAGGTTCCAGGTCCCACCAGGAAGCCCCTCTGGGACTACTCTGGGGGCCCCAGCACCCCCCTACCTCGCCCTGGTCGCCTGCCCCTGAGGAGAAGCTCTAGGTGGCCCCAGCATCTCTCCTTGCCCTGCAGACAGCCAATCTGTCATTGGTGTTCAAAGACTCCAACTCCACCACGCCCCTCATCTTCGTGCTATCGCCTGGCACTGACCCGGCTGCCGACCTCTACAAGTTTGCGGAAGAAATGAAGTTCTCCAAGAAGCTCTCTGCCATCTCCCTGGGCCAGGGCCAGGTAAGGGCGAGGAGGTGGGGGAGAAGGGAGCTGGTGGACTGGGCCAGCTGGTCCGCCACCACTCAGCACTCCTGTCCCCACAGGGCCCTCGGGCGGAAGCCATGATGCACAGCTCCATAGAGAGGGGCAAGTGGGTCTTCTTTCAGAACTGCCACCTGGCACCGAGCTGGATGCCAGTCCTGGAGCGCCTCATTGAGCACATCAATCCCGACAAGGTACACCAAGGGAATACAGTACATCCATCCAGGACTGATAAGGCTAAATGAGATCGTCCCACAGAGCACTCAGCCCAGCCACCAGCACACAGTGGGCGCTCAGGAAGTGACATATGTAACACGTATCAACTAGATTAATCTTCCCAGTGGCCCCCTCAAGTAACTGCTACCAGTGACTCGCCCAAGGCCACCCAGCACAGACGGGTGACCCTGGAACTTGCCGAAGCCCATGTTCTTTACCAGTGGTCCCTGCAGCCTGGTCTGGCCCAGCCCAACCCAGGAGTGGAGTCAGGCTGAGGGTGGCTCAGGGTCCTTGGGTAGGAGGGAGCCTGGTGCTGGGGCAGCCACCAGGTACGGGTCTCAATGCTCACGTGGAGCGTGGCCACCAGGTGCACCGGGACTTCCGCCTGTGGCTCACCAGCCTGCCCAGCAACAAGTTCCCAGTGTCCATCCTACAGAATGGCTCCAAGGTGACCATTGAGCCGCCACGCGGGGTCAAGGCCAACCTGCTCAAGTCTTACAGCAGCCTCAGCGATGACTTCTTCAACTCCTGTCACAAGGTGAGACACACTTGGCACGTGCACCCCCAACCTGCCCCATCTCCATCACCACCCTTCACACCCCTCCGCCCTGCCCCCACCTCTGGCAGGTGATGGAGTTCAAGTCCTTGCTGCTGTCTCTGTGTTTGTTCCATGGGAATGCCCTGGAGCGTCGTAAGTTTGGGCCCCTGGGCTTCAACATACCCTACGAGTTCACGGACGGGGACCTACGCATCTGCATCAGCCAGCTCAAGATGTTCCTGGATGAGTATGACCACATCCCCTACAAGGTGGGCTGGGGATGGGCTGAGGGCGGGGAGCTGGGTGCCTGTGGGGGCCTGACCTACCCCCCCCGTAGGTCCTCAAGTACACGGCAGGGGAGATCAACTACGGGGGCCGCGTCACTGACGACTGGGACCGCCGCTGCGTCATGAACATCCTGGAGGACTTCTACAGCCCTGCCGTGCTCTTCCCCGAGCACAGCTACAGTGCCTCGGGCGTCTACCACCAGATCCAGCCCACCTACGACCTCAACGTGAGCACACACCGGGGCTATGCTTTAGGCAGCCTGCCAGGCTGGGGTCCTGGGGTGCCGTGAACACCTGGGTGCTGGAAGACTTGGCCCCAACCGGCCAGTAGTTCCTTTTCATTGAATTGATCCATCCCACAAAGACAGCCCTGGAGCTCAGGTTCTGTGGGCAGAGTCCAACTCCCGCCTCTCAGCCCCTGCCCGAGAGGACTTTGTGAGGCTGGGAGGGGCCGGGCGGCTCCTCTGAGGCTGCCAGGTGAGGCAGTGAGGTGGGAAGCAGCCCAGACCACAGTCAGAGAGGGCTCCCTGAGGAAATGATGCTTCAGCTAAGATGTGTGAGGAGCAGGCAGGTGCTGGGTGGAGCACCCCAGAGTGTGGGTCAACAGTGTAAAGGGCCTGTGGCAGGAGGGGCTGTGACAGGTTTGAGCAGCTTAATGAAGAAGCAGGGAGCTAGGCAGCAGGGAGAAGTGGGCTAGGAGGGAGCAGAGGCCATGGAGTCCTGAGGGTAAGAGGGACATGCGTAAAGCTTGCGACCAGGGGTGACAAGTAGTGGATGTGCTCAGTTAGAGGGCTGTCCCGCAGGCTGGAGGTAGAGCAGGGCAGGGGCTTCAGTCGCAGCGCTCCTACCCTCCAGGGCTACCTCTCCTACATCAAGAGCCTTCCACTCAACGACATGCCTGAGATCTTTGGCCTGCATGACAATGCCAATATCACCTGTGCCCAGAATGAGACCTACACCCTGCTTGGCACCATTGTCCAGCTGCAACCCAAATCATCCTCTGCAGGCGGCCAGCACCGGGAGGAGGTTAGTGGCAGCAGGGGAAAGGGCCCAGTGGTTGAGCAGGACCAGTCTCCTATCCACCATCATGCCTGTTCCCCTGTGGGAAGGAACTCTGTGCATATAGAATTCTTTGTGCCCACAGATAGTGGAGGATGTGGCCCAGAACATTCTGCTCAAGGTGCCTGAGCCCATCAGCTTGCAGCGGGTGATGACCAAGTACCCTGTGCTGTATGAGGAGTCAATGAACACGGTGCTAGTACAGGAGGTCACTCGGTAATCCCCTGCCACCCCCAGCCCTGAGTCAGCAGGCCACTGAGCTGTAGAGTAATGACAGTAAAAGCTACACCAAGTGCTATAAACCCATTCTCTAACTCAGCCATATTTTTATTCCATTTTACAGATGAGTAAACCAAGGCCCAAAAAGGTTACATGACTTGTCTAAGGTCATACATTTACTAACAGCCAGAGCTGGAACTGGTACTCAGGCCACTCGACCCCACTCTATGCTCTTAGCGCCTATGTTCTGCCATTGGTTTTTTGTCTACTGCCTACAACTGGGGAGTGTGGATATGGCCACACGGCCCCAGACCACTGCCTTCCTCCTTGCCACTGCCTCCATAGGTACAACCGGCTGCTGCAAGTGATCACACAGACGCTGAGAGACCTGCTCACAGCACTCAAAGGGCTGGTGGTGATGTCCTTGCAGCTGGAGCTGATGGCTGCCAGCCTATACAACAACACTGTGCCCGAGCTCTGGAATGCCAAGGCCTACCCATCACTCAAGCCACTGTCCTTATGGGTCATGGACCTGCTGCAGCGCCTGGACTTCCTGCAGACCTGGATCTCCAAGGGCATCCCAGCCGTCTTCTGGATCAGCGGCTTCTTCTTCCCCCAGGCTTTCCTGACAGGCACCCTGCAAAACTATGCCCGCAAGTCTATCATCTCCATCGACACCATCTCCTTCGATTTCAAGGTCTGGACTCAGCCAGGGCCAGGTCAGGTGACAGGCTGGGGTGTGGCCCAGGTAGGAGGAGCACGGAGGCCACAGCTGGCTGGCAATCAGGGGAGCCCCTGAGAGGGGGTTGGGGGACAGGGAGAGCCAGAAGAGACCATAAGCCCCAGGGAAATCCCTAGGGGCAGAGCACAGACTGTAGGCTACCAGCTGAAACAGCAGGTGAAGGGGGGAGGCAGGCAGAGCCCTCAGGAGGGAGCTTGTGCCTCCTGACCCAAATCCTAACCGAGATTCTGGGTGTTTATATGTGAGGGGGCATCTGTGTGCCCGACCACAGGTGATGCGCCAGTCGGTATCAGAGCTCAAGACAAGACCCAAAGAGGGGTGCTTCATCCATGGACTGTTCCTGGAAGGTGCCCGATGGGACCCTCTGGCCTTCCAGCTGGCTGAGTCTCGGCCCAAGGAGCTATACACAGAGATGGCCGTTATCTGGCTCCTGCCAACGCCCAACCGCAAGGTCCAGAACCAGGACTTCTACCTGTGCCCCATCTACAAGACGCTGACCCGTGCTGGTATGGGGCCCAGGGCGGGGAGCCTACACCACAGGTGGGGGCCCAGGGTTGGGCCAGTTAGGCTGACCCAGGTTAGCTGAACAGGATGGCTGACAGAGGTCAGTCAGCACTCACTCCTGAGACTGACTGGGCCAGGACAGAGCTGGGCCAGTAGTAGGCAAGGTGATGCCCAGGGGCTGGGCCCAGTCTGTGGGGAGTGGCCCCTGAGCTCACCATCCTCTTGCTTCCCTTAGCAGACCCACCTTGGGTCCTGGGAGGCCCAGCCTGCCAATGGAGGTTCAGAGGGGGTAACTGAGGCCTGGAGAGGTGGGGTGGGCCTGGGCTGGGTCCACAGAGAATGAGCAGGGGCGTCAACTCTCCCATTCCCATCCTCAATTGTCAGTGCAGTAACTTAGGGCAGGCCTGAGCCTTGGCCACACTCCCCAGACAGGCTTCCTCTTGGGTCAGGTCCCCTTCCTTGTCCCAAGCTCAGTTTGCCAAGTCCACTGCCTTTCTTTATACCCTGTTCCTGCCCTAGCTGAAGCAGACAACTTAACCTTCCCCCTTCTTGCCTGCTCTAGGAACACTATCAACCACAGGCCACTCCACAAACTACGTCATTGCTGTGGAGATCCCCACCGACCAGCCCCAGCGACACTGGGTAAAGCGTGGTGTGGCCCTCATCTGTGCCCTGGACTACTAGACCCAGACAGAAGGGCTGGGGCCATTAAAGCTGCATTTCCTAAACAGTCCAGCTGAGCCTTAGCTGCTTACACCAGGCCCCCTCTGTGGAACCCACTGCCAGGGAAACGGTGCGGGTGAGAGGCTACAGGGGCCTCAAGAGAAAATGTAGTTAGCAGGGGGAAGAGTGGCACAGTTGGCAGCTTTTACCTGCAACAAGGGAAGAGAGGTGAGCCTTGCAAGGTCCCAGGGCCCCTCCAGGGACTACACACCAGGCAGGACTAGAGACAGAGGTGCCACCTCCACTGAGTCCCAACACCTCTCCAGGTTGCAAAGCTGTCAGATCTGGTGAAAGCCATGGCCCTCTCCTCCCACACTACACCTTGCACACAACTCCTCAGGTTCCACAGCCCACCCGAAGCCCCTCCTCAGTTCAGACCCTAAGTCCCAGGCCTAGGGTCCCAAGAACCTCTGCCCCAGAAGGCTGAATGCCCGAGAATGCACTCCCCTTACCTCTTTGGTCACACACAGGGCGCTGGGCCCAGGTCTGGTTAGGTCCTCACTCCCACCACAGCCCTGGCCTACAAACCTCAGGCCAGCAAGTACAGGAGGGCTAATTTTTTAGGAGAGTTTTATTCATTCATTAGTCCAATATTTACAGGGGCCAGAGGGGTCGGGCTATGCTTAGCGCAGAGGCAGCTGGCCCCCACCCTGGTCACTATGTACACATAAGGGGCCCGCCTGGATCACCTTCAAAGCCACCTAGAAGAGGCCATGGGGCTGTTTGGGGCCTGAGCTCCAGAGGCAGTGCTGGGCCCATCAGCCATTGGCATCAGGCCCTCTGGGAACATGGGGCTCCAACTGGTTGTCTTGGTCCTATTGTCCCCCACCCTGAGTGCCTTGCGGAAGCTGAGAAAGCTGGCATGGCAGGGAGAGCTGAGTGGTGCCAGCTTCCTGCAAGCAGCCCTGTCTCTGCTGTCTCTAAGAAGAGGGAGACGTGGTAATACTGAGGGGCGGGCAGAGGCTCCTCTGAGCCCAGGAGCCCAAAGCAGGCCCCTTGCCAGGGCCACAACACTGAAGACAAAGAGCCCAGGGCCTTGCCACAGAGAGCAGTCTTACCAAGCCTGGCCAAAGCCAGGCCACCAAACAGCTCAAACACTCCTCTCTGCTTAGGCCATGGGACCCAAGCAGGCTGCTCACCCTGCCCCCGCTGGAATACCCCACTCCCAGTCTAGCCCAGCAGCCAGGTCCCTGAGTTTGGAGCTCTCCCAGGAGGAACGGAGAGCAGACCTGGCTTTCTCGCAACAGGGACAACTGGGGCCAGAGCAGCAGGGCCCCCAGCTGTGACCCTGCAGGAGTGACCCCGGCCCTCCAGGATGACAGCTGTTAGGAGAGAACTCAGAATCAGGAAGCTGACTATGTCAACACAGTGGTGGCAAGATGGGTTAGAGCCCAGAAAAATAGACGTCTCTGTAGGTAAAATATATATTCTGCTGCCCAGGCAGAAAGGCCAGGTCCTGCCACTCCACAGCCGGCTGTGGAGGAAGCTGCAGCACCTCCCTGTGCCCCAGCTCCTGCTTCCAGAGCATGACGGGGCAGCCCTGCCCTGGCAGGCACTGGGGTACCGTGCAGAGAATCCTGGCCTGGCTCCTATTCCCAGGGTCTGGGCTCTCTGACTGGAACTATTCGGTAATACTGGGAAGAGGGAGAGTGGGGCAGGGGAGGGCCCTGGTGAGGGCCATGTGGCAAGAGTGAGCGGCAGGGTCAGGGCCAGCAGTCCTCACTGGCGCTTGGCCTTGTAGGGGCGTGAGCGTTTCCGCCGGTCAGGCTTCCGCTGCTTGTGGAGTCGGCCAATGCTGACCCCCTGGCGCCGCCGCACCGAGATGTTCTGCTCCACCAGGTTGGCCAGCATGCCTGTGGAGAGGCGCGGGCCCTTGAGCGGGTGGCTGGATGCCCAGCAGCCACTCGCTCAACGGGCCACAGCCTCCGGTCAGAAGCTGAGGGTCTCTCGGCCCTCCCTGAGACTACAGTCTGCTCAAGCCCCAGCAGAGGCCTGAAGGAGGGGGCCTGAGGGCCAGGGCTCTGAGCAGGGCATGCCAGGTAAGGTGCAGCAGCGAGACCCCTCACCTTCCTGAGCCAGCATGGAGATGAAGGTGCAGATGAACTCATCGTAGTTGTGTGTTCTTCTCTGGTCGTCGATCTGTGGGAGAGAAGAGTGAGGACATGAGGACGCTGCAGCCATCTCCCCAGAGCAGCCACCAGCTGACCCCAGCAGGTCGCACCTCTGGGAAGACAGGTGGGCAGAGGACCAGGCAGCTGGAGAGAGGGCCCACCTTGAACTTCTTCCTCTTCTCCACCTCTTCCTTGAGGCAGGCCTCGTAGTTTGCAATCTCAGCCTCCACACACTTCAGCAGTGCCAGCAGCTCCTGCCAAAACCCAACAATTGCACCCGTGGTGCAGGGGCTGGCCAGCACCAAAGCCCCACTACCAGCAGGCAGCTAGAGGCAAGGACGAGCAGCCAGAGTCCCGGGAGCCTACTGAGGCCCCAGCCACCACCCAACCCAGACAGGCTTCCTGGCACCTGGCTTCAGCCACCACCCTTCACACCAAAATACCAACTAGGAACCCAGCACCTGGGCAGCAGTGCCCTAGGCCCTTCCCTTGTCAGTATTAGAAGAGAAAGCTGCAGAGGGGCTCACCTTGGGTGAGTACTTCTCCCCGCTCAAGGGCTCACTAGGCCTGACCAGCCCAGGCTTCTCTCTGCTATCCACAGCCTCCACCACCTCTTTCTCCTCTGGGCTACCAGACCCCTGGCTGCCTTGGCTCGGTCTGATGGAAGGTGAGGAACCCTTCCCACTCTCTGGGAAGAGAAGGCACGAGAAGACCCATCAGAGTGCAGGACACGTGGTGGTCACTTGGCCACCTCCCTCCTCAGTACGCCACTGGGAGGCCAGTGAGCCAGCCCAAGGCCCACCTGTCAGTGCCAGGGGACTCAGCACACCGTCCTCAGCCAGGTGCAGCAGGCCCGTGCTGATGACAGGACCCAGGTCGCGTACAGCACGATTGTAGCGTATGCAGTCAACACGCAGCAGGCTGTCGTCCTCTCCAAAAAGCACCTTGGAGATGTGGGAGGTGACGGGGCTAGAAGGCCGCGTGGGGTTGGCCGAGCGGATAGGCGAGCGTAGTGGCGAATTGAAAGCGCTGCCGATCTCAGAGGCTGTGTCAGTGCTCTCATTGCTGGGGGTGGGTGAGGGCTGTGAGTGCGTGGGCACTGCCACAGCTGGACTCCCGGCCCCGCTGCTCGTCTTGATGGACAGAGGAATTGAGAGGTCTTTCTGGGACTCTTTGAGCTTCTCGGCCAAGACGTTGATGGTGTTGGGCTGCAGCACCGACAGCTGCCCATCCCCAGAGCCACTCAATGGCCCTGGTTTCCCCGGCCCCTTTCGCTTATACCTGTGGGGCCCAAGGAAAGGTAAGCCAAGGGAATGGGCCAGATGACCACGTTCAGCAACGCCCAGAATGACCTGAACACATCTTGGCCTCCAGGGACTGACCCTGAAGCTCCAGCAGCCTGACCTGGCCATGCCAAGGCTGGCACACTGAGCTTCGACAGCTGCAGCCAGGTGTCCTCAAAGGACACCTCCTCTATTCCAGCTGTCTCACTTTTGGCCTTTTGCCAATGCCAGTTCTTCCAGCAAAGATATCCCCCACCCCATCTCCCAAGGCCTAGACAAAAGCCCTTGATGTCTGGTTAAATGTGCACGGCCCTCGCCCAAGCCCTCCAAAAATTTCTTGGGACCTGGAGTCGGCCCCTTCACGTCAGCCTCCCCGGGGCCCTGCGCTCAGCAG
Source organism: Aethalodelphis obliquidens (assembly GCF_003676395.1). Taxonomy (NCBI): domain Eukaryota; kingdom Metazoa; phylum Chordata; class Mammalia; order Artiodactyla; family Delphinidae; genus Aethalodelphis; species Aethalodelphis obliquidens. Next base: position 1,644,407 of record NW_020837966.1, read on the forward strand.
GCATTCAGCATTATCTGCTGAAGGGCATTTTCTGGGCTGGAAGATTCAAGATAGGATCTGCAGCACTCAGTCTCCAGCCTTACAGAGCTGGGGCTAACCTGATGGCAGAGTTGGTGTTCTGCACGTCATCCTCCTCGTCATCCTCGTAGTCGTCCTCGTCATCTGAGTACTGCTGGGGTGGGCGGACTGGAACTCGGCTGCGGCCCACACCTGCTGCCAGGTCTTCCTCCTCCTGGGGCAGAGACCCAGGGCGGCCATGAGCCAGGCTGGACACAGCAGCCACAGCCAGGAAGCCAACATGGCTCTCCGGGTTCAGTCCACTGATTCCCTCCAGGTGCTCCAGAGCCCACCCACACTACCTGCCTACATAGGGCTTCTAAGAGAAACAGAGTGCCCTGAAACACCTGCATTTATTTTGCCAGTAGAACCCAACCCCCAGAGCTGAATCCAACCCCATGCCCTAAACATTTAGCCCCACAGCCATGAGACTGAGTTTAAAGTCAGAGGAGCTCTCTCTGCCTCCATCAACCCCTGCCATCATAGGGGCTTCTGAGAATCAGACAGAGGAACGTGGTTACCTAGGCCCCGACAGAAGGCAAACACCAATGAATCACCTGAGGAAAGTGCCTGTTGCAACCTCTCAAAAGAATCCTGGAGGGAATCCTCCCAGCTTACCTGCATGGGGGACTTGGCATAGTTGTGATTGTCCAGAAAGGCTGGCAGCCGCTGGACGATAGGAGTGGGGTTTGGGGGAACCCCATTGATGCTGCTCCCCGGAGGCTTCACCACCAGCTTGGGTTTGCTGGGAGGGCTGTGGGTCGGGGCTTGTGGGCACGAACCAGCCACCTCCTCCACACCATCTGAGAGGGCAAGGGGCATGGGCAGGACTTTCAGCCAGACCCTCTCAGCCAGACCCTCAAGAAAAGCTGTCCTCAGCCCACTGTCTCCCCAGTCCTGGGGCACAGTACTGCTCCCCTTCCCTTCTCAGAGAAGAACAGCAGAGACAGCTGATGGGTGGAGTCAGCAAGCTCTAAGTCATGGGGCCACAGTGAGAAAGGAAAAGGATGAGATGAAAAAAAGGAGGCAGAAAGAAAAAAACTTCTAGAGAGGCTAGAAAGGGAATATACATTAAGGAGAAGGCTTTGGGGACTGTGGTAATGGCAGCCCTTTCCAGGTGCCTTTGTTTAGGGAGGGACTGCTCTTCCTCCATGTTCCGAGGGGAGAGGGCTGTAGGTACCAGGCTTCAGACCTCCTGCAGGAGCCTCTGAACCACTGCCCAAGTGCCTCCACAGAAAAAGACTTGCTCTGCTTGGGGTGGCTCTGAGGCCCATGAGAGGCTCCAATACCTGTGTGGGTGCCCTCAGAGGCCGCTGGGGCCCTGCTTGTTTCCAGGGCCAGAGGGGACTTGCTGCTGACTGCTTTGGTCTCTTCAGGCAACTGTGACTCTTGAGACTTGTGGGTCTGAATCAGCTCTGGCTGCGTTACCCTAATCAGCTGAAATCAAAATCCAAGGTGCGGAGGAGTGAAGGCAGACCCTAGCTTCTACCTTGGATAGCTAAGGGTCTTGGCTCTACTCACTCACTTAAAGGGAAATAACAACAGTCAAACCTCCTTTCAGAGGCTATTCTCCCCTTCCCCATGCCAAGTCCCATCACCTTTCCCACAAAGGGAGCAAAGGAAAGGAGTGGTTAATTGAAGCCCAGATCCACAATACAGAGTAATGTAGGAATCAGACACCGATGACCCAGTGGAGGGAAGGAGTGGGTGGCTGGGCTAGGCAGGGCCTGGGCAGGAGGGGTACCCACCTGCTGCAGGGCCTCCAGTACTGTTTGACGGTTCACCTTCAGAACGTGCAGCCTGGCCTCATACTTGATCCTGCGGTCGGGCACCACCGCCATCAGGTTGAAGCGGATGTCATGGTAGGGCTCCCTGCAGTCACAGCCGTGGCCGTGAGAGCAGCTCTCACCCTGGCCCCGCCATCAGGTTGAGGCAGATCTCCTGGCAGGGCTCCCTGAAGTCACACCTGCAGCCACAGGTATAGGCCCCACCCCAACAGGCGGGCAGTAGCTGGCCATGCACACCAGGCACCTGAGCTGGTGCCTTCCAACAAGCTGCCTGAGGGGCCTGTCAGGAAGTGAGCCAGCACACGTGGGCCACCCGGGGCTCCACCAGGGCCTGCCCCTCCCCAGGCTATCCTGAAGCAGGCCACACGCAGCCTGAGTGGGAAATAGGGCAAAGAGTTGGGAGCACAAGATCTAATCCTGATCTTGCCAGGTTCATCACGTGGCCTTGCACAAGCCATCTGGCCTCTCTCTGCCTTGGTTCCCTCTTCTGTGTCCCTCCCAATGGGGGCACAGCTCCAGAAGGTAGGGCAGGCTCAGGGCCCTTACCCTGCAGTGGCGAGGCCGATACGCTCCATGATGACCCTCCGGGCCTTGTCTGTCCACTCCTCATCCTCCCCCCAAGGCCCTGGGGAAACCAAGACAAGGAGCCAGTAGGTAGGAAGCCCGGAGCTCGGGCAGGCCAGGAGTTGGAAGGATGATGGAGAGAAGGTGACCCAGAGAATCAGGGGCCAGTTGGACAATGCAGTACAGGGTGCCATCCTGCCAGAACCACGTCTTCAAGACACCCCCGCCACGCCCCACCACTGGGTCCCAAGTGCTTGAGGACCTTGAGCCCCACCTCCTTAGGAGGTAAGCAGAGAAATCCAATGGGCCCCCAGCTCAGAGTGCCTACCATGGTCAATGGGGTAAACCTTCAGCCCATCCAGCTCAAAAAGCCGGCCTGTGATAGGCACATAGCTGACAAAGTGGAATGCCTCCATGGTCCGCACAGCACTAAGGCCATTCTGCTTCTCGGGGAGATGGCGTGGCTCAGGCCTGGGGAAGGACACAGTCAGTGCCCAGAATGGTACAACCCCCTTCCTTGCCCCCACCCCCATCAGTTCCCACAGCTCCCACACACCTGGCATGGCTATTATGTGCCTTGGCCAACTCTGGAGCATTGCCAATCGCATATCCTTTGCTCTAGAGGGAAGAAAATAAGGCCACATCAGAGCAACTTCTCAGGCAGGCCTCGGGTGGGAAACAGAGCTCAGGAGAGCAGGCCTGGGGGCATTCCAGGAACTTGAAGAAGCACAGGTGGCCTCTCCTGAAGGCCTAGTGGGGGCAGAAAAGAGCTCTGGAGCCCCCAAAAGATGGGCTGTACTGGCCTTGCACAGTAATCAGTGGACACTGGAGAACAACATTGCCTGATAAAGTCCTAATAAGGTTTCACTTAAGGAACGTTCCTCTCTTCCCTAGGTCTATCTCCTTTTCTGACAATTGGGCCTTAAAAAAAAGTTGACTTACACAATTAATTTACAGGTCAAATATAATGTAAATATCATTTGAAAAAGCCTCATAGTGCCAAATGCCGTGTAGTGGCATTATCAGTGGTAGATCTGGTGGTCACATCTGCCTAGTCAGCTGAGTCAGGATTAAGGCACTGTGGCCTACCTCAGGGCTGAAGCCCTTGGTGAAGTCCTTCATGCGACTCAGGGTGGGCCCCAGGTCCACATTGCTGCAGTTCAGGAGCACGCTCAGCAGGGCATGAGTGGCACAAGAGTTGGGGATCAGCTGTGAAACAAAGAACAGTCACCCATCCACAGCATCCCTCACCCCAAGCCCATACTCATCAGGAATGGGGACTCAGAGAGGGACAGTCATGTCTGGACAATCCTCATCAACTCCCCTCATCTTTACCCAACATTTGTTCACTCAACTAAGTACCCATCAGGAGTCTGGGGACATGGAGAATGGACTCAGACATCACCCTGCTCTAAAGAGACTCCCTTTTTTAGTGAATAAGAGCTCAGTTCCTTCTGCCTTTCCCCACTTCCACTTTCCAAGCGAAGAAAACGGCAGCATCCCACCCTCCAGAAAGAACACAGAGCCCAGCAGACCTGGTGGGCAAAGAACATGTTATTCACAATATCATCATCAATCACAGATGTATCATCCACCAAGGTAGAGACCTTGCGACGGGATCGGCGCTCTTCGATCCATTTGAACAGGAAGATGAATCCATACACGGGGCTGGGGAAAGTAAGGGACAGAGCTAGACCAGTCAAGTGGGGGTAGGCAATCTGCATTCCCTTTCCTCTCCCCTATTCCTTTGCACTGTGTTACCACTCAGGTGCCCTTCCTGTGATCCCACCTCTCCCTTGGCTTCTTCCCAACGCTGCCCAAAGTGGCCCTGCGCCCTCGCACCCCAGAAGCCCACTGCAGGCAGAGTCAAGCATCAGCCTCTGGCTGTGATGCTCCAGGAGTCACCCAGTATCCTTATGAAGTCTATGGTTCTGGGATAAGAAAAGCTGGAACGATGGCTCAGGACCGGGTAGGAACAGAAGGTAAGGCGAGAACAATAAATGTGATGAGGAATTTAAACACTAATTCTCACTTGTGAAGCCCAGGGCCTGGGCCCCAGTGCAATCAGGGAAGTTAATGAACACCCATATCAGTCTGTTCTTTCCTAAAGGGAAAGAAGCAGACTTCTCCGTTTAGTCACTGTAGCAGTTCCTCCACACCTCTATTCTGTAGGACCACCAAGACAAGACCCTGACCTTGGTCACCCAGGAGAGTCCTCGTCAGATGCCACAAACCAACCAATCAATATGAGACCCCTGTATGGGGATTAAAACCACTGGCACATGGGCACAGTAAAGCAGTCATTAATAAATTACAGCTGCACAAAAGGCACAGTGTGACCCGAGTCAAGAGCAGGGGGTTTCTGGCTGGAAGGCCCCAGAAAGCAGATGAATTTAATCCAAGAGATGGTTAGAATCTGTATTGAGGGGAAGAGGCTACCACATAAAGGGAAGTGTTGAGGGAAAACTGGGAGGAACAAAAGCACAGCACCAGCTTCATCAGGAAGGCACCCAAAGAGGAGGGATGCTTCCTTATACGAGATTTTACAATTTGGAGCCTCTGATACTTCCTCCCTTGAGGAGCACTCTCTCCCGGGTCCCTCCCTAGCCCTCGGGGTGTAAGGGGCGACCGAAGCCACGCCGCGTGCCAAGCCACTCACCCCTGGCATTTGCTCTGAAGGTCATAGATCTCCTCCACCTGCACCCCTTTGACACCTGCGATCAGGTAAGGAAAGAAGTCGGGAAGGGTAGCCTCTGGCTGTGGAGCGAGGGCCCAGGAGTGGGCCCCCACAGCCTGGTTCCGGCGCGTAGGAGAGGCTCTTACCGAAATCTTCCACCAGGAGGGTGAAGAGGCCTGGGTGGGGCGACAAGAGGAGCGGGTAGTGGTCAGAAAGGCGCGTCTCGGACCCACCCGGCCTCCCCAGCTCCGGGCCTGCCCGGTCCCCTCCTCACCAGGGTCGCTCTCCAGCTCCAGCCAGCCCTTATTCATCTTCCCGCGGGGCAGCCCCTCAGCGCCATGTCCAGGCCCTCCCGACCCACCGCCGCCCCCCGCCGGGAGCCCCCGCCGCCCCCGGGGCCCCTAGCCCCACACACAGACAACGGGCCCCGTCGCGTCACCCGCCCGCGCCGGCGGCACTACGTCACCTCTGCGCGACGATCGCCGCCCCGCCTCTGGCCTCGTCTTCTGCAGTTTCGACTCCAGACGCCGGCGAACTCGCGCGGGAGTGCAGGGCGAGAGGTCGGGGCGGAGCTAGAGCGCCGGTGGGGCGAGAAGGGGCGGGGCAGGCGCGCGGTCGTTAGCGCGCTACGGTTAGCGGTCCCACTCTACGCAACTGTCAGCGTCGCTGTGCTCCCCGCGGCTGCAGGCTCTGTGGGTCGCAGTCCGCGTGACCCAGTGTCCGTTTGCGTTGTCACTCCCTTCGCCGGCGCAGTCACCGCGCGGGGCGGCGGCCCGTGAGGTAGCTACCACGGCTTGCGGCAACGAATAAAGCTCCGGGACAGCGGCGCCCTGGGCGACAGCTGGGCGGGCGGCCCCGGCCGGGAGCGGCCGCCCGTGCGCTACCGTGAGGAGTGAGCGGCCGAGGCGACCTCCGGCCCGGCCTCGCACCAGCAGCCCGGCAGGCGCGACATGAGCCTGGTCTGGCATCTGCGGGATGCTCCTTGAGCCCCTTCTTCGGCTGTTACCTCTGGGGGATGGTTGTGGCCACACCGACTCGTATTTTCCAAATAAATCATTGTTTATTCTTGCGGTGGCGGGGCCGAACACGCTTATTTATTTTTAACTTTCTCAACAAGTTTTACCCAGCACTTACCCAGTGAAACAACTCGGTAATCGTTTCAAGGGAGCATCCGCTCGGTTAGGAAATCTCAGACTGAGCAGCTTGTGGAAGCCAGCATTTGCAACGTCCTCCTCGCATGCTTTGAAGATCCTTGCGTCTTCCTGTAACTACCACTGTGTGTAGGATCCCGCTCAAGGAACGTCTTGGTCCAGCGATTCAAAGAACTGACGTTTCAAGGTTTTATTTCTATTGCTAGATCTGGATTTCCCCAATGACTCGGAACTGTTCAGTAGCCAGCTAAAGTGGATCCCCTAGTGCACGCCCTTCTCTCTCCTCTTCCAGCCTGTCCAAGTGCTTTTGTTGAGGAAAAAGCCATCAAGTGTCATTACCAATGCAAGTGCAACTCATGGGTTAGAAGAGGAGATGGAGCCTTAGTTTGCAGAATAGCTAGTTGCCAGAGTAGTTACGTTCATGCAGAATAGTTGACAGGCCCTAAAGATGTTCATGCTCTCCAGCTGTGGCCTGAGGACATGGGTACTGGAGTGTGTGTCCCTGGACTGACTTAATTCACTCAATTCTCCTAAGAAATGCTATCCTTCTCCTCTCCCCTGACTTGACACAGTCCTTCTTTCAGAGGAGTGCTTTTTATTTCTTTTGTCCCCCTTCCCATTCAGGGATTTCCCCCTTAACCAATGAAAACTGAATTTATAGCCAGCTGACATTGGTCGGGGGAGGAGTGGCAGGGTGTCTTTTCCACTTCTGGGCCTTTTAACCTTGGTTCACATCTAGAGGAAGGCTGAGAACAGGCCAGACCTCAGTGATCATCTGAGCCTGGTGAAAAGAAACAATAGGAGCCAAGGGGTGATTTGTCAGGGTTATATCTTGGCTCTCACTAGAGGGAGTTCTCGCTTTAGGCAGCCAGAATCTCACAGGCTCCTTTTCCTAGGAAAGAGCTACCTAATCTAGCTTTTCCTGGGTGGAATTAAGGAACTTAAACTTGGGGGCAGAAGGAGGCATTTTTCCTGAGTGCTACCTCATACATTTAGTAGGCACAAAGAGAACAAAGAACAAGTTAGCCAGTTCAAGCAATAGTTCCAAGTTCTCATACCGCTGTGGTGTATCAGTAACTGTGATCTTGAGCAAATGCCTGTGTGTGACCTCTCTGTGCCTCAGTCTCATCTTGAAAATAGGGATAAAATGGTACCTATTGCCAGGGGGGTTTTCGAGTTGAATGTAAAATGCCCAGAACAGTTCTGGGCATGATTTAATAATTATTGGCTATTACTGGCGTTGATACTGGGCGTGTCGCTTTTATTCTGTCACATGGATGGGGAGGTGAAGCGCACTGTTGCTTTGATCCTGTGGAACTTGATAACCAAATGTAGAATTAATTGCTGACTTGTTTATACTTATAGCTGGAAGAGCCGGTATTGTTCTCATTATAGTATAGAAGAATTCAAGATAGGCAGCAGCAAATGAAGACTATAAAAGGAAAGAAGAAGCAACATCAAAGATTGAGGTAGAGTAGGCAACTTAAGAGAGTTTGGGAGAAATTGTCCAATGGCCTGTAGTATATGCTTCATTTTTTGTCCCCTTTGCTTGGTCTTGGAGGCTAAGGTTGGTTAGTGTTGAAGCATACACCAGTGGTCCCTGGGAAGCTGCCCAGTAACCTATCCTCCCAGGGATGTCCCTACTGGCAAAGTCCTGGCTGTGGAGCCTTTCTGCCTAGAGTCATATCCTGGCTCTAACACTTGCTAACTAGGTGACCTGGGACAGGTTATTTCATTTCTTTAGGCCTCAGTTTCCTCATCTGGAAAATGCATAATAATAGCACCCACTTTTTAGAACATTCTGTAGATTCACTGAGCTAATACATATAAAGAGCCAAGAATATTGCCTAGCAATAGGAAATTCTTAATCAATTTTAGTATCATTTTATTATGCCTTGTGAACATGGTACTACCTGAGATTCAGGGTAGGTGACAGGAGAAACAGTAAAAGAATAAAAGGGGGTTTGTTCTTGCATTCATTCAGTCAACACAGGCAATAGAGGCACTAGAACAGAAAGATGGCTATGATCTCACTTAATTCACATAATTCCATGGGCATGTTTTGTGCTTTCAAAAAATATGAAAGGGAAGAAGAAAACTGATGTCTTAGTCTTTAGCTATTTTGGTCCTTCATCAGACCCATGGATAGCATTTTGAGGGAAATGTTACAAGAGATGCCAACAGGATCCTCAAAGACTACCTTGTACTTTTTCCATCTCTTGTATAGAAAATCTGCCAAGACAAGGAGAGTAACCCAGAGGAAGCCTTCTTCAGGGCCTGGTAAGAAAGACTGGAGGTTCTGTTTGGCTGCTGCCTCCCGACCTCAGCAAAGGCCATTTGTGTAGGGCAGCAAACTTGCTCTTCTCACTGTCAGTTCCTTCCCAGAATCTCTAAGATCCTGAAGAACTCAGAGACTGTAATTTTTAAATGTCATGTCCAAAGTTCAAGGAACAAGTTAATTAAAGCCACTTGAGATAAAAGTATATCTTTTATCTCAGTGAGCAGTTGCAGCCAACTCCCTCAGATGTGGCTAAAATTATATGAAAACCTAACTGATATCAAATAACACTTCATCCCTTGTCAAAATGACCCTCTTCCCAGTACTGTACTCCTCCTTATACTTAGATCGTTATGCTCCCAAAATGAATTCCTAACATCCTTTCTTCCAGTTTGCCGGCTATGCCTTCAAGAACCTGGGGATCCCGAAAAATTAGGGGAATTTCTTCAGAAAGACAATCTCAGTGTGCATTATTTCTGTCTTGTGAGTATAAGGCCCCCTTTGCTTTGAATGTCCTATGGCTTTGCTGTACAGTCTGTGCTCTGTTTTTGCATCCAGCCTCAGATCCATTGCCCTGTTTGCTTGTTTTTCTTAATGGCTTTTTTCTTTTAAAATCTAATTTTTAAAAAGTAATGTGTGTACCTGGTGTAAAATCCTAACAGTATAAAGTATGTACAATAGAAAGTCTCTTCCCCTAGTAGTATTCCCAGTCCTTCTCCCTCTCCCCAGCAGCAAATTCTACCAACAGTTCTTCCAGCTATTTTTTCCTGATATTCTTTTAAAATTACGTATAGTTTGCATGCTATAGAATGTACCCATTTAAGAATACAGTTTGATGAGTTTTGATAAACTCATATATCATGGGGATATAAAGTATGTCCCCATGTAAACACTACCCCCATCAAAATAATTATTTCTATCAGGCCAGAAATTCCCTCCTACCCTCTTCCAGTCAGTTCCCTCAGAGGTGATCACTGTTCTGATCCATAGGTTACTTTTGCCTATTCTTATACTTCATATAAATGAAACCATACAATTTGTACTCTTTTGTGTCTGGCTTCTTTCACTCAACACAGTGTTTTAAAGACTGATCCATGTTGCATGCGTCGGTAGCTTGTGCCTTTTTATTGTGTAGTTATATTCTGTTGTATGAATATATTATAATTTGCTTATTTATCCACCTGCTGATGGACATTTGAATTGTTTTCATTTGGGGGCTATTATGAATAAAGCTGCTACGCATATTCATGTACAATTTTTTGTGTGAAAACATGTTTTCACTTCTCTTGGGCGAATGTCTAGGAGTGAAATTACTAACTATGTTTAACTTTGTGTGAAGTTGACAGATCACTTTCCAAAGTGGTTGTACCAGTTTACAATCCCACTAGCAATTTATGAGATTTCTGTTTGCACAATATTCTTGTCCCAACTTGTTGTTGTTAGTCTTTTTAATTTTAGCCATTCTACTAAGTGTGTTTTGGTATCTCATTGCTGTTTTAATTTGCATTTTTCTGATGACCTAAAATGTTGAGCTTCTTTTTGTGTGCTTATTGGCCATTCACATATTTCCGTTTGTGAAGTGTAGGTACAAATATTTTGTCCATTTTAGAAGTTGAGTTGTTTTGGGATTTCCCTGGCAGTCCAGTGGTCAAGACTCCGCACTTCCATTGCCGGGGGCACAGGTATATTCTGGCTACAAATCCTTTTTCAGAGATGTGTGTTTTTACTGTTTTCTCCCAGTCTGTGATTTGCCTTTTAATTTTCTTTTTATTTTTCAAATGAGTTGGTTTCGTTCCAGGTGATGCAGAATTCAGGATAGAACAAGGACTTAGGAACACACTTTGGCAGGATTCTGCGCTGGGTTTATGCGGATCTCATAGCTAAGGTAGAAAATGGCTGAGAAAAACTATAGACAAGATGAGCCACTGTATGATTTTCTTTTTTTTTTACAAAAATTTATTCTTAAATGTACAAAAGTTTCCAAGCTATAGCTATAGGTGGTGACAGATGTTATGGCAGGGAATCCAGATGTTTAAACAGGAATGGAATCATCATTGCCTCAGGCACAAGGAACAGCTTACTTTTTAAAAATTTTATTTTACTTATTTTTTGGCCATGCTGTGCAGCTTGTGGGATCTTAGTTCCCTGGCCAGGCATCGAACCCGGGCCCGTGGCAGTGAAAGCGCCAAGTCTTAACCACTGGACCACCAAGGAATTCCAGGAACAGCTTACTTTTTGCCAGATTTCTTAATTCCACCTGTGGCCAGGGGGCCTTTACCCGCACCCTTCCCTTTTAGCTCCTCGAGTTTCTTCTGCTCCTCCTCCTTTTTCTGCTTGAGTGCCTTATCTTCCTTCCCCATCTCCTTGGCTTGCTTCTTGGGCTGCTTCAAGGACTTCTTGCCACCTTCATGGCCCAACATGGTGCCTGCTGCCCCTTCCCCCTGCCTTTTTATTTTCTTCATGATATCTTTCGAAGAACAAAAGTTTTTAATTTTGATGAAGTCCAGTTTATCTATTTTTCCTTTTATGGTTAGTGCTTGTTTGTGTGTCCCAAGAAATCTTTGCCTACCCATTGAATTACCTCAGTGCCTTTGTCAAAATCAGTTGACCATGTATCTGTGGATCTGGATGATTTATTTTATGTCATAGATCTGTGTGTTGATCCTTACCAATACCACACTGTTTTGATTATTGTGGCTTTACAGCATCTTGAAATTAAGTCTTGTTCTGCAGTCTTTTCCAAGATTGCTTTGGCTATCGGGTGCTTTCCTTTTCCATATACATTTTATATTTAGTTTGTCAATTTTTCGTTTAAAAAAAAGCCTGTTGGGATAGTGATAGGGATTGCATTGAATTTATGGATCAATTTGGGAAGAATTGACAAACAATATTGAATCTTCCAGTCCATGGACATGATATATTTCCCCATTAATTTGTGTCTTTTAAAATTTATCTCAGCAATTTTTTTTTTAGTGAAGAAGTCTTGCACATATTTTGTTAAATGTATTCCTAAATATTTTGTGATTTCTATGCTATTATAAATGGTATTTTAAAATTTCATTTCAAGTTTGTTGCTGGTGTACAGAAATGCAGTTTATTTTTGTACATTGATTTTGTATCTGCAATCTTGTTAAATTCACTTATTAGTTCAGTAGTTTTTATTTTTTAATTTTTTTGTAAATGCCTTAGGATTTCCTGTGTATACAATCACGTGTGAATAAAGGCAGTTCTTTCTTTCCAATCTTTATGTCTTTTAATTCTTCTTCTTGCCTTATTGTAATAGCTGGGAACTTCAATCTAGTATTGAAAAGAAGTTGTATGAGTGAATATTGTGTCTTGTTCCTAACATTAGAGGACAGCATCCAATTTTTCACCATTAAATATGATGTCAGCTGTAGGTTTTTCTTAGATGCTTTTTATCAGATTGGAGAAGTTCCCTTTTATTTCTGGTTTGCTGAGGGTATTATGAATGTGTGCTGAATTTGTCAGATGCTTTTTCTGCATCTGTTGAGATGATCATGATTTTTCTTCTTTATTTTGTGAATGTGGTTTGTTACATTGATTGAATACTTCAATGTTAAGCTAATCTTGCATTTCTGGTACAAATTCTGCCTGGTCATGATGTATAATCCTTTTTATATGGTGCTGGATTCAATATTTTGTTTCATTTTTGTATCTATGCTCATAAGAAAAATTGGTGTGTGCTTTTACACTCCTGTAAGTTCTGTCTTGTTTTGGTGTCAGGTCTTGTTTAATTTCAATGCATTTATAAGCATATAATTTTCAACATACTATACACAGTGTTTTGTATTTTACTTTTTTTTACCTCATATATTTATGGAGCTGTTTCCATATAGAACACTTTTTTAATAGCTAATTGGTATTCCATGGTACAGGTGTACCAAAAAGTATTAAACTCCTGTTAAAGGACATTTAGATTATTTTTAATCTTTCACTACTGATTTTTCTGTTTGTAGAAATTATACATGTTCATTGTAGAAAATATTAATAACACTTAAAAGGACTCATATAGTCCTAAAGCCTTGAGAGACTGTTAACATAGATATGTTTTAAGCCTAATTGGGATATAATTCAAGCATCCTCAAGTCATCCAACCTTGTAGGCTCACTTTTTCTATAATGTTAAAATAAGATAACCTCGTAGGCTCACTTTTTCTATAATGTTAAGATAACCTCAGCCCCCATTACATATTACATGTAACTGCTGCAGTAGGTCCAGCACCCTCCTTAATATTTTTGGAAGCTTCTTGGGGTGGGGCTCAGGTATGACATTCTTCCAAAGTATGTACACATTCATTGTTCATGGGTACCTAACAGTTTAGCTTCTTTTCCCTTGATTTCCCATTCTAGACTCTGCTTTGGGGGCTTTTCAGAAACAAAAGGTCCTTTAAAGTATGTTTTTAAAGAAAAGTTCAATTCCTCCCCTTCCCCTATAAGGCAGAATGACTACAGTCAGGAGATTTGAAAGCCCTGTTTCCCTTTCTGTGGAGAATACACTCTGAGAAGAGTATTTATTCTGTACTGAGGGGCAGTACAGCGGGAGAGTGAGAGTGTGGGTTCTGTGGGCTCACATGTGAAGGCGACTCTGCTGCCTCCTTTCTGGGTGACCCCAGCCGGGTCACTTGCTGCGCTACACCTCAGTGGGCTCTAAGATGAGGATCACAATGGCATCTGTATCACAGGGTTGTGGTGAGCAGACAATGAGTCACTACACAGGGAATGTTTCTCCAAAGTGCTCAGCACACAAAAGTAGTGCTCAGTGAATGAAAGGCAGAGTAGCACAAAGGTGGGTAAGAGCCCAGGTTCTGGGCTCTTGATCCTGTCACGTTATTTCTCCTATAAAATGGGGATGATGATAGTACCTACCTCTTAAGGTTGTTACAAGGATTAAATGAGTTCATACTTGAAAAGCACTTAGAGCACCCAACACTTATGCTATGTAAGGGCTTGTTAAGTAAATGAATTACCCTGTAAATGCATATATATTCCACCAAGCTCTGTTTCTCAGCTCTCTTACCCTGTCATCACTCACTGCACTGTTTCACTGATCATCAGTGTTGACAGCCTGGTTCTGCTGACCTTCTAGATCCTATCTAGCAAGCTGCCTCAGAGGGGCCAGTCCAATAGAGGTTTCTATGGATTCCTGCCTGAGGACATCAAAAAGGAGGCATCCCGGGCCTCTAAGAAGGTTAGAATCCCCTGAAATGGGGGCCTTGGGGTAGGCCTCTTCTCATACTCCTCTCATCATCCCTGTTTCTATTCTTTTTCCTAGTTGCTAGTTTAAAAGTCAGAGGACTCTTGAATTTCCCACTGGTCCTTCTCTTAAGTTCCATGCTTCTCTAGGGTGTAGTATCCTAAGTGAGGAGAGGGAGCAACATCCTGAGAAAGCCAAAAAGAATTCAGTGCTGCTTGGAGCTCAGCTTCGGCATACCCTAGAGCTTCTAGGTCCACTGAGGAAGAAGAATGGCTGTTGCTTCAAAAAATTTCCGTTCCGTAGAATGATGTGCCACAGAATGTCTGTCTGTTTTAGGGCCCTGAGCACTGCCTGGGATCTCATTTGCAGATCTGCTTTGTGTGCAAGAAAAAGGGAGCTGCCATCAACTGCCAGAAGGATCAGTGCCTCAGGAACTTCCATTTTCCTTGTGGCCAGGAAAGGGGTTGCCTTTCACAATTTTTTGGAGAGTACAAGTGAGTGATGAAGGAGGAAAGTTGGGCTGCCCTTTTGCTATTTGTTATTTAGCATCTAATGAAATCAGAGTCCAGTTCTCATGTTTTGATTCACCAGAGAATCTGTTCCTCCATTCAATAATGAGAAACAGTATCTTGACTTGGCGATTTCACAGGGGTTGCTTCTTGCTTCCCATCCCCTCCTTAAATTACAAACAGCAGGGGTTCTTAGCTGCTCAGAACTAAGTGGGGCTTTCAGGAGCAGGAGGCTGTGGAGACAGTCCCGGGAGCTTTGCTCAGTGGGAAAGCAGCTATGAGAAGGAATGTGGCTGTTCTTCGCCCTGCTTCTCCTCCTCCCCCATTAGCGTGGAGGTTCAGTGGACACTGGCCTGGGTGGTTGATTGCCCTTCCTAGGCCGGGCAGCTGGAAAACTGCATCAGTGACAAACCAGAAACCAAGTCTATTTACTCTACCACAGATCATTTTGTGGGAAACATCGCCCAACACAGGACATCCGATGGGAGAATGTGGGGGAGGAAAGCTGTGTCTTGTGCTGCGAAGACTTAGCCCAAGCAAGTGTTGAAAACATCCAGAGTCCGTGCTGTAGCCAAACTATCTACCACCGCAAGTGCATACAGGTGGGGCTTTCCCTGGACTGGGGACCCTCCACAACGGCCCAGTTCTGAGCACCCTGGGAATGCACAGGCAATCTCAGCTTTTGTGCTCTGTGCTGCAGGCCTGTATACAGGACTGATTCCAGAGGAAAGTTAGCCTGGTCTCTGGGTATCCTTGACCTGTAGGACTTTATCATAAGATTTAGACTGAACAAAATTCTCAGGATGGCTGGAGCGAATGAGTTTATCCTAGAATGAGTCAAGTAGCCTCAAAATCAGCCATGCTTCCTGGGATTGAAGGAAAGGGAAATGTGTATTCTTGGTACCTGACCCCTACTGGGTCGAGCACTGCCAGGCCCCATGACTGGAGATGACAGCTGAGGCACTCCTGGGCACTCTCTTGAGCTTTTGGTCCCTGGTCTGACGCCTGGATTTGCAGCCCTCTCCTCAGCCCATCCATATTCCTTGTCCTGTAACCCTTAGTCAAGCTCTCCTAGCAACATCCTCTTTGTGAGACGAGGGTGTGGGGTGGGAAGAATGTGTGCAAAGATAGTGTTTTTACAAACACTATCTTCCATGTTTATCTTACAGAAATATGCCCACACATCAGCAAAGCATTTCTTCAAATGTCCACATTGCAACAATCGAGAAGAATTTCCTCAAGAAATGCTAAGAATGGGAATTCATATTCCAGACAGGTAGTAGAAACTTTACAGCAGGAATTGAGCCAGGAAGTGGGTTGCCTAGGTTTCTAGAGAGAAGGTGAGTGTGAAGATAGTTCAGAGAATGAGGAAGCAGCAGAAGCACTGATGTTCAGTGAAGAGGGAAGGGTGGAGGGAGAGCTTTTCAATTATAAAAAGAAATGGGGGGAGGGTGAAGCAGGGGTGGTGGGCGTGTTTCTGAAAAAGGTGCTTTGGGGGTCAGAATTCCTTGAGTTCTTGAATTCCAGTGTGGAACTAAGGAACACCTGTGTTCCACTTATCTGCTTCATCCCTCTCCCACTGCCAGGCCACTAGCCCCGCCTTGCTGAAAGTATTCAGGCAATCTGTTGAACTTCTTTGTTCTGTTGAACAAAAGTTTTACCACCTGATTATATGTCCCTTACTCACTGTTTCTTCTCCCACTGCAGAGACGCTGCCTGGGAACTTGAGCCAGGGGCTTTCTCGGAGTTGTATGAGCGCTATCAGCATTGTGATGCCCCCATCTGTGTGTATGAACAAGGCAGAGACAGCTTTGAGGATGAAGGGTAGGAAAAGCCTCATAGCCAGAAAGATCTCTCATCAGGGCCATCTTAGATCTTGCACAGTTATCAAGCGCAAGAAATTTACTTTTGTCTACAGACCTCAGGATGAACATAGCTGCCGAGTCCCATCCTTAATCAGCTCAGGACTCACTCATGTACAAGTGAACAGGTCTCTCTGCAGGGTCTACTCTCCTTGTGCCCCATGGAGAGACACTCAGGGCCAGTTCCTTCCACGATCTACCTTGCGAGTGGCTGTGCCTGACGGCAGGTCTTGGGATCAGCACTCAGCCACATCTCTGTCACGGGTAAAATGTGTAGTAAAGATACCTAGGGAGCCCTCATCAAAGGCCTGGCCTGCAGCGAACATTCCAAGAGTGGTAGTGAGTGTTAAATTTGTCCCACAACCCTCGCTTGGCTCTTCCTATAGGAAGTGGAGCCTCATTCTGTGTGCTACCTGTGGATCCCACGGAACCCATAGGGACTGCTCCTCTCTCATATCCAGCTGTAAGAAATGGGAGTGCGAGGAGTGTGCGCCTGCTGCTGAAGCCACAGGTGGGACTGGAGGGGTGGTCTGGTCTCAGAACTGGGGTGGGGGTCAGGGGTCCGGGGGACTTATGGTGCCTGGGAAAGGAGGAGGGTGTGCTATCAGATGGGGACTTTTAGTTGGTACTTTAGTTTGGGGAGGAAAGCGGCTAGGGAGGGGCATAAGGACCTGTGCCTGGGAGAGAGACAGAGGGTCGAGTTTGCCTCTCCCACCTTTCTTTCACCACAGACTACACACCTGAAAACTCAGGTGACATCCCCTGTTGCAACAGCACTTTCCACTCCAGGGGGCATTTTTGCAGAGACACCAGCCTGGAAGAGAATCCGGGCCCTTCTTCGACTGACTGACCAGGCTCTTCCTCATTAGAAAAACCAGAGTCCTCTGGTTGCAGGACGAGGGGCCACTCCTGGCGATCCAAGGGTGTCAAGATCACTAAGAGCTGCAAAAAGTCCAAGTAACAGTTTCTGATTAGTCGCTGCCAAGCACATTTGAGTACAAAGCTGTGTTCCTCCGTCAGGTTTGAGGGAGGGAACACTTTGGCACTGTGAGCCAAGGAAAGGGGGCTAGCAGTGAGACTCTGAACCAAAGAAAGAGAAGTCCCAGGGGAACTTGAGTTCAGAGCAGAGTCCTGATGCCAACCACAGGATGCATTTGTGGCTTTGAGAGCACCTCTGCTCTTTCTGCCTGATTCCCAGAGGGCCTTTTCTACTCTTCTTTTTCCAGCAAGATTATTCCACCTTGATCTTGTTCTCATATACCTCTTCTGACTTCACCCACGTTTGTTATTATACAAATAAACGTTTTCTCTCCATTGGTGTCTCCTTAAGCATTCACTCTGGAATTTATCTAGCATACTAAGGAATCTGGAGGTTAGAGTGAAGGAATAGGAAAATGCACCTTTCTACTCTATAAAATTCAGTGAATTAAGTGTAGAACTTTCAATTAGACATGTTGCTTTGGAGGGAAGTATTTTGCAGATAAATCGACTTTGCGGGGACAGAAATTTCATCGTTGTGCAAATAAACACACAGGATCTCATCAGGAAAGTGAGCCAGCAAAGGAGAACACACTGGACTGAGAATAGGCCACTATTGCAAGGCTTGGCGCCCTGGACTCAAAGGCCAGGGACTGCCGTGCTCACGTGAGACAGAAGGGGCTCCACTCACTCCAGGCAGCCTGGTCTTTAGCATACCTTCCTAACCCTAACACACCTCCACTCAAACCCTCCTGTCTGGTGGCTCGGGCATTTCTAGCTCAGGTAAGGGGGCCATGCCAGGACATTAAGCAAGACAGCTAGGACAGAAACCTGGCAGAAGGTCTTGGGATAAATTGAATAGAACATTTGTTTGTTTTTAATGATTTTGTGGGATTTGGATTAGTGGGGGAAACTCAGGACCATTGCCAGGTGCCGAGTTCGCAGGGTCTCACTGCGAACTTGGTTTAAATGTTGCTGACCCCCGGAGACTTACATCTGAATGTGCACAGTGATTTGGATTTGACCAGATTTATTTGGAATCACAAGGAGGCGGTGGGGGTCAAAATAATACTTTAAAAAGAAATCAAGAAATACTAAAGGGATTATAATGAAAAATACTCTCTTGATTCATCCTTCACTACCCCCAGTCCTATTCCCTAAAGGCAACTACTCTGCACATTTTTTAGCCATTTCTTGATATATTAATCTTAGACATTTTTGACGTACTATCATATTACATAAAGATCTAGCACCTTTAAAACCTTCCCATGTTCATTCCTTCCATCTTTTATAATTGCATCACAATTTTTGTTAAATTAACCTTCAGTGCTGAGTCAAGTGGTACACTATGACTATTTTTCCTCACCTGTACATTTTTTTTAAAATTTACTTATTTTTGCTGCATTGGGTCTTCATTGCCGCACGTGGGCTTTCTCTAGTTGTGGCGAGTGGGGGCTACTCTTCATTGCAGTGCATGGGCTTCTCATTGCGGTGGCTTCTCTTGTTGCAGAGCATGGGCTCTAGGGTGCGCGGGCTTCAGTAGTTGTGGCACTCAGGCTCAGTAGTTGTGGCTCACGGGCTCTAGAGCGGAGGCTCAGTAGTTGTGGCACACGGGCTTAGCTGCTCCGCGGCATGTGGGATCTTCCCAGACCAGGGCTCAAATCCGTGTCCCCCGCATCGGGAGGCTGATTCTTAACCACTGTGCCACCAGGGAAGTCCTCCTGTTCATTGTTTATTCCCTTTTTTAAAAAATAAATTCATTTACTTTATTTTTGGCTGCGTTGGGTCTTCATTGCTGCACGCAGGCTTTCTCTAGTTGCGGCGAGTGGGGGTTACTCTTCATTGCAGTGCGCGGGCTTCTCATTGCGGTGGTTCCTCTTGTTGTGGAGCACAGGCACACGGGCTTCAGTAGTTGTGGCACATGGGCTCAGTAGTTGTGGTTCACGGGCTGTAGTGCACAGGCTCAGTAGTTGTGGTACACGGGCTTAGTTGCTCCGTGACATGTGGGATCTTCCCAGACCAGGGCTCAAACCCGTGTCCCCTGTATTGGCAGGCAGATTCTTAACCACTGCGCCACCAGGAAAGCCCTGGTCAGGTGTTTTGTAGAGTGCCCCTCAATTGGGATTTGTCTGATGTTTTTCTTTTCTTTTCTTTTTAAAATTTATTTTTGGCTGCATTGGGTCTTTGTTGCTGCATGCTGGCTTTCTCTAGTTGCGGAGAGCAGGGGCTACTCTTTGTTGAGGTGCACGGGCTTCTCATTGCAGTGGCTTCTCTTGTTGCTGAGCACGGGCTCTAGGCGCGCGGACTTCAGTGGTTGTGCCTCATGGGCTCTAGAGCACAGGCTCAGTAGTTGTGGCACACGGGCTTAGTTGCTCTGTGGCATGTGGGATCTTCCCGGACCAGGGCTCGAACCCATGTCCCCTGCATTGGCAGGCGGATTCTTAACCACTGGGCCACCAGGGAAGTCCTTGATGTTTTTCTTATGATTAGACTGGAGTTATGGGTTTGAGGGAGGAAGACCACACAGGTAAAGTGCCATTTTCATCGCATCAAATTGAAGTTACATACGATCAACATGACTTATCACTGTTGATGTTGATCTTGGTCATCTGGCCAAGTTAGTGTTTGCCAAGTTTTTCCAGAAAAAGTTACTCCTTTTCCCTCTTTATGTACTGTAAATTTTGGAAAGAAGCCACTCTGTTCAGCCCACAATTAATGAGTGGGGATTTATGCCCCCTCCCTTTTTAAGGACAGATTATCTACATGTATTATTTGGAATTCTTCAGCATGGGAGATTTACCTATCCTCTCCCACGTATTTATTTATTCAACCATGTATATCAGTGTGGACTCATGGATATGTATATTATACTTTGGTTTATAATCCAATACTACTTTATTTTGTTGCTCAGATTGTTCTAGCTTTGGCCATTGGGACTCCTATTCCTTTTCACATACTGCTATTATTGTGTGTTTCATTTTTGTTTGGTTTGGTTTGGTTTTGAGCACTTCTTTACTTTTTGGCACTACAAGATGCCCCAGGCTCATCTTGTATATTTTATTTTATTTATTTATTTATTTATTAATTTTTGCGGTATGCAGGCCTCTCACTGTTGTGGCCTCTCCCGTTGCAGAGCACAGGCTCCGGACGCGCAGGCTCAGCGGCCATGGCTCACAGGCCCAGCCGCTCCGCGGCATATGGGATCTTCCCGGACCGGGGCACGAACCTGTGTCCCCTGCATCGGCAGGCGGACTCTCAACCACGGCGCCACCAGGGAAGCCCTCATCTTGTATATTTTAAATACCTGTTTTCACAAATGATGTGTCTATTAGAATTAATTACCATTTTATAACCTAGGACCTAGAACATATAGTTCACTTGGGGAGGGTAGGAATAGACATCAAATAAAAATTCCCCAAAGCACCTGCTCCGCTTCCTCTAATTCTTACCTTTGTGGGAACCATGAACTAGGGCCAGAAACCTCAGAATCTCCTTATGTTTCCTTTTCTGCTCAACCACCCTCTTTCTTGTCAATTTGACTATTTTTCAAATGTTTGCCTTCCTCTCCATCCCACTGCCAGTGTTGAGCTCAGACCCCTGTGCCTCACAGGACTGCAGCAAAAGCCTTCTCTCTGCATGGTTTCCTATATCCACTTGCTTTGCTTGGCATATCCATCCTTAACTCTTCTGTTAATTGCCATAAAACATCTGCTAGCTCTTTACTTAGGATGGCTCCCGCTGAGATGGACATCTAAGCCCTTCCATGGGCACTCTGCCATGGCTACCCTGAAATACTGGGCCCTGAGCATGAGCTTTGCAGTCTGGAGAGCCATAACCTCTATCCTCAGCCTGATGGATCCAGCATAAGGGTCACTTCTTCATCCCTAGGCACTCTCCCTGAGCTCTGCTTATACCCCTATTATAGCCTATGTCATTCTCCATCTGGTCCCATAATTGTCTCTCCCTCTAGATTGGAAGCCCCTTATGGGAAGGGACCTTTCTGTCTTATTAACCTTTCTCCCCCTCATGGTGTCTGGCTCGGGACCCCACATGCAGAGGCAGTCTGATGTCTACTGAATTGTTGGATGTGCTCAAACCCTGCGTTCATAAGCCTGATGTTTTACTGTCAAACACCAGAGGGCACTGTGAGCATGTTGAGGAAGAAGATTATAACCCTTTAGGTGTGGAAGGTTGTGAAGGGCTTATGAAAACTTGCTTCTATTTGGGGATTGCACAGGACTTACTGCTATTCACTTGTTCTAAACACATCCATTCAAGTTTATCCATGAGTTGTGCTCCTGTTATATCTAGAGGTTAGTATAGATGTTACTAATGACACTTCTATCATAGGTCAGGTCCTCAGATAGGACTGCCTTCATGGTCTCCCAGACCCAAAGTGATCCTCCTAACCCCAGCTGCCCTCCTCTCACCCCTAAAAATGGGGACTGCCAGTCCCAAGGGGAATGGGCAATATGATTCTGTTCCTCTTCTGCCCTACTCTCCTGCTACACACACACACACACACACACACTCTCTCTCTCTCTCTCTCTCTCTCTCTCTCTCACTCTCTGACATCAGGGACTTTGGTTGGTGGTTCAAAGGCTCTAACTTCCTGTTGGAAGGGCAGGAGGTTGCTATGAGAAACAGCACCTCCATTGGCCCTGACCCCAGGGACACAGCGTCAGCTCCCTGTGTGCTTCCAGGCTGACTGGAGGTGAATTGCAGTATCACAAGGGCTCCTAGGTATGAGAAGGCTCCCTAACAGACTAAGCCAGGGAGCCCCATTCCAGAGGCGTTGGCTATTTGCAAGGGTCTCATGCCTTGTACATGCTTTTTTTCCAAAAAGCAACATGGCAATTGCAGGCCATAAACCAAAGAGTTGATGTTTTTCAGAAAATAATCTCACTTTTCCCTAGCAAACCACCTCTAGCCCTGGGGTCTCTGAGCAGTGTGACAGCATGAGGCCTCCACAGAGGGAGTGAAGCCCAGGAGCTTCTCCCCCTTGTCTTTGGTATAAACTTGTTCCTTGGGCCTGCCCTGAAGTGCACCTCTAATAAACAGGAAGACATCTGCGCCATCAATGTCTGTCCCTCACAGAGCATCTGAGACCTGTCTGGGCCATCAAAGCCATCCCCAGCCCCCAGGAGCATTCTGGAGGGGAACCTAGTCTCTCCAGAAACAATTCCCCATTGTGTCCCCTCACTTGGAAATCATAGATATGTTAACAGGCCCTTATATTTAGGCAGGTCCTGCCCTGGCTTTGTGCTAGTGTGTTGTTTTTTCTTCCCTGAACAATGGTCCTTTCCAGTAGGGCCAGCCGTTCACACCATTGTCTGAGACCCTTGGACTACAGGAAACAGCACCAGATTCTTATCAGCTGAACAGATGAGGTCATGCCCATAAAGCAAGCTGCTGGTCTGCCATGTCATTCTTCTATACCTTTATCTGTGAGAGCAGAGACCCCTTGTCCTTCTAACAGGCAAATCTGGGCTTTAAGTGTCTCTTAATACTGTCTCCTCCATTTGATGGCAGACACTTGGACTCTGCTTTAGGTCTCTTGATTCACTTTGGAATCCTCTCCAGCCCACAACTGTCCCCTTGCCCTGGTCTTCCCTCTCTGCCCAATGGGATGTTCTTGGCGGTGAAACACACCCCATTGGGATGGATTAGGGTGTGCTCCAGTCATCTTCGTCCCTGGGGGAAAGGGGTCAAGACTGGTCACCTGAGTCCTCCTCATAGCAGAATCCCTGAGTACAAGCTACTATTTGACTGCTGGGGGCCTGGTGTGAGGGTGAAGGTGGGCATCCCTTTCAAGGCCTCCCTAGAGACTGTGCAGCATTTCCAATCCTCAGTGGAGAATGATTTTTTTAAAGGCATCATTGAGGAACCAGGAATTTCCTTAATGAAAATCCAGCAGGGAAAGTGAAAGGCTTCATTAGGACACAGCCTCTAAGGAAGAGGGGACCAGCAGTGGTACTCACACAAAGGCGGGCTGGGGCTGGGCAGTGGGAAGTGGACACAGGGCCACAGCTGCTGTTACTTCATCTCCTGTGCACCAGGAGGGTGGGTGAGTCTGGAAGAGGAGCCAGGGTGGGGGTCCAACAATCCTTGAGCTCTTTAGCAGGTATTATATCCAAACCTAGCCCCACTCATTCCTTCTTTCTGCACACCAGGGCCAAGTTTGTAATCTCAGAAATCCCTGGGGATTTGATCCTGGTGTGTATTGAACTTTTCTCCTTGCCAGAGCCCCTGCAGACTAGTACTTGGGTGAGGCTGGGGTTAATCTTTAACTTGGGTGGAAATTGGTCTGTTTCTGAGCAACTGTCTGCTACTTATAAGGAGATGTGGCTAGCTGGAGACACCTCAGTTTGCTGGACTGCAGAGGCACGAGAGAGTTCTCTGCGACCTACCTGGCTCTAGCTGCATCTGGGGCCATTGTGAGCCCACAGAGAAGATAACCTGGCAGGAGACAGACCTGCCTCCTGATGGCTGCTGCCTGCCCACTCCTGAAGCTGGAGGATTCTATGGGTGTCTGGGACCTGACCCAGGTTTAGCTGAATGAAAGGGAAGCACAGAAGCCATTTGAGAAAGTGAAAAGGGCTGTTTTCCGCCCTTATTCTGCCCCTACCCTGCCCCTCACCTTTCCTTAGAAACTAGTCTTTTGGACTGCAGGACAGCCACAAGCTTGGGGTGAATCCCAGCCCTCCACAGTGGATGATGCCAGACACAGGAGGAGTAGGAAATGGGCTGGGGAGGCAGGCTGGCTGTGGGAGAACAGGAGCCAGAGGCAGGGCAGAGTCCAGGCCCAAGGGACAGCAGACTGGCAGCTTGGCAGCCCTGGTCCTGGGGTGGCAGGTCCTGCTCTGGTGCCAGCCATGGGAAACCAAGATGTGGCTATTCCATCTGCGAAGTCAGGGGCTCCAGAGTTTACAGGCTTAGAAGGCAGAGATTAATAAATTAATCTCAAATGTAAAGGGAGGGAATTAATCTAACCAGCATTTTCCCAAAGTATGCTCTTCAAAACATTAGAAACATGAGGTGGTAACTGCTCCATGGGAAAAAAAAAAGGATAGAGGGCCACATGTTTTGGAGGGTCATGTAGCACATAGTAGGCATGCCAATTAATGAGAAATCATTGTGAGCTCCTCAGGGATTTCACAGGGCAAGCAAGCAGGCAGTGCACAGCTCTGTAGGGGCTAAGGGGAGAGAAATCCCATGTTTATTTGACCATTGTCGAGGATCTCATGAGACAGTTGTTCCAAAGGACAACGTTTGACTAGCCCCTTTCTCGAAGCCCCTTTCCAGTTCTAAACCTGTTTGGGAAATCATGAAACAGGACCAAAGACCAGGGGAAGTATGAGACTTAGAGGAAAAAGCTGGGAGAGGAAGATAGAGTGAAATCCCTGAGGCAGGAAATAGGGCTGGAGATGAGGGTGGTGGTGAGGGGCTGGGGGAAGTCCATGCCCAAGGGGTCTTCAGGGTGTGGGGGGTGGTGATGTGGGAGCAGAGGCACCGTGCACCCGAGGAGAGAAGGGGGCTCTGAGGTTGCATTCACACAGCCTCCCAGCCCAGCACTCCATACCAAATGGTGCTCTGATGATGCTTCTCAGATGGGTGGTGATTGCCCGAGGCCGGGCAACAGGGTTTCACTTTCTGTGAGGCCTGGGTGCTTGTGCAGGGTCCAGGAGGTGAAAGCAGGGGTCCTGCTCCAGGGCCTGGGCTGCAAGATGGGACTGATGACTGTTAAGCCCCCTAGTCCATAGCACAGATTGAGGAGGCCATCCAAGCAAGAGGCTAATCTCTGTGGTGAGGTGGGGTGATGTCCCTCCCATCTTTAAAGCATCCCTGCCTTTACCCATCTCCCTCCAGCACCAGTGGAGTCTGCTCTTTGGGCAGGATCATGATGTCACTGGGGGAGTGGGGCTGGGGGAGAGGCGTCTCCTGCATCCTGCCCCGCAGGCCAGACTCTGGCGCTCCCCCTCCTCTGCCAAAGCTGCAGCTCCCACAGCACAGCCTGGCCCCCCAGGCAAGAGCACAGTGGTCTTAATATACGTTGGTATGTGGCTGATGAAGACAGGCACCAGGCCAAGTGTCGCTATCACAAAGTCAAGTGTTATTGTGAAAAAGGAGCAGTGCTGCCTACGTGCCCAGCTGCCCTTCGCCAGCATTTTTTACCCCTGGCTCAAGGTTTTCCTGAAGTTCCAAGAAGTCTCAGAAGCCCGCGGGACAGGATTTTCCTAATTTAATAAGCAATCTCAGCTTCATAGGCAAAGCCCTCTGACTCCTTCCTTCCTCTGATACCCATCTCCTTCCCGTCTAGAAAATGCCACCCAGGGTGGTTTCTCCCTCCTGGAAAGGACAGGGAAAGCCCCTCATTTCCAGCTCACACAAATGGCATCAGTTAATTTAGTACAGAAATACACAGATACAATAATGGTAATAATTATGTGATGTAAGTATTAACTTCATTCCTTTCCTTGCAGGTTGTGTGGAAAACCCCTGTGCTATCCTCACCAGCTCTCAGGGGTGGTGACGATAAAAAGAATAGTAATTATGAGAAGCGTGCTTTGAAGACAGAGAAACCACAAGGCTCATCTCAACATATGAATACAAAAATAGAATTCACACATAGAAGCATTTCCAGGAGTGAATAACACACGGTACCGTGGAAGCGGGGCGGGGGTGGGGTATGGACCAGTAGAAGCTGTCCATAATTTTCCAAGCGCAGGTGTTCCTCGTTCAGGATTTTTAACTCCTTCTCCCTCTGTTTTCCAGAGTAACTTCCCCAGGGGATCCAGCCTAGCGGCCAGCGCAGAGCCTGGCATAGAGGGGCAGAGCTGGCTGAAGCTCTGACACCCATTCCTGGGGCTCTGCGCTGTCTCCCCACCCTCTTCCATGGCCTCTCTCTCCTCCTCCCCCCCACGGTCCTCCTCCTCTGCTTTTACGTGCTGACATCCCAGCCACAGCTACCCCAGGCCAGAGGCTTCCCAAAGTGCTGTCAGGTTAACCTCAGTGCTTCTGGTTCACTCACTCTGCAAAGATGGGAAGAGGGGCCTTTTTCGGACTCCAGTTCTCTAGAGGTGGTAGGGGCTGGGGGGGTGGGGGGAAGGAGTGCGGGGGTGGCTCGGATAAAATCCAAGGCAGACAGAGTCTGGGTTTGAGTTCAGTGGGGCAGGAAGCCCTGTCTTGCTTTTTATCTGTTTTTTCCTCCTTCCTTCATCTTGGTTTTTAATGGAGGGAATCTCAAACCTGATGCTCTTGTCTCCCTCCTGTCGGTTTTGTGCGTCACTGACTTGTTCACATGCAGGCTGGGAACAACTTTTCATTTAGTCCTCTTCCTCCTCCTCCTCCATGCTCCCCAGCCCAAGAAACACATTACTGCTGATGGCAAAAACACCTCCCTACACGCCCAGACAGATTGCGTCCTGGCCACCTGAGCCAGCAGCACCCCCCAAGAACCAGCAGGACTTAGAAGCTTCCCCCTACATTTTTTTTCCCTTAAAAGAAAAAAAGGCTTCATAAATGAACCATCCGTGACAAACCCTTATTTAGCAGAAACCAAAGATCCCAGGGTGGGAAACATCTGGCTCCTGGGCTAATTGATGCCTTCTGGAGTCCTTGAGAATGCCCGCCCCTGGGTCCCATAGGCGGTCCTAGGGTCTCCCACCCTCTCCCCATCTCAAAAGCCTCAGTCTTCTGTGGACTCCCAGGCAAAGCCCTGCCCCTTGTCCTGACCACCAGCTGCAGCTTGCTCCTAGAGCTGCCACGTCCCCACCCTCCCAGGCTGGGGGTCAGCTTGCATTGCCCTGGGAAAGAGAGCCCACTCCTCGAAACACCCCACACTTCCCCAGCTCCCCTCTCCCTATCTCTAGTCCACAGAGTTGGGGGATAACATTCTCCTAGAATTCACCCCCTCCCTGCTCATCAACATGGAGACCCTGATGGTGGGGAGGGGCAATCCCATCAGGGGGTGTGGGCATCCCAGGAAACCTGGCCTGGCTGCTCCGAGACCCGATGAAGGGATGTCAGGCTGGGAGGTCCAGACCATCCCCAGGTCCCAGGGAGCTCTAGTAGTCTATGCTTCTGTGATTCTGAGATGCAGAAGAGGGGTTGTGGAGTGGCAGGGAACTACCAAGATATCAGGGCACAAAGTGTGAGGGGGTCTTGCTGTTCCACCTTCTCAGCGCCTCCACTTTCCCTCCCCACCTCAGTCAGGGTAGGTCTTCTTAGCAGGTACTAGCTTAGAGGCAATTTCCACCCTCCTCAGCTGCCTGAGGGCTCCCTGCCCAGACACCTCCTCAGCTGCACCCACACACTCAGTCTAAGGGTCACTCAGAATGGCCATTGTTCTGCAGGCTGGGTAAAAATCACCCAGCCCTCTCGCCTCCGGCACAAGTGGAAATGTGCTCTGGGGGCCTCGTTCAAGAACAAATAGCAGGCCCACTGGAGTTGCCAGCAGCCCGAGGGTGCTGGCTCCAGCCTGGGACTGAGAGCACAGAGAGCGGCAGGGAACAGGCCCAGGACATAAGGCCCTCCATCAGGCCCCAGCCTATCCTGTGGGTTGCCTGGTAGGGGTCTGGGGGCAGAGATTCCCATCTCTAAGAGGCAATCAGGCATGTTGGCCCCCTCTGCCCTAGCTGGGTGGGTGGGAGAGGCTGGGGGCTGCTGCTGGCCGCTTGGCCCATCCCGACCACGCCCTCCTCCTCACTCTTCTATGTGGCCTCCACCTCCCGGGGTGTCCGATTACGCTCGGCTTGCACCCGGCTCTTTACCTTCTTGCCTAGTTCCAGCCCCACCCAGCTCTTGCCCTTGGCCTGTTTGCTGCGGCCTCGGCTGCGGGAGGGGCACCACACACGCTCGCAGTACTCATCCACCCGGGGCAGGTTGGCGAAGCCGATGAGCTGCAGGATGTCCTTATACCAGGCCTTGGAGGGGGTGGAGGCCGGGCCTCCTTGGGCTGCAGGCTCCTCTGGCCTCGGCTCCCCGGGGAACAGAGTGTCAAGCTGTGCAGCCATGATCACCTCCAGAGCCAGGCGGACCACCACCTGGGAGAAGCCGTGCTCCAGCGTCATGCAGGTGTAGGTGCCCGCATCCAGGCGGTTGAGCCTGCGGAACAGCAGCCCCTGTTCCGTTTGCAGGACGCGCTCATCTGTCTTCACCTGCTGGGGGTGTGGGAGGGCGTGAGGGCGCCTGGAGCAGGGCCTGCACCATCAGCTCCTCTGCCCCTGCTTTTCCAAATTTGCCATCTCAGGGCTCATTCTCCCCTTCCCAGCAGCTTGGCTGGCTCAGCATCCTCGACCGTGAGCTAATTGCAGGCAGGGACTCACCTTCCCATAATCCAGGATAGGGCCTTCTCAAAGATTTGACTGACTGGTTTCTCCCCTACTCAGAGCTCTGGATCCCCTGTCTTGGCCTTGGGGGGCCCTGGCACATATTCCCAGGGAACAGAGTGTTAAAGAGTATTTATGGGCTTTTACTCAGGGGGGCTATACCCCCAGACCAAGGACAAGAGCTCCCCTCCATTCTACACACACACACACACACACACACACACACACACACACACACACAGCCCTCCCTGTCTTGGTCTGCATTGCCCACTGCCCCCACAGTGCAGGGCCCACAGCCCCATCACAGGTGGAACACGGTTCCGATCCAGCCCTGTCTCTGGCCTGGACCCTGTCTGGGCTTTAGTCCGCACATGTGTACTTTGAGGCAGCACTGCTTGGGTGGTGAGTGTTGTGTAACTCCATCTCATCGCTCCCCTGCCCCTTCCCCACTGGGGGAGACTTCTCAGTGCCCAGCCCAACAGCTGGCCCAAGGCTGGCCTCCTCCAGTTCTCAAGCTGGAAGGAGAGCCCCTCCTGTAATCAACCCACTCCCTCCTCTTCCCTACCCGTGGGAGTGGCTTGTGAATGGTTCTTCACCCTGCCCCCACCCACACCCAGCCTCAGGCCCCAGACTGAAGCCATCTCTGGGCTTGACAGACTTATCTGGATGGGGGAGGAGAGGGCCTAGGCAGACAGCTGGACTCCAGGGAGGACCTGTGGGGCCAGGCAGTGTGTGAGTGTGTGTGTGTGGTAGAGGTGTGTGTGCAACGGCCAGTGATCAGGGGCCCAGGCCTAAGGCAGAGGAGGACCAAGAACCCCTGCGGAAGAGACCCCTTCGAAGATGAGCCATATGTGTAAGCATGGGGGCCTTCCTGACCAGCTTAGACCCCTTCCCTCTCTTCTATCTCTGCTACCCAGCTCTCAGACAGAGCCTAGCTCAGTGCCCAGGAGTTTGTGGGCTCCCTGTCACTGGAGAAGTTCTACCACATCTGGCCTGGGTGTTCCCAGATGGCAGGAACAGGGGCACCTCCTTCTAGGCACCCCAGGGGCTTTAATACATACTTTTCTTAAGTTGATCTTGGCAAGTTCCCCCCAGAGTTCATGGAGGGGTATGACCTCAGGACACAGGCAGGCTGGAGCCAGGGTCCTTGCTCACCTGGTCAGGCCTCTCGTTCCCTGGCCTCTGTAAGAACCAGCGCACAGCGGCCTGGGGGGACTTGGGCAGGCACTCCAGGAAGGTGCTGTTGTGCTCTGTGCCGTAGATTGTGGTGGTCGCCACGAGTCCTGCAGTCTCCTCTGGAAGGATTTGGAGGTGGGCTCAGCTCAGGAACTATAGGACCCCTGGGACCACCCACTGACTCCCTCAGTCCAGGAGCCCCCATGAATGCGACAGGGACCTAGGTGTCTACTGATCCCTAAGCCGCTCACTCTGCCCAAAGACCCTACCCTATATGCTGACAGGAGCTGCCCACATAGGGAAACTGAGGACTGCCTGTTACTACAAGAACAGCCTGAGGCCATACTTCACAGGGGTCAAGCCCAGGCCACAGGGGTGAGTGGGGGCCCTGTGAGAGCCCAGCTGGCGCCCCCATGCCCGCTGCCACTCACCCTCCTGGCTCTGGCCCAGGCACTGCAGGGCAGGGTTGCCATGCCGGATGTCCTGCCGGCGGAACCGGCGCTTGCTGGTGCCGGGCCGGTAGCGGGTACAGGAGGCACCATCCCAGGCACAGTACGGGTCCCGGGCCAGGCAGCACTCTGCACAGGCACTGCCGTAAGTCTCACACTGGTGCAGCTGCAGCCGGGCCACGCCCAGCCTCGAGCCCACATACAGCATTTGCTGGGAGGAACATAGGCAGAGCCCAAGGTGAGCCTGTGCTCTGCCTGCAAGCAGCTAGGCTCTCAGCTCCCTTGGCTTTCCTGAGACCCCTGACATTTGCAAGTGTCTTCCAGAACCTCCTGAGTGCGTTCCCAGAAGAAAAAATGTTTATCACCCACCTGATCTACATCAGATCCTATGTTAGGACGTGGAGGGAATGGGGCACACCTGGGGTCTTTTCTCTAAGGGGCTTCTCCAGACCCTCCCGGCAGCAGACCTTTGCCCTCTACCCCAATGGCCTTTATCCTGTCTTGCCCCTGACTTTGGAGGTGAGCTCTGCTTTAAGCAATCCCAGTACAAAAGTCGAGATTTACCCAAAGATGAACTGGGGCAGATGAACTTGGGGAGATTTTGCCACTTGCAAAAGGACACACAGCAGGCCTCTAAAGTCTATTTGATTTAAAATCTGCATCTTGTTTTCAAGCACGTTTTTGTCTCCCCTGAGGAAATGGCCTTTGTGGATCTCCCCTTATCTGAACACATGCTCACTTACTCCGGGCCTCCCACTCCCACTGGTTTCATGCGTGGGAATCTCAGCTCCCAGCTGAACTCTCAACCCTCATTGCAGGGCTTAATCAGGCAGCCCCAGGGCCTGCTGTGACTCAGCTTTCCATCAGACAACAGCAGTGCTCAGGGAAACTTCAGGAGACAGGTGGAGAGGAAGGAGGAGTGGGGAGAGATGTCAGCTACTCTTACCCTTTTGACGGAGATCTCCATCTCAGTGATGGGTGTTGGCACCTGGGAAAGAAGGAAGACCTCCCCTGCGTCCCTGTTTTCAGCCTCTTCCAGACTCTGGGTGGAAACCATCTTTTTCCCAGGTCAGTGCACTCCCTGGCAACTAAGGCCAGACAGTCTCTCCTACGTTAGAAAGGTCCTCTCTCCCTGGCTGGCCTCCAAGGCTTGGCTACAAGCACAAAGCTCTGGCGTCCCCTCCCACAGTCCTGTTCCCCAGCAATGAGGCAGCTGTCCCAAATCACCCATCCCATGCGGGAAAGCACAACAGTTCCCCAAACACAGATGATACCCTGTCTGACTCTATAGAGGGGTCAACAGAACCCCCTGGGGACTTGGGGTGTCAGCTGCCCCTCAGTGCAACTTGGCAGCCCCTGGCAGGGCTTTGTCAAGGGGTGATCGCCTTGGCCATCCGTCACTGGGCCCCCCAGCTCTCAGCTCACAGACTGCGTCTCCAGGCCCTGCAGTCATTTTGAAGCATCGGCAAGGCCTCTGCAGTAGTGAGTGTCATCACTTTCACTCCCCACTGGCCGCAGGTTCAGTACAGCAGGCCCATCTCCCTCCTGTACTTTGCTCCTGCTTTCTCGTAGCCAGGCCTAGACGCAGGGACGGGGCTTGAGGGGACCCTTCCCATCAGTTGCCCCCACTCACCTTAAACACCTGGAGCTCCTCCAGAACCACCTCCTCAGGTTCATCAGGGTCCCCCACCTGGAGGGCAATGACCTTGAGCACGGAGCCTGAGTCTGGGGCAGGGGAGGAGGGGTCAGTGGGAGAGGAAGGGGCAGCATAGGTCCTCACACACCTCCCCTGCCCGGCCACCCCACTCAGCCCACCCACCCGTCCCCAGGAAGATGACGTCATAGGACCCGTCCTCTGCCTCCACGCGGTCCACCACGATCTGACGCAGCTGCTGGGCCAGGTGGGTTTTGACGAGGACGGGGCGACCCCGCCGAGGACGCACTGGCCGGAACATAAGTGGGTGGGCTCGGGCAAACTGCAGCACCTCATCCGGGTAGTCCTTGGTGCTGCCAAAGGGTCGTCCTGGCTGTGCGGTCATCTTGCTGGGGCACTGTGGGCAGCAGCAAAGGGAGTGCCTGAAGCTTCCTGTGATGTCACATTCCCCACCCCAGTCTGTTTCTAGGCTCCACTGGCTGGGCACGCCAACCTCAGAGGGACCACTTGTGGACCCTTCATGCTGTAGGAGAGACTCCTTAGTGTGGTCTGGGCTCTGCTCCCATCCTCACCCCACCCAGCCCAGCTGCTCTGGAGCCCCAGCTCAGCCGCTGCCTTGGGGCTGCATGCAGACACAGGCCTGTCCTCAGGCAGAGCCCCTCCTGGCATCTACTCAGCCCTCTTCCCTGCCCTGGTCCCAGGCAGATACTTACCACACCAGGACGGGGAAAGGGTACCTTGCCCGCATAGGCCCCCCACTGGTGCTGGGGACCATCTTGGTGGGCAAAGGGCCCCTTGAAGACCTCCCAGATATCAGCCATGTGGTACACGCAGACGGCATAGCCCTGGAACACAGCACTGCCAAGGGCGGACAGGGACAGTCAGGCCAGGGAGGCTGTCAAAGGCGGGAAGGGGGCAGCCTGGTTCCATAGGTAGGACAGAGGATGATGGTGCCTGCAGTCAGCAGAGACCAGAAAACGAGGACCCCCAGGCAGAGAGTACAGCCACGGAGTCACCGAGTCAGGGACAGAGACGGGGACCCATGGCGAGGCCGGACGTGAAGGCAGGGGCTCAACAGGGGAGGCTGCAGTGCAGAGACGGGGCCGGGGTGGAGGGGAGGGGAGGCCGTGTGCCCACCTGACTGTGCTGAACAGAGCGTACACCTCCAGGCTCTTCCCTGAATTGGGCCACAGCAGGAACACGTCCTCTGAAGACAGAAGGCCACGACCAATGCCCGCCACTCACTGGCTCTGAGCCCTCCCCAGCCCTCACCCAGGCTGTCCTGGCCATGCCCTTACCCAGCTGGTCAAAGTGGGTCTCGGCACCTCCAGGGCCAGGCACGGAGCAGAGCAGCCTGGCCTTGAGGAAGGTGCTCCATTTGCTCACCAGCACCCGCTGGCCGCCTGCGTCATTCTGGGGAGTGGGGACCAGTCAGCCTTGTGTCCCAAGGACAGGCCCCTCCTCCTGTTCCTCCACCCTCACCCTTGTGGGGGAGGCATGGATGTCGGCTCTACACCCTCGCCTCAGTTTGCCTACTGCTGCAGTTTGGGACAGGTCTGGGAAGGCACATACGGCCAGGATGTGAACCTCACTGTCCCTGCCACAGCTCTCACCACACAGACGCGGCCCACGCGGCTGACAGTGACACGGCCCGGGCCTCCATCAGGTGAAGGGACTGTCTCCGAGAAGAAGAAGTACACCTTGTCATCGTCCTGGTCGGAGTTGTCAGGGATCCGGGTGGCCATCACAAACCTGGGCTCTGTGAGTTAACACGGTGAAGCTGGTGGGGGCCTCACAGAGGAGGAACAGGGTGGGGGGTGAGCCAGTGAGGAGGGGAAGAGGTGCAGGGACCCCACTGGAGGCCGGAGTCCCAGGCAGTGAGTGGGGATGGGCTGCCCCTCTGGTCCCCACTCCAGCGTCAGCTCTCCCACCTCCCTGCCAGTGCCAGGGGCAGACCCCAGCCAGCCTTGCCCTCAGCAGACCCCTGGGCTCACCGTGCAGGAGGTTCTGGTCAGAGTCAGAACGCAAGGCCGGTCGGGGACCCCCACTCCGGAAGATCATGGCTTCACGCCCCAGGAAGTCCGCATTGAGGCCCGTGTACAGCTCCCCTCCTAGGGTGAGGGTAGGGTCAGGGGAGGAGGGCCAGGCCCTGTACCCAGACCCCATCTCATCCCAGTGACATTGGCCGGCTCCCACCCTTGTCATGCCCGCCCTGACCTGGGCATCACCCACCTACAAAGGTGCTGGCGAAGGGACGGCTGGGCTCGTGTGGGCACCTCCCCCGCCCACTTTCCACACTGCGGGGCTCCAGACGGAGCACATGCTGGAGAGAGGGAGGGAGGGAGGGAGAAGAGGCGTCACCTAGGAAAGCAGAGCCAGCCCCAACCCGGCTGCTGCCCATCGCTTGTGGCTGGAGAGTGGGGGTGGGCGGAAGGCGCCCTCATTCAGGACCTTGCCGGCAGGGTCAGCTCCCTGGCACAAAGGTGCCTTTCAGGCTCTGACCCCTCTGCCCTGACCCAGGCTCAATGGGGAGCGTTCAGACAACAGGGAGGAAATGTCACTGCTTCCCAGTCCCTTGCGGGGCCGCGCCGGCTCACCTCTCCACGATGCCCAACGGCAATGAGGGCGCAGGTTGGCTGGAAGGCACCAGTGCCACACGCCAGCAGGTGGGTCCGGTTGTGGGGCTGCAGCACCCGCACAAAGTTGGCACACTCCACCTAGGGGGAGGAGGGGGGTGGGAGGATGATCTAGGGCGGGGTGGGGGGTAGATTCTTCAGCACCGTCAGGAGCCTTCAAGATCTGCTTAAAGTGGCCCCAGAACAGGCACCTGGGGAGCAGCCCCAGGCTCTCCTGGGGATCAGGGGCTGGGTGTTGGTCATGGTGGGGGGCAGTCACTCCCGACATCACTCACCGAAGGATCTCTTCCCTTGCGAACACACTCCTCCCTTTGTCCGGGCTGCGGTGGCCACAGCACCTGAAACACAGCCTGTATGACCCCTGACCTCATAGCCTCAGTTGACCCAGCTGGCCTCCCATCTGGAGTTGCCCAGCTCTCAGACAGAGCCGCTTCCCAGTCAGTCCAGCTCACCTCCCGGGGATCCAGCCATGCCTGGTCCAGCTGCAGTGAGTAGATGGCATCGCGGCCGCCCAGAAACAGGCGGTCCCGGTACTCGTCCAGGTAGAGGGCCCGAAGGTCCAGGGAGCCCCGGGGACCGAGAAAGACGGCAGAGCGGTTGGCAGAAAGGAGGTCTAGGAGGGAGGAAGGGAGGGGGTCAGGGCCTGCTGCTCAGCCCACTTCTCTAGCCAATCTGTGGAGGTGGAGTGTCCCAGCTGTGCATTCACCATCCCCGCCCCCACTCACATCTGGAAAATGTTTCCATGCAAGGGGTGCTGGAGGGCTTCAGGGAAATGACTCCTGGGGGTGGGTGGGACAGGGGGCTCTGAGCCCCTCACCCAGCCCAGACTACCCAGGGGCCTGCCCCCTACACCTTCACTCCGTGGCCCCCAGGTATTCAGTTAACATCTCCTTCCCCCTGGCCCATCTGTGCTCTACCCAGTCCCTAGGGAAGATGGCCCCACTGGCAGAACTTATGGCAGCAAGCTGGGTGAAGTACTGGGAGAGCCTGGAGCAAGGGTGGGTGGTCTGAGAAGCGTACAAGGCTGACTCAGTGGGACAAGCAGATGGACAGGGGAGAGCGTTCCATCAGAGGGAGCACCTGGCTAAGGCCTGGGTGTGGGAGAGGCCAGGTACGGCCAGGTGGATCTCTAGGCTCTGGTCCAGCGATATGGCTAAAGAGGGTTTTCTCTTCCATAGACGCTGCCCACCAGGCCCCAGGGATGGGAGTGGCTCTCTGGGTATGGTGACCCCAGGAGGTGGGGATTCTGAAGTAGGTCCTTGGGGTCCAGCTAGGTAGCTGGAGATGATGGGTGGGCAAGGGCAGAGCAGCAGGATGTGGTGGGAAGGGGCGATGGCCACCACTGGGAAGGTGAGGTATCCAAGCCCAAAAGGTCATCCTCTCTATCCCCAAACACTCACTCTATCCCCAAACTCATTAACAGCCTCTTCCAGGAAGCCCTCCACGCCTGACAGTACTTTGGAGGAGATTTGCCCTATTTGAACCTTTTCTTGTAGCCAGACTTAGCCCAAAGCCACAGCCCCAGGGCAGGACCACATTCCACAACCGCCAGCCCCCTCACCCCCCGCCGTGACTCCCTTCAGACTCTTCCAGAGTGGAGCCATGTCTCCTGCCTCCAACTCTCCAGAGAAGGCCTGGGTCTCCCTCCTTGGACTGGGGTTCCTGGGGGAAGGTGATCACCCCTCTGGTTTCCCCAGGAAGAAGAATCTGTGGAGAGCCTTTGTCTCATCTGATTCAGAAGAGGCCTGTGCCAGCTGCAGCACAACATATCAGGTTAGATCTGCAGAGGAACCTCCTGGGCCAGGATGGGCAAAGAAGGGAGGCTACAAAGAGCCTCGTGGATGGAGGGGAAGAGGAAAGGCCAGCATTGCAAAGTGGGCTGCAAGAGGCAGGAGGGGGAACAGGGCTGGGGCATAGGGTGAGGGACCCCACTTCAGGGCGGACGAGAGGGACAGGATGCTGCCCTCTTCTCCACTGTCTGCCCTGGGCAAGGGGCCCACCTGAGAGCAGACAGATGCTCCAGACCTGCCCTCTCTGCCCCCTCCCCATCTCTCTCTGCCCATCTCTGCTGAGGTCTCTCTCCTTTTCTCAGCAGTCCCCTCAGTTTCTCCTCCAGTGTGTCTCTGTCTCTCCCACCTCCACCCTGGCCATGTCTTCCAGGACCTGTCCCCCTCCCCCTGCCTTTCTCCCAGGCTCCTGCCTCTGGCGGCCAGCGGGGAGCACATGCCAGGGAGTGACTGTAAAGTCCTTCCCACAGCCTGTGCTGGGAGTGAATGCATCCCTCCTGCTGTCAGAACAGACTGCCCTGGGCTGGCTGGGGTCCCATAGCTGGGGTATGGCAGGGTCTGGGGCTCCCAGGAACACACACACAAACAGGGTATGCACTGCCCTACCTCGGTAGGAGAGCCGCAGGCGGGGCACGCTGGGGCCAGGGCTGAGGCTGCCACCGCGGAGCAGGAGGCCCCACAGGAGGCAGCAGATGGCCCAGGCTGAGGGGGCCATGCTGGGGAACTGGGGCACCAAGCTGCTTGTAGAGCTGCCCTGGGTCCTGCCACTGCCGCTGCTGCTGGTTGTAGTTTGCTCCGTTGCCGCCAGGCCTGCCACTTATAAGGCAACAGCTCCACCCCGTCCCAGGCCAGGAAGGCGGGGAGGAAGAGGGAGGGAGCAAGTGCCCTGCCATCTACCTGCAGCCTCTCATTCCACCTCGGCTGGCCCAGCTGATGCCTCTGTGTCACAATAGCTAGTTCCCCATTTTGGGAGACTCCTTCCCAGCTGCGCTGTGGGTGGTTTATACAGAAATGTCCACAAACCCAAGTCCCTAAGCTCTAGCAAAATGTCAAGGGGGGAAATAGCTTGGAAGGGAAATCAGAGGTTGATGGGCTGGGTAGGGGGGTCTAGCTGGGCTCTCTTTTGCTCCTTGCCCCTCTGGTGCCCATGAAAGAGACCCCTACAGACTGATTCTGGGCCCTGGTCCCTGACACCAAGGGCCCAGCCCCCTGAAGTCTTGGTCAGGCTCCCCAGTTCCCCAGGCAGGGCCCGATTGCCTGGGGGGAGTCATTCCAGCCCAAGGGGCTGGATGGGGGGCTTGAGGTCTGGCCACACTTCACAGATCTGCAATTGGCAATAGATGAATGCCCAGACTTCTCCACCCTTGGTGTCTTGGATCAATGGGCCCAGCCAAAGGCATCTTGTGCCGTCTAATGGACAAAGTAGGAACTGCAGGAGGTCCCACGGCTGCCGGCTGTTCAGGCCTGTCCGTGTCTGGCCTCCAGGCCCCATCCCAGCCCACTGGGGCAGGGAACAGGATTCACCCTGTGCCAGAGAAGCCCTTATTGCCCTGCTTCCCTCAGTCTCTAGTCCTCACTGAGCCTCAGGGCCCAGAGCGTCACCAGGGAAGTGGTGGGTTCTTCCCAAGGGTGAAGGGTGGGTACTCATGCCCCAACTCCCTCTGCTCTGAGCTCTGATCCAGGGGACAGGAGAGTCACAGAAGAGGCACAAGGCGGGAAATGGAGCTGAGGGGTTGAGTAGGGCAAGTGGGGAGACCTCCCCCCCCTCAACAGCAGCCCCTGTCTCCACCCTCCACAGCTGCCACCCCACCCCATTCCAGACCCCTACACTCAGAATCTGAGGCCTTGGGTGCTAAGATTTCCACCTTGAGCAAGAATCCTGGTACTCCCAGGATTCTAGAAACTCCTGCAAGTTACCAGCCCAGGTCCTCAGATGGTGGTCAGGAAACTTGGGGGCATCAGAGAATGAAGGACGTGGCCCAGGCCACACAGCAGCCTGAGAACAGGTCTTGCTCAGTCCTGCCCCTTCCTGGGACCCTCTCTTGCTTCTCAGGCTCCTGAGGGTACTGGGACTCCACCTCCCTTCCTATCTCATTCCTGAAAGAGAAACAGCTCAGTCTCTGAATCAGCATGAGAAGGACCCAGGGACCTGGGACCCTGTCTCCCTGTCCCCATCTCCCCTCAAAATATACATGCCTCTTGACCTGGGATTGGGCAAAGTGCTACTCAGGGAGGCCACCTTGCCTCTGGATTCCCTGAAGAAACTTGGCCAAGGCCTTTCCCTCTCTGGGTCTCAGTCTCCTCCTTCCAGAGCCAGGGACCAGCCACCTTAGGTGTAACAGGCTCTATAAACTGGTGAGGGGTGCTTGTGCAGCAGCTGCCATGATGATGATCATACCCTAGGCCCTTGGAGGGGTGGAGCCCCTCTGCGTCCATCTCCCTGGGGAGATGTTTCAGCCTAGTAGCCCGGGCTGGGGGCCAATGTCTGGCTAGAGATTGAGCCAGACAGACCCTCAACCAGCATGTGGCCACCAGCTGTGGGTGGGAGGCCCAACAACTCCTCAACCTGCCAGCTCACCCTGGGGATCTAAGCTCAGCCAGCCCCCAGCTGTGACTGCAGGGGAGGCCTGGGTCTACTGGAACAGGATGTGGGGGCAGCCCGTTCCACACCGCAGAAAAGCAGCCTGTGGCAGGGGCTAAACTTGTTGTGTGGCCTCGAGCAGGTGCTCTTCCTCTCTGTGTCTGGTTCCCAGTCTGGGAAGGGGATAAGAATCTTCTGTGAAGATCTCTGCTTGCAGGGAATTCCCTGGCAGTCCAGTGGTTAGGACTCTGCAGGACTCCGTGCTTTCACTACCAAGGGCCTGGGTTCCATCCCTGGCTGGGGAACTAAGATTCCACGAGCCGTGTGGCACAACCAAAAAAAAAAAAAAAAATTAAGATCTCCGCTTGCTGGTTGCAGGCGGGAAAAAGACCCCATGTGTACCCTTGGTGTCTTGGATCAAAGGACCCAGCCAAAGGCATCTTGTGCCATCTAATGGACAAAGTAGGAACTGCAGGAGGTCCCACAGCTGCCGGCTGTCTCAGGCCAGGTGATGGGCAGCAGGGCCACCCAGCAGAAACCACACCCTCTTAGGACAGCAGGCAGTAACCAGGCAACCTCAATAGAAAGAGGCAGGGACAGTGGGAGATGCTCCAGTGATTGCTTCTTTTTAAAAATTTGTAAAATTTATTAATTATTTTTTCCTAAGTATAGTTTATTTACAATGTTGTGTTAGTTTCAGATGTACAGCAAAGTGATTTGGAGATATACATACATATATATATATATATATATATATATATCTTTTTTCAGATCCTTTTCCGTTGTAGGTTACTACAAGATATTGAATATAGTTCCCTGTGCTATACAGTAAATCCTTTTTGTTTATTTTATATATAGTAATGTGTATCCCATACTCCTAATTTATCCCTCCCCCTTTCCCCTTTGGTAACCATAATTTTGTTTTCTATGTCTGTGAGTCTGTTTCTCTTTTGTAAATAAGTTCCTTTGTATTATTTTTTACATTCCACATATAAGTAATATCATTATTGTTTGTCCTGCTCCGTCTGACTTACTTCCCTCAGTATGATCATCTCTAGGTCCATCCATGTTGCTGCTAATGGCAATATTTCACTCTTTTTTATGGCTGAGTAATACTCCATTGTGCATATATATGTATATATATGCCACATTTTCTTTATCCATTCATCTGTCAATGGACATTTAGGTTGCTTCCATGTCTTGGTTATTGTAAGCAGTGCTGCTATGAACATTGGGGTGCATGTATGTTTTCTTTTATTTTTTCATTTTTTTAATGTTTATTTTTTATTTATATATTTTTTCTTATTAGTCATCCATTTTATACACATCAGTGTATACATGTCAATCACAATCTCCCAATTCATCCCACCACCCCCACCACCCCCCGCCGCTTTCCCCCCTTGGTGTCCGTACGTTTTTTTCTCTACTTCTGTGTCTCAATTTCTGCTCTGCAAACCGGTTCACCTGTACCATTTTCTAGGTTCCACCTATTTGCGTTAATATATGATATTTGTTTTTCTCTTTCTGACTTACTTCACTTTGTATGACAGTCTCTAGATGCATTCACGTCTCTACAAATGACCCAATTTCATTCCCTTTTATGGCTGAGTAATATTCCATTGTATATATGTACCACATCTTCTTTATCCGTTCACCTGTCGATGGGCATTTAGGTTGCTTCCATGACCTGGCTATTGTAAATAGTGCTGCAATGAACATTGGGGTGCATGTGTCTTTTTTTTTTTTTTTTTTTTTGTGGCACGCGGGCCTCTCACTGTGTGGCCTCTCCCGTTGCGGAGCACAGGCTCCGGATGTGCAGGTTCAGCGGCCATGGCTCACGGGCCTAGCCGCTCCGCGGCAGGTGGGATCTTCCCGGACCGGGGTACGAACCCGTGTCCCCCGCATCGGCAGGCGGACTCTCAACCACTGCGCCACCAGGGAAGCCCCCGCATGTGTCTTTTTGAATTATGGTTTTCTCTGGGTATATGCCCAGTAGTGGGATTGCTGGGTCATATGTTAATTCTATTTTTAGTTCTTTAAGGAACTGTTCTCCATAGTGGCTGTATCCATTTACATTCCCACCAACAGTGCAAGAGTGTTCCCTTTTCTCCACACCCTCTCCAGCATTTGTTGTTTGTAGATTTTCTGATGATGCCCATTCTAACTGGTGTGAGGTGATACCTCATTGTAGTTTTGATTTGCATTTCTCTAATAATTAGTGATGTTGAGCAGCTTTTCATGTGCTTCTTGGCCATCTGTATGTCCTCTTTGGAGAAATGTCTATTTAGGTCTTCTGCCCTTTTTTTTTTTTTTTTTTTTGCGGTACGCGGGCCTCTCACTGTTGTGGCCTCTCCCGCTGCGGAGCAGAGGCTGCGGACGCGCAGACTCAGCGGCCATGGCTCACGGGCCCAGCCGCTCCACGGCATGTGGGATGCTCCTGGACCAGGGCACGAACCCGTGTCCCCTGCATCGGCAGGCAGACTCTCAACCACTGCGCCACCAGGGAAGCCCTTCTGCCCATTTTTTGATTGGGTTGTTTGTTTTTTTAATATTGAGCTGCATGAGCTGTTTATATATTTTGGAGATTAATTCTTTGTCCGTTGATTCATTTGCAAATATTTTCTCCCATTCTGAGGGTTGTCTTTTCGTCTTGTTTGTAGTTTCCTTTGCTTTGCAAAAGCTTTTACGTTTCATTAGGTCCCATTTGTTTATTTTTGTTTTTATGTGTGATTTATGTCAGAGTGTTCTTCCTATGTTTTCCTCTAAGAGTTCTAGGGTGTCCGGTGTTACATTTAGGTCTCTAATCGATTTTGAGTTTATTTTTGTGTATGGTGTTGGGGACTGTTCTAATTTCATTCTTTTACATGTAGCTGTCATAGATTAGTTGAGCATAGGTGCATGGGTTTATTTCTGGGCTTTCTATCCTGTTCCATTGATCTATATTTTTGTTTTTGTGCCAGTACCATATTATCTTGATTACTGTGGCTTTGTAGTATAGTCTGAAGTCAGGGAGCCTGATTCCTCCAGCTCCGTTTTTTTCCCTCAAGACTGCTTTGGCTATTCGGGGTCTTTTGTGTCTCCATACAAATTTTAAGATTTTTTGTTCTAGTTCTGTAAAAAATGCCATTGGTAATTTGATAGGGATTGCATTGAATCTGTAGATTGCTTTGGGTAGTATAGTCATTTTCAAAATATTGATTCTTCCAATCCAAAAACATGGTATATCTCTCCATCTGTTGGTATCATCTTTAATTTCTTTCAACAGTGTCTTATAGTTTTCTGCATACAGGTGTTTTTTCTCCCTAGGTAGGTTTATTCCTAGGTATTTTATTCTTTTTGTTGCAATGTAAATGGGAGTGTTTCCTTAATTTCTCTTTCAGATTTTTCATCGTTAGTGTATGGGAATGCAAGAGATTTCTGTGCATTAATTTTGTATCCTGCAGCTTTACCAAATTCATTGATGAGCTCTAGTAGTTTTCTGGTAGCATCTTTAGGTTTCTCTATGTATAATAACATGTCATCTGCAAACAGTGACAGCTTTACTTCTTTTCCAATTTTTATTTCTTTTATTTCTTTTTCTTCTCTGATTGCCGACACTAGGACTTCCAAAACTATGTTGAATAGTAGCGGTGAGAGTGGACATCCTTGTCTTGTTCCTGATCTTAGAGGAAATGCTTTCAGTTTTTCACCATTGAGAATGATGTTTGCTGTGGGTTTGTCGTATATGGCCTTTATTATGTTGAGGTAGGTTCCCTCTATGCCCACTTTCTGGAGAGTTTTTATCATAAATCGGTGTTGAATTTTGTCAAAAGCTTTTTCTGCATCTATTGAGATGATCATATGGATTTTATTCTTCAGTTTGTTAATATGGTATATCACATCCATTGATTTGCGTATATTGAAGAATGCTTGCATCTCTGGGATAAATCCCACTTGATCATGGTGTGTGATTCTTTTAATATGTTGTTGGATTCTGTTTGCTAGTATTTTGTTGAGGATTTTTGCATCTATATTCATCAGTGATATTGGTCTGTAATTTTCTTTCTTTGTAGTATCTTTGTCTGGTTTTGGTATCAGGGTGATGGTGGCCTCATAGAATGAGCTTGGGAGTGTTCCTTCCTCTGCCATTTTTTGGAAGAGTTTGAGAAGGATGGGTGTTAGCTCTTCTCTAAATGTTTGATAGAATTCACCTGTGAAGCCATCTGGTCCTGGACTTTTGTTTGTTGGAAGATTTTTAATCACAGTTTCAGTTTCATTACTTGTGATTGGTCTGTTCATATTTTCTGTATCTTCCTGGTTCAGCCTTGGAAAGTTATACCTTTCTAAGAATTTGTCCATTTCTTCCAGGTGGTCCATTTTATTGGCGTAGAGTTGCTTGTAGTAGTCTCTTAGGATGCTTTGTATTTCTGTGGTGTCTGTTGTAACTTCTCCTTTTACATTTCTAATTTTATTGATTTGAGTCCTCTCCCTCTTTTTCTTGATGAGTCTGGCTAATGGCTTATCAATTTTGTTTATCTTCTCAAAGAACCAGCTTTTAGTTTTATTGATCTTTGCTATTGTTTTCTTTGTTTCTATTTCATTTATTTCTGCTCTGATCTTTATGATTTCTTTCCTTCTGCTAACTTTGGGTTTTGTTTGTTCTTCTGTTCCTAGTTCCTTTAGGTGTAAGGTTAGATTGTTTATTTGAGATTGTTCTTGAGGTAGGCTTGTATAGCTATAAACTTCCCTCTTAGAACTGCTTTTGCTGCATCCCATAGGTTTTGGATCGTCGTGTTTTCATTGTCATTTGTCTCTAGGTATTTTTTGATTTCCTCTTTGATTTCTTCAGTGATATCTTGGTTATTTAGTAACGTATTGTTTAGCCTCCATGTGTTTGTGTTTTTTACGTTTTTTTCCCTGTAATTCATGTGTAATCTCATAGCGTTGTGGTCAGAAAAGATGCTTGATATGATTTAACTTTTCTTAAATTTACTGAGGCTTGATTTGTGACCCAAGATGTGATCTATCCTGTAGAATGTTCTGTGTGTACTTGAGAAGAAAGTGTAATCTGCTGTTTTTGGGTGGAATGTCCTATAAATATCCATTAAACCTATCTGGTCTATTGTGTCATTTAAAGCTTGCGTTTCCTTATTAATTTTCTGTTTGGTTGATCTGTCCAATGGTGTAAGTGAGGTGTTAAAGTCCCCCACTATTATTCTGTTACTGTCGATTTCCTCTTTTATAGCTGTTAGAAGTTGCCTTATGTATTGAGGTGCTCCTATGTTGGGTGCATATATATATTTATAATTGTTATATCTTCTTCTTGGATTGATCCCTTGATCATTATGTAGTGTCCTTCCTTGTCTTTTGTAACATTCTTTATTTTAAAGTCTATTTTATCTGATATGAGTATTGCTACTCCAGCTTTCTTTTGATTTCCATTTGCATGGAATATCTTTTTCCATCCCCTCATTTTCAGTCTGTATGTGTCCCTAGGTCTGAAGTGGGTCTCTGGTAGACAGCATATATATGGTTCTTGTTTTTGTATCCATTCAGCAAGCCTGTGTCTTCTGGTTGGAGCATTTAATCCATTCACGTTTAAGGTAATTATCAATATGTATGTTCCTATGACCATTTTCTTAATTGTTTTGGGTTTGTTTTGTAGGTCCTTTTCTTCTCTTGTGTTTCCCACTTAGAGAAGTTCTTTTAGCATTTGTTGTAAAGCTGAATTCTGTTAGCTTTTGCTTGTCTGTAAAGCTTCTGATTTCTCCATTGAATCTGAATGAGATCCTTGCAGGGTAGAGTAATCTTGGTTGTAGGTTCTTCCCTTTCATCACTTTAAGTATATCATGCCACTCCCTTCTGGCTTGTAGAGTTTCTGCTAAGAAATCAGCTGTTACCCTTATGGGAGTTCCCTTGTATGTTTTTTGTCATTTTTCTGTTGCTGCTTTCAATAATTTTTCTT
The DNA here is from genome assembly GCF_003676395.1 of Aethalodelphis obliquidens. NCBI lineage: Eukaryota > Metazoa > Chordata > Mammalia > Artiodactyla > Delphinidae > Aethalodelphis > Aethalodelphis obliquidens. Next base: position 1,689,041 of record NW_020837966.1, read on the forward strand.
TGTCTTTAATTTTTGCCAGTTTGATTACTATGTGTCTTGGCACGTTTCTCCTTGGGTTTATCCTGTATGGGACTCTCTGCACTTCCTGGACTTGGGTGGCTGTTTCCTTTCCCATGTTAGGGAAGTTTCTGACTGTAATCTCTTCAAATATTTTCTCAGGTCCTCTCTCTCTCTCTTCTTCTTCTGGGACCCCTATAATGTGAATGTTGTTGTGTTTAATGTTGTCCCAGAGGTCTCTTAGGCTGTCTTCATTTCTTTTCATTCTTTTTTCTTTATCCTGTTCCACAGTAGTGAATTCCACCATTCTGTCTTCCAGATCACTTATCCGTTCTTCTGCCTCAGTTATTCTGCTATTGATTCCTTCTAGTGTATTTTTCATTTCATTATTGTATTGTTCATCTCTGTTTGTTTGTTCTTCAATTCTTCTAGATCTTTGTTAAACATTTCTTGCATCTTCTCGATCTTTGCCTCCATTCTTTTTCAGAGGTCCTGGATCACCTTAACTATCATTATTCTGAATGCTTTTTCTGGAAGATTGCCTATCTCCACTTCATTTAGCTGTTTTTCTGGGGTTTCATCTTGTTCCTTCATCTGGTACATAGCCCTCTGCCTTTTCATCTTGTCTATCTTTCTGTGAATGTGGTTTTTGTTCCACAGGCTGCTGGATTGTAGTTCTTCTTGCTTCTGTTGTCTGCCCTTTGGTAGATGAAGCTATCTGCATGTATGTTTTCAAATTAGAGTTTTCCATCTTTTCCAGATATGTGCCCAGGACTGGGATTGCTGGATCATATGGTAACTATTTTTAGTTTTCTAAGGAACTTCCATACTATTTTCCATAGTGGCTGCACCATTTTACATTTCCACCAACAGTGTAGAAGAGTTCCCTTTTCTTCACACCCTCTCCAGCATTTATTATTTGTAGACTTAAAAAAATTTTTTTTGTGGTTGGAGTATAGCTGATTTACAATGTTGTGTTAGTTTCTGCTGTACAGAAACTACCACTTATACATATATCCACTCTTTTTTAGATTCTTTTCCCATATAGGTCATTACAGAGTATTAAGAAGAGTTCTCTTTGGGCTTCCCTGGTGGCACAGTGGTTGAGAGTCCGCCTGCCGATGCAGGGGACGCGGGTTCGTGCCACTGGGCCTGCTCATCCAGAGCCTGTGCTCTGCAACGGGAGAGGCCACAACAGTGAGAGGCCCGCGAACTGCAAAAAAAAAAAAAAAAGAAGAAGAGTTCTCTTTGCTATACAGTAGGTCCTCATTAGTTATCTATTTTATATATAGTAGTGTGTATATGTCAACCCCAATCTTCCAGTTTATCCATCCCCCATCCCACTTTTCCCCCAGTTACCATAAGTTTGTTTTCTACATCTGTGGCTCTATTTCTGTTTTGTAAATAAGTTCATTTGTATCATTTTTTTAGATTCCCCCTATAAGTGATATCATATGATATTTGTCTTTCTCTGTCTGACTTACTTAACTATGACAATCACTAGGTTCACCCATGTTGCTGCAAATGGCATTATTTCGTTCTTTTTTATGGCTAAGTAATATTCCATTGTATACATGTAGCACTATTTGTAGACTTTTTTTTTTTTTTTTTTATTCCGGTACACGGGCCTCTCACTGTTGTGGCCTCTCCCGTTGTGGAGCACAGGCTCCGGCCATGCAGGCTCAGCGGCCATGGCTCACGGGCCCAGCCACTCCGCGGCATGTGGGATCTTCCCGGACCAGGGCACGAACCTGTGTCCCCTGCATTGGCAGGCAGACTCTCAACCACTGCGCCACCAGGGAAGCCCTGTAGACTTTTTTTTTTTCCTGTAGACTTTTTGATGATGGCCATTCTGACCAGTGTGAGGTGGTAACTCATTGTAGTTTTGATTTTCATTTCTCTAATATAGTGATGTTTCACATCATGTGCCTGTTGGCCATCTGTATGTCTTCCTCAGAGAAATTTCTATTTAGGTCTCCTGCTCATTTTTTTTAAAAAAAATTTATTTTATTATTATTTTTAAAATTTATTCATTTAATTTATTTATTTTAGGCTGCTTTGGGTTTTTATAGTGTACAGGCTTTCTCTAGCTGTGGCGAGTGGGGGCTACTCTTCACCGTGGTGCGCAGGCTTCTAATTGCGGTGGCTTCTCTTGTTGCGGAGTATGGCCTCTAGGCATGTGGGCTTCAGTAGTTGTGGCACGTGGGCTCAGTAGTTGTGGCTCGCAGGCTCAGTAGTTGTGGCGTGTGGGCTTAGTTGCTCCGTGGCATGTGGGATCTTCCCGGACCAGGGCTCAAACCCATGACCCCTGCATTGGCAGGCAGATTCTTAACTGCTGTGCCACCAGGGAAGCCCCCTCTGCCCATTTTTTTTTTAATATGAAATGAAATTTTATTTTCTCCCGATCTCTAGAGATAAAGTGGCACCACTTCAAGAGAGACACAATTCAATCCTTTAAAACTCCAGTCTTAATCTAGCATCACGCTGTAATAGAACAATTCTTCCTGGGGGTAAATGGAAGCATGCTTTAAGGTCCCAGCTTATAATTATTTTACCATTAGAAGCATAACCATATTTCGAAAACCTGGTGTTTACTGTTCTGATCTATTTGCTTCACTCCCAACCATCAGCGGGTTCCCACTTAGAGTGATGAGCCTGGAGGGAAATGAAGGCCTTTCTAAGAACTAATAAAAAACCATCTCTTCTGCAAGTGGTGTTTATATTATGTTTGCCATCGTTTGCTGGAAGACACTCTAGGAACTGCCCATTTTTTGATTTTTTTAAAATATTGAGTCGTAAAAGCTATTTGTATACTTTGGAAATTAAGCCCTTGTTGGTCGTGTTGTTTGCAAATTTTTTCTCCCAGTCTGTAGGTTGTCTTTTTGTTTTATTTATGGTTTCCTTTGCTGTGCAAAAGCTTATAAATTTGATTAGGTCCCATTTGTTTATTTTTTTTAAATGTTTATTTATTTATTTATTTGGCTGCGCCAGGTCTTAGTTGCGGCATGTGGGCTCTTAGTCGCAGTCTGCGATTTCCTGACCAGGGATCAAACCCAGGCCCCCTGCACTGGGAGCGTAGATTCTTAACCACTGGACCACCAGGGAAGTCCCCCCATTTGTTTATTTTTGCTTTTATTTCTTTTGCCTTGGGAGACTGATTTGAGAAAATATTGCTACTACTTATGTCAGAGAATGTTTTGCCTATGTTCTCTTCTAGGAGTTTCATGGTGTCATGTCTTATTTTTATGTCTTTAAGCCATTTTGTGTTTATTGTTGTGTTTGGTGTGAGGGAGTGTTCTAACTTCATTGATTTACATGCATCTAGTGCTTGCTTCTGGTGGAGGAAATCAAGGGGGGCTTCATGGAGGAAGCACTATCTAGGCAAAGGATGACACAGCCCAGAAGAAATGGAGAGGACTGAACAGAGCAAAACAGTCAGAACTGGGTGATGCATGTGGGGGGAGCGCAATGGCATGTGCTAGTGGGAACTTGTCAGCCCTTGGCTGTATACATATGTGATGTGTACTGTCATGCACCATGTGCCCCCAGGTGGACATATAAAGAAAGGGACACAGCCCAGCCTCTCCCAGCTAGAATTCTGGGGTAGAAATGCCTGGAAGGAATGGATGTCCTCAGTCCCTCCTCCACCAACCTAATTCTGGAACAGAGATATTGGGAAAATCTCACAGGACTTCCCACCTGTAGACCCCTTCTTTAAGGCACCAGCCAGCCGCCCCCCTTATACTTTGTAGCTGGCCCAGTCATCCTCCTGTTTTGTTCACAGAGGGCTTGACTCTTGGGGCTTTCCTTTTCTCCTTCCCTGATCCCGTCAGCATCCCGTACCCCCTGGGAACCCCTGGCCTCTGCAGTCCTTGTCCTCCTCCCCCCACCTCAGCCACCCATCTTCCAAGTCACCACCAATGAAGACGTGACCTTCATCATCTCCATTCAGAACGTTCCTCCTCTTATAGCACCTTGTGCTCAGCATCTCCCCTGCCACAATTCTTCCCTCCCTGCCTCAAGACCTCCTTTCTCCTTGCCCAGTTTGGGTCCAGTCCCAGGGCTATAACCAGGCCCTTGACACACTCCTGGAGACCCTAGCTGCTCACCCTGTGCAGCTCTACCCCACATCTTGCTTTAACCCTTCTCCAGCTTCACTAGGTTGTGCCCATCAGCATACAGGCCACTCCCTGACCCACCTTCTTAAATGAACTTCCTTGAACTCCACATCTCCCCTCTCCAGCTCAACTCTCTGTTCCCTGAGCCCTTGCAAAACTTCACCAGTATTGTCCACATTTGCCATCTCCCCTTTACCTTGCCTCACTCCTTTGGCCCTTTTTAGTTGAGCTCCCATTCCACCATTCCAGTGAAACCCTTGTGTCCAGGTGGCCAAGGCCTTGGGGCCTCCAATTTCCCCAGCTTCAGGGCCATCAGCTGTCTTCAATGCCTCTTTCCTTCCCTCCTGGGTCCTTGGGCCCTTTGCTCACTCAGGTTCTCTCCTACCTCACCAGCCTCATCTCCTCTCCAGTCCCCATTCTAGCACTATGTTGGTTTCCTCACTGCACTCATCTCCCTCTTTGTCTTCCTGAGTTGACTATAAATTCCACAAAATTAGGGACTGGGCCTCGCTCTGAAGGGTCCCAGCATTCAGCCAGCACTGGACACATAGTAGGGGTGTGACTAAACCCTGGAATGGTACACTGGCTTGTGGTGCCACCCAATGTAGCCTTGCCTCCTCTCTTGAGACGTCATTCCTGGGTGTACATGTAGGTCCTTGAGTTTTCCAGCTCCCGAGGACAGGACTGAGGGGACCCCTCTCCTCTCTCCGACCCCAGATCTCTCCAGGAACCAGGCAGCTCTGGCCTCCACTGAGGCATCTTCAGAATTCCAAGACTGTCTCCGGAATGCTGGGCCTCTCTGGGGAACGCCCAGTCTGGGGCACAGGTGGGGAGCCTGTGGAGTGGCTGGGCGGAGTATGGACAGCTGCTGACCTTCTGGCTGGAGCCTAAGTGCTGTGGCAGCTGTCCCTCTTGCAAGCACCACTGCTGACACCTCCACTTCCTTGCAGCCCCCCATCTACCCAAAGCCAGTTTCACTGTTCTGGCTGTAGCTCTGGCCTGGGTGCCCCCAGTAAGCTGAGAGCCACAAGGCCCCATGCCTCTATTCCCTGCCAGGGAGGGAAAGTGGGTTGCTGGAGCCGTGAGGTTTGCGGGAACTGGAAATCATGCCCATCAGAATCTGTTCCATCAGACAGAGTCCTCGGCTGGGAGCCAGGTGGCTCTGCTCTCTCCCAGACTCACTGGATGAACTTGACAGGCCCCTGAGTCTCTCTGGGCCCCAGGGTCCTTACCTGTCAAATGGGCAAGGGGAGTAGACGATATGCCCCTCGGTCCCGGGGAGTCAACGTCGCTGGCAGGAAATCCAGGTGAGCGGGCAGATGGACTGGAGCTACAGGCCCGCAGAGCCCCCACAGAGCCCTGCTTCTCCCCAACCAGAAGCGAGAGGGAGCCATGGCAGCCGTGCCAAGTGGCATCCAGGGCCTAGCCTGGTGCTGAGTGATTGCCCTCTCCAAGTATAGGACCCCTCAGCTGCCAACTGGCTGACTAAAGCCATGGCCCCCAGGAGCCTGTGAAATGCAGATTCCTGGGCCACGACAGACTCCAGGTGTGGAATTGCTGGAGATGGGGCCTGGGTACCAGCAGTTATAGAAAGGAGCCGGGTGGGTATGGAGCGTGGTAGTCTCTGATCTAACCTAACCCCTCCTGCAGAAGGTGGTGTGCAAGGGTGGTTAGAGCACAGGTTCTGGGACAGGGACAGAAATGGTCAGGGCAGGAATCCACCCTAGTGAAGATTAGGGAATGAAAGCCAGACACCAGGCCTCCAGGGAGCAGGGCTTTATTTGAATTCCCTAGGACAGGGCTGGGGGAGGTAGTCAGGGAGGGCCCGTGGTCAAGGACACACCCAAGTTCACATCCTGGGGACCCTAGCCCCCTGCCCCTAACCCCAGGGCCCAGCTGGACTTGGAAGTTGGCACAGGTAGCTCTGGGAGAAGGTCGGTGTCTACTCCACCCCCTTCATGAATTCCAGGAACTCTGTGAGAGAGGGGCAGGCATAGGTCAGAGGTCGGGGCTGGGCAGGGCATGGGCACTGGGGATTCAGCACACCCTTACTCACCGTCATAGTCAATGCGGCCATCGTTGTTCTTGTCACCATCCTTCATGAGCTCCTCAATGTCGTCCTCTGTGATGGTCTCACCCGTAGCCTGAAGCATGATCTTCAGCTCCTCCAGGTCGATGTAGCCGTCAGTGTTTCTGCCAGTTGGGTGAGGGGGGCCTCAGAGCCCATGGTAGGGGCAGGGGGAGGGGAAGAAGCAGCCCTGCTCAAGACCCCAGGAAGTAAGGAAGAGCCACTGGGAGATGGGGCATCCCATCCCGCATTGCACAGAATGGGAGACTGAGGCCTCGAGGTCACAAGACTGTCCCCCTCTGCCCAGTTCCACTAGGGTCAGGGGCAGAGGTCAAGGGTCACACACTCACTTGTCAAACATGCGGAAGAGATCAGAAAGCTCCTCCTCAGACTTTCCTTTGCTGTCATCCTTCATGCACCGAACCATCATGACCAAGAACTCATCAAAGTCCACTGTGCCGCTGCCTGGGGGGGTGGGCAGCACAGCCGTTGGAGAGCAACGGTCAGAATGGCTGGCACTGCCCTTGACACTAGACCCCACTGTTCTCACTGCATCCTCATAGCAACTCTGTGAGACAAGTGTGGTCAGTGTGCCCATTTTATAGATGATATGGCCAAGGCTCAGAGAGGCTAAACAGCTCCTTTAAGGGCACAGAGTAATAAGTGGCAGAGCCAGGATGCAGGTCCCCAGAGAGTTGGGGGCACTATGAGTCCGGGGCAGGGCAGGAGGGCAAAGGGGCTCACCATCCTCATCCACCTCGTCAATCATCTCCTGTAACTCCTCAGGTGTGGGGTTCTGCCCCAGCATCCTCATCACTTTGCCCAGCTCCTTGGTGCTGATGCAGCCATCCTCAGCGCCCAGCACGAAGATGTCAAAGGCTGCCTTGAACTCTGTGTCCAATAGGAGGGGAGGGGAAACAGAGCAGCCAGGGCTCAGCAGCCAAGAACCTGGAAGGCCAGACCCCTAGGGCCACCTGCTAACCTGCCCACTTCCCTCTGAGACCTCTGAGGTCACAGGGAGAGGGACCCCAGCCTCTGACCTCCAGCCTGGGGTCCTCATGCTCCCCCAGCCCGGCTCTGCTGTTCCCCCACATGCGTGTTGGGGTACTCACCATTTTTCTGCTCTTCTGTCAGCTGCTCTACCTAGAGAGGAAAAGAGGTCTCAGGACCCAGGCTCAGGCCTTAACTGCTGTCGAGGAAACCAACCCATTCCACAGGTGGGAAGACTGAAACCCGGAAGAAGCAGGCCATTCCCAGGTCACAGAGCAGAGGCCTCAGTTCTCCCTCCTAGCCCCCAGAATCCTGAGGTGACCCAGCTGGCCTCACTGAGACTGGGCTCAGGGCCAGGGTGACAGGTGGGCACCCCCTCCAGGACTAAGGTGACCCTGAGTAACAATAGTCAGTGACCACTCAACGCCCTTTCGCCCCCACCCCCCACCGAAACCCAAGCTGGGTGGCCTGAGAGACAGCTGTCCCTCAGGTTGGGACAATAAAACCAGTGTGGGGGTGGGCAAAGCCACCCACTGTAACCTGACCGGGGTGGCCACTGGGCTATTTTTAACAGGGGACAAAGTTAAACCTGGTGATTGTTCTGGGGACTCTGGCATGCAGGGGTAGGGCAGCGTTATCTGGCCCCCTGGCCTGCTGGTGCCTCAGGAGCCAAAATTAGTCCCTGGCTCTGCCAGGCCTTGTATGGGCACAGGGTGGAGGGCTGGTGTCCCCCTCCCAGCTCCACGGACTCCTGCAGGATAGGCAGGGGCACCCCCATAGCCAGCCATAGCCCTTCCCTGCCCAGGAATGGGGCCACATTTCCCAGGGCCGAGGGAGGGGTTCCCTTTTGGACAGCTGTCTGTGTCAGATGTCCTTGTCTCTGCGCTGGGGGTAGGTCAGCAACACGCCCCATCCCGAGATAGAATAGCATCTGAAGCCCCTCAGCGGCCCCAGCAGGGACTTGGGGTGACCTGACCACCCGCTAGCCCTTACCCCTGGCTAAGCCACTGAGCCCTGAGCCTGCCAGGCCAGATGGGGGCTGGGGCCCCAGTGCTCTGCTCCTTCTTCCCAGTCACTCCCTGCCTGCCTCAAACTTCAAAGCCCCTTCTTCAGCTCAGGATTCTGGCTCTGCAGCCCCCTTCTCACAACCCCTGTCCCACACTCCACAGCATCTTCAGCCAGTCAAGGGACTGGAGGGGGTGGGGGATTGGGAGTGTGTGAGAAGCAGAATGTGAGGGACAGAGATGGGGGGCAGGGAAACAGCGACAGAGCCTCAGAGGAAGAGCCTGGGAGGAACAAAGAGACAGAAAGAGACTGGGAAAGTGACCAGAGACACAAACGCAGAGAGATGTGGCCGGGAGACAATGACACAGACTATAGATGTCTGGAGACAGGTCTAGACTTGTTGCAAAAGCTTCGACATCCTCTTCCACCACCCTGCACAGCTCCCACAGACCCTAAACTCACCCCTTCCACACCCGGGAACACCAGACCCACCATCCCCTTGAAGGTCTGGGCTGAAAGTATGTGGGTCCTCTCCTGGGTCCCCACCACCTCCTGGGGGTGACCTTGCACCCCATCCCGAGCTGAATGAGCCCCCAGTGGGCCAACCCACCCCAGCCCTGCCCAGACCCATCCCTCACCGCAGCCTTGTAGATGTCATCCATACTGGCGGCTCACAGGGCAGGCTGCTGGTGTTGCCAGCAGCCCTGGGCTTAAATAGCCCTGCCCCATCTCATTCCCCGCCCAGCCCACCCCTGCCTGCAGTATCCTCCACTCCCTCCCCCCGGCTCTGGTGATCTCACACTGGCCTGAGTCCTGTGTCCTCTGCCCAGGGCAAGGAGCCGATGAAGGGCTACAAGGACCAGTTCTCTTTTCTTCTGTCCCCCATTCCTCCAGGGGACTCTCTGGAAAGGTTTTAATGAGTGAAAACGTGAGCCCAGGACAGGACAGGAGCTCCAGTGTCGTGGGCCTCAGGCCAGGCCCCTATACACATTAGCTCAACTCCTATCCAACCAGGGGGGTGGGTGACGCTCCTGGGGGGGTGGCGACTTGCTCAAGGTCTGTCTGACTTGGTAGCTCCTGCCTTAAGTTAAACCTCTCTGGAGTAGGGGCAGCAGTATACAAGAAGAGGCTGGGAGTGTAGGACCGGGCCAAGAGAAGCCTCGAATGCCAAGCTCAGAGTATGGTGCTGTGGAACTGGTGGAGAAGGAAGGCACTGACCTACCTCAGGAGAGTGTGGTCTGGAGCCCTTCTGCCAAGGGTGCCAGAGGAGCCATGCCCAAGACCTCTCATCTCCCCAGGGAGAAAAGTACTAGCTCTAGGCTTGACTGCACTCAATCAGTCATTCAACAAATATTGATACACCAACAGATGCCCCATCTGTGTAAGACTCTCCCCCTCCAGTTCCGTTACCACCTCTCTTTTCTAGACCTGGGTCTTCCCCTGAGTTAGGGCTGCTTCTCTGTGCTTCCCCTTTCCAGTACTGTAGTTCCTGGGTCCAGGACCAGGCTGTTGCCCCCTCATTTTGAGCTCTGGTAGGACACCATCTGGGGGTCTTGTGCCAGATGGCCAGCACATATCCCTTCCTTCCACCTAACCCTTCACCTCCTTCACACAGAGCCTACGCCAGTTCCCTGCCCTGCCTGACATGCATTGCATGGATTAACCCACTCAATTCTCTAGAAACCCATGTGACAGAGATCTCCGAGTCTCGGAGAGGTTAAGAAATAGCCCAGTTATTCTGTCCTGCTCGGGCTCCAGGCACAGATCAGATCTTCCTTCTCTCTCAACCCTCTCGTGCCCTCCAGGGAATAAGCCCAAGAGCCAGGTGAGATGTGGTTACTGTCTCTTATCTGGAGAGGGAAACTGAGGCCAGGCGTGGCAGTGACTTGCTTCGGGTAGCCCGGAAGGTGCGGGGCCATCGCACCTCCCTTCCTGGGCACCTAGCGGCAGTGCCCAGAGCAGTCCCTGCATAGGCCCTCAGTTTCTCCCACGCTGCAAAGAGCGCGGCAGGCGGCGCCACGCAGGTGCCGGTTACGCAAGAGGACAGTCCCCGGCGTCCTGCGCACGCGCGCCGCTGGCGGCTGCTGTCAATTACGCGCGAAGGGGGGAGTGGGGCGGGGGCGCGAGAAGGCGGCGGGGCCAAGATGGCTGCACGGCGCTCGGCGGGGGCGGGGGGCGGCGGGGGCCTGGGGGCGGTGGGACGCTGACCCCGCCCCCTGCTGCTGCCAGTCTGCACCGGGCGGCGGCGGCGACCGAGCCCGGAACATGGCGGCGGCGGCGGCGCGCAGCTTTGGTCCCGAGCGGGAGGCCGAGCCGGCCAAGGAGGCGCGCGTCGTGGGCTCTGAGCTCGTGGACACGTATACGGTGTGCTGGGGGCTTGGGCGCCCGAACTGGGGGTGGCGGCTGGAACCCGGAGCCTGAGTCGGGGGTGTTGGGGAGGGCGTCTGAGCCCCGCAACTGGGGAGCTGGGGGTAGGCGGGCTGCGAGTTTGAGGAGGGGGCCTGGGATGGCGGAATCTGGGGAAGGGGCCTGGGCCGCGCAGCTCCGGAAAGAGGGTCTTTGGGTGGGGCCCAGGGAGGGGGCTTGGGAAGGGTACGCGTTTAGAAAAGGAGGCTAGGGTTGAGGAGAATCAGGGGAAAAAGGGGGTCTGTGGAAGAGGGGAGTCAGGTTGAGGCGGAGGTCCCTCTAGATCCTCTAGGCCTGGAGGGGCGCCGGCCTGGGAGGACGTGACAGGGTGTCCCGGAGGAGGGGGATTAAGGAGTGGGGGATTTGATGGATGGAATCAGGGGAAAGGGTCAGGGCGCTGCAGGCTGTGAAGAAGTAGAGGGGGCGGGGCCTTGATTTGGGGGAGCCTAGGGGTTGCAGTTGAGATTTGCTCAAAAAGTAAAGGAGGGATCTGGGGCCTTCGCGCTGAGGCAGAGACAAGAATGGGGGAGGGGTGGGGCGCAGACACCGGGAACTGAGGGGGTGGCTCAGGGCTGAAAGGCCGAGACCCAGGAACCGTAGGGCTCTTCGTGGCTTTAGAGTGTGCGGGAGAGTTGGGGCAGCGTACCGCCCACGCACGCTTCAAGGCTGTTGGGGAGATGGAGGACAGAAAATGGGGGCAGTTGCGGACTGTGAAGGAGTTGGAGGCCCTCCGGGGTCTGGATGGGGTTGGGCACCAGGCCTGTGGGCCTCGGAGGCTGCCTAGCAGGGACTGGCCCCAAGGTGTGGGCATCCTGAGCACCTCCCAGCCTCCTGTCCTTTGTTCTCGGAGGGTGGGGGGGCTTTGGCCCTGCCTTCACCCCACCTCCTTGGCCCTCATCCTAACCCTCCTACTGAGGGTCATTTTTCTGGCTCTTTCTCCTTTTCTGGGCGGGAAGAGGGGGAGGGAAGCTGCCCGGCTGTGGAGAGGGGCTGGGGGCGGATCCTGGAGCAACAGGCCGGCCCTGGAGAAATGGCTGCTCCTCCAAGGAGGCTTCAGCAGAGTTGATTATTTTCTCCTCCCCCTTCCCTGCGTCCTTCAGAGAGGGGCGGGACCTTAGGACCAGGGGGCCTCATCCAGGTGAGGGTTGAGGTCTCTGAGCTGTTGGCTGGTTGGCCGTCACGCGTGCACTGCATGTAGCTGGAGGGTTGCTCCAAAAAGCCTCCTCATTGCACAGGGCTGAGTCCCTCCTGTGAATGGGTGTGGGGGGAGGTGGTGATCCAGGCGGACTGGACGGTACCTTTTCGTGTCCTTTTGTCCGGGTATGCTGATTTGAGTATTATTAACACACCTACCTTTGGTTGAACGCTTGCTATATGTCAGGCCCTTTACAAAGCATTTTGCGTGCATTACCTTTGATTCTTAAACCTAGCAGATTTTAAGCTGGAGGAACTGAGGCTCAGACAACTTAAGGCTCCCAGTCACTTATATAAGTGACATAAATAACCCATAGCCAGGAAATGGCAGAACCAGATTTTGAACACAGGTCTTCCTTGACTCTACAGCCTGTTCCCTTCTGATAGGGCTTAATTGTCCATCACTGCTTCCCCCCCGCCACCCCCACCATCAGCTTCTTAGTGCCTTGACTCCTGGCTCAAAAGCAGAAATCACAGCTCTGAAGCAGCTGAAAGCGTTGGAAAAGGACTTGATTCTAGGCTACAGTCAGGGCACCTGGGAAAGAATTACAGCAGAAAAGCTGGTCCTGCCAAACCTGACCCTGTTTTGCCTCTCTTAGAAGGAATGGCCTTCCTTTCCTGCAGCTCAGGTTGGATTGGGCTTTGACTTACATGAGGCTGGAGTTAAAAAACTAAAGAGATGGCTTGATATGATAGCCACCTTTTCTGTTTCTCACTGTTGGATAGAGCTCAGACTTATCCCATGTGCCTGCCAGATCCAGTGCTAGGGCCATGGAGGAGAGGGGGCCTTGCTGCTCGTAAGGATCAGGTGCAGAAGCTGGTGGGGAAGAGCAGCTTAACTTTGGCTTGGGGGTTGGGGGGGGTCTGGGTGTGCTACAGCTATCGTTAAGGGTAGGGTGGCACTTTCCTTACTGCCGGCTGGGCAAGGGCTATCGGTTTTTCCTTTTAGGTTTACATCATCCAGGTCACTGATGGCGGCCATGAGTGGACAGTCAAGCACCGCTACAGCGATTTCCATGACCTACATGAAAAGGTAACCCTTGAGAGCTGGGGTCCTGTGTCTCAGGGCTTGGGGGCTTTTAGGCCAAGCTCCCAGTGTGCCTGTTTTAGGGCAAAACAGGCTCTGTGCCAGTTACATTAATAAACTGGTTTGCTAATGTAACTGGCAAAAAAAACTGGTGGATTCTGGGAGTTCAACCCTTGCATAAGATAGTGTGCAAGGAGCATATTTGAACTTTAGTTTTAAGATTGTCAGTTGTAGCTTGGATGTGAGATGCCGGGACAGTTTCCCGGGGAGAGAACAGGCTTGAACTTGTTCCATCTGACTATACCTATTCCAGAACCTATGCTTTAATATCTGACTGTGATTCCATTTCTTCCTTTGCGTTTGGAGAGAGCTGCCTTTCTCTGGGTCATTTGCAGCACAAGTATTTTGTTCTGGTTTGGAGAAGATGGTGGTTTTAGGGACCTTGAGGTATTATTTTCCTAAATGTCTCCAAAGCCTCCAGATGGAACTTCTCATCTGAAATTGTATTGGTATTTCTAGTGCTAATTAAACTTGAGGCCAAATCCCAGGTGCAGCAGTTTGATCATTAATTCTGGTACTACTGCCAGGAGGGGCTGTGGAAGTCATAATAAGCACCTGCCCTCAGGCTGGTTGCCTTGGCCTTGCACAGTTACAGAACCTCTTGGTCTGTGGTTGACATTATGTTTGCTTACAGCTCGTCGCAGAGAGGAAGATCGATAAAAGTTTGCTTCCGCCCAAAAAGATAATTGGGAAAAACTCCAGGAGCTTGGTGGAAAAGAGGGAGAAGGATCTGGAGGTCTACCTCCAGACACTTCTGGCCACCTTCCCTGACGTGGCCCCCAGAGTGCTGGCCCACTTCTTGCATTTTCACTTCTACGTAAGTTCCTCTTGGGTTTTCTCCTTTGCCTACAAGCCCACAGCCACCAAAACTCCAGGCAGCAAACCCTTGTAGACCTCAGCTTTGAGGAGAGGTGGGCTGGAGCTGGAGCCTGAGGTTAGAAGATGGAGGAGCGTCCTGGTGGGGTTGGGGTACGGACAGAAGCATGTGCATCAACGGATTTGCCTTAAATTAGACTATTGGCTGTGGCCACGGAGCGGTTTTTCTCCACCACAAGGCGTTCTGTTTAGCATAAATGGCCTTTGGGTTTTTGAGCTACATTCCGTCCAAATGGATGGGGTTAGATTAGAAACAGCTGACACTCAGCATCGACTGTTGTTGAGTTGTTGGTTCCCAGCTCAAAACTAATTAAGGGATCAGTCTGTGTTGGCAGAATATTGCCATCTTAGGGCATCGTCAGAGTCCAGGATGCTGAGTGAGAGTAGGTGGCTTCCTCCAGTGGGACTGTATGTCTCAGAGCAGCTCTGTACCCCCTTCTGGATGGAGGAACAACTGTCATGGGCTGCTGGTGACAGGATGAGTTGTCAGAATTCAAGGAGGGAAGTTTGGTGCAGTATGAAACCAAAATGTTAAAAAGCTAGCAATTTCATTTCTGAAAATTTATTCTAAGGGAAAATACTGGGCTATTGAGAAAAGGATATGGGTACAAAGATAGTCATTCCAGGATTATAACGAAATATTGAAGACAGTCAAAAGCCCAACAGAAGGCTACATAAAAAAAAAAAATTAAAGAGTGCAACCATGTAATTGGATATTATGCTGCTAGAAAAATGATGGTGTAGCTGTGGATTTGTAGGAAAACAAATATATTACTGTATGAAAAGAGGCCAGAAAACGGTATTAGGGTATGGTCCCATTTTCATTAAAAAAAAAGCTTGTATGAATATGTCTAGGAAAATTCTAGAAGGTTATACATCAAAATGCTAGGAGTCTTTGGGTGATAGATTTTTGGATAATTTACATTTAATTGTTTTCTCTGTGTGATGAAGATAGGGGGAAAAAACTCCCTTTTCCTTTTCAGGCTTGCCTTTTAGGAAGGGACCTGTGGGTTGTGGTCTTAAAGGCCCAAACTTATTTAAACAATAACTGTCTTGAGCTATTTTCAGAGTAAGACAGCTGAACCTTTCTTGAAGTGTTAGAGCCTGGGAATTTGGTGATAGCACTAGCAATGGGCCTCTCGGCTTGGAGGGGCCATGTGGAAAAAAGGGTGGCATTTATAGATGGAAGATATATATGTATATATATATCTTTGGATTTTGTTTGGCATATACCAGTAATGTATGTGGTTAGCAGTAGTTTCCTGTTATAGCCTTTTTTTTTTTTTTTTTTTTGCATTTTCTTTCCTTATGTGAAAAGAAACGTCCATTCCTTATGTGAGTCTTTCAGATAAACTTAACTGGTTAGTATTTTAAGAAATGCTGTAATTTAAGAAAGCTTTGTTTGGCTATTTAGGTTTAAAACTTGATAAGCAGCCCTTTGAAAATATAATTCATTGCTTAAGACGTGGGCCTTTGAGGAGGTCTCCTGGATACCTCTGAGCATGGAAAGGCCTGGACTGCTCTTTTGAGATAGGTTTGCCTGAGATAGGCCTGGGACCTTGCCCCGCATCTGTGGTTCTGGTTTGAGGCATGCTCTACTGCTTGGAGCAGTTCGAATGTATTTGAAATAACAGTTATCAAAAGGGCCACTTGGTTATATAAATCCAAGGTTTTAAAAAGTGATTGGTCCATCATTAAACTGAATCAAGGTTTCTCAGCTGTGGCACTGTTGACATTTTGGGCTGGACGATTGTTGTGGCAGCTCCTCTGTGCATTGTTGAGCAGCATCTCTGGTCTCTGCCCACTAGATGCCAGTAGCGTCCCCTCCCCCCCACCCACCAAGTTGTAACAACCAAAAATGTCTCCACTGGTTGCCAAGTACTGCCTGAGGGGCAAATTGCACCTGATTGAGAATCACTAGATTAGATCTTCAAATGACTTTGAACAAACAGGGTCCAAAAGATTTGTCAGCCTTTTTTATAGGCTGGAAGCCCTTAGGGAGTGTTTCTGATAACCTTTGCCCCATCAATGTTCTCTCTGAAATTGTTCCCAATGTGCTCCACCTCTTGTGGGGCTGACAGTGGACAGGGTGGACCCAGGGAACCCTGTTTGGCTGAGGTGTGGATTTAAAAATTTGAGATATAATTCACATACCATAAAATTCACTCTTTTAAAGTGTTCAAGTCCCTGGTTCTTAGTGTATTAACAGAGTTGTGCATCTGTCTCTACTATCTAATTGCAGAACATTCATCACCCCAAAAAGAAACGATGTACCCATCAGCAATCACTAATGTACTTTCGTAATGTATGGATTTGCATATTCTGGACGTTTCATATAAATGGAATCATACAATATGTGACTTTGTGACTGGCTTCTTTCACTTAGCATAGTGTTCTCAAGGTCCATTCATATTGTAGCATAAATCAGTACATCAGTCCTTTTATGGCTGAGTAATATTCTATTGCTTGGAGACACCACAGTTTGTCCATTTATCAGTTAATGGACATTTAGCTGGTTTCCAGTTTTTAGCTTTTGTGAGTAAGGCTGCTATGAGCATTCATATATGCTTCTGTATAGACCTATATTTTTATTTTTCTCAGGTATATACTAGGAGTAGAATTGTTGGATTCTATGGTAACTTTAACTGTTTGAGGAACTGCCAAATTTTCTTCCGTAGTGGCTGCACCATTTTACATTTCCACCAGCAATGTGTGGGTTCTTATGTCCCCACACCCCTGCCAACACTTGTTACTGTCCACTTTTTTGGTAGCCATCCTCATGGGTTTAAAGTGGTATCTCATGGTGGTTTTGATTTGCATTTGGCTAATAACTAATAATATTGAGCTTCTTTTCATATGCTTATTGGTTATTTGCATATCTCCTTTGGAGAAATGTATTTAAATTCTTTGCACTTCAAAAAATTAGGTTATTTTTGTTGAGTTGTAGGAGTTCTTTACATATTCTGGATGGATATTAGACCCTTATCAGAAATATGATATGCAAATATTTCCTCTCATTGTGTGGTTTGTCTTCATTTTCCTGATAGTATTCTTTGAAACACAAAAGTTTTAGATTTTGAAGTTTATCCATTTTTCCCCTCTGGTCGCTTGTGGTTTTGGTATCATATCTAAGAAACCATTGCCTAATCCAAGGTCACAAAGAGTTACAACTGTGTTTTTCTTCTAAGAGTTTTATAGTTTCAGCTCTTGTATTTAGGTCTTTTAACCATTTTGAGTGAATTTTTGTACATGCTGTGAGGTTGGGGTGTGGTGTGAGGTTGGTAGTGTGAATTTTAATGTCAAGGAAGGAAAGCACCACTTCTCTCCCCAGCCAACTGAGATGGAGTGTCCAGAGGCCAGTGCAGCCCTGTGTTGCAGTGAGAGGGCACACCTCAGCCCTGGCCTACTGCTGGGCTCTCTCCCTCCAGATAACTCTGCCCTAGTGTTCCTGCACCCTCAGGGACAGACCTCATCCCAGAGCCCCTAGAGCAGAGGGCTTCAAATTCAGTAAAGTGGAATCCCACGGAGAATTTCAGCACACACCTCTTTGGGGTAGGATGTCTGACAGGCAGGCAGAGTTGAGTTTGTCTCCCAGCCCTGCTGCTTCCTGACAGTTTATTCCAAGGCAGTCATTTTAACCCCTGTGTCCCAGTTCCTCTTGTGAGCTGGAGAGTGATGATCCCGGGCTCTTGAGGATTGCAGGAGAACATGAGGTGAAGGTGAATGACCGAGAAGAGCGATGGGCCCGTGGCAGGGGCTCACCGGGTCCCAGCCAGTGCCAGCTCTCCTAGTTAGGAAAGGCACTCACTGCTTGTCAACGGTGGTATTTATATCATTTTCTTACTTTAAAACCCGTTGGCTAGGGCTTCCCTGGTGGCGCGGTGGTTGAGAATCCGCCTGCCGATGCAGGGGACACGGGTTCGTGCCCCGGTCCGGGAAGATCCCACATGCCGCGGAGCGGCTGGGCCCGTGAGCCATGGCCGCTGAGCCTGCGCATCCGGAGCCTGCGCTCCGCAACGGGAGAGGCCACAACAGTGAGAGGCCTGCATACTGCAAAAAAATAAATACATAAATAAAACCAGTTGGCTAGAACAAAGCCACTTTTTGAAATTTGAAATCAGGAGATAGGATAAAACTGTTACCAACCTAAAGGCAGCCTTTGGTGATTTGTTTTACTTGCAAAATACAGAGGCTGTAAGTGATAACGGATATCTTTGCAACTTAGTTACAGTCTTGGAACTCTCCTCAGCCAAAGCTTAGGCTTGAATCTATCCATCAGGAATTTTTACGCACCTAGTATACCTGACTTTTGCTAGCGTGCCTCACAGGAGTGAAATAAATTATAAAAGGACTCCCAGCCCTTAGTGTGTGTGTGTAAACCACACAGTGATGTGTAATTGAGTCCCTTGTTAATGTCCCACTGACACGCACTCTGTGCTCCAGCCTGTGTCAGGTAGGAGTGTCGGGCTGGACTGGGGTTATTCATTGAGTAGGGTCTGCGCTTCGGGGGGCAGTGGATCATGGGGTTCTGCATGCACAGACATGCTCAGTCAGAGCGGTAGTCGCCGAGCAGCAGCCTGATAGTCCATGGTGCGTTTGTGTGCAGCTCACACTGTTGCCCAAGGTTGCAAACCAGCATGTGACCTGGCAGGTGGCTGATTGATTGGTCTGTAACACGTTTGGAGGTGGGTATTATAGTTTTTAAACATAGCTAATTTTTTTTAATTGAAAAAAAAATTGAACTATAAAGAATGTCTTTTTTTTAAAAATGCATTTCAGTTCAGACATTTGTGGGACACTGAAGCACTTCAAGTCCCTTCAGCAGGATTGGGTGGTGTGTGGGTGGGGTTACCTGTTCCCACAGGTGACCTCTGAGCAGAATCTACAGGAGCTTAGACTGGGGCCCACTGTCCCCCCCCCCCCATTTCCTCCTGGCAAGGGGCTGCTCACCTTTGCACACAAGGCCACAGTTCAGCCAGAGCACCCTGAGGAGGCAGAGAACGTGCTTCTCTGAAGAGACCTGTGCTCTAGATTTGTGGGCTGAGGCATTTCTTTGTTCCTTTTTGATTAAGGGTCTCCCAAGGTGAAGAAGATCAGCCTGGGAAACTAAGTAGGTAGTGTTGCCACAGGGCACAGTTCCTCTGGCCCAAGAGCAGGGAAAGAAATTGTTACATAGTCTGCTTTTTAGATTGTAAGTGGAAACATGCTCTTTGCTTAGCATGAGCCCTTGGCTCTCACTGTCTCTGGGCTTTCTGTGTCTTCTGGAAATCCCAGCAGGGCTGGTGTTGACGGCGGCTGCCTGGAGAAGTGTAACTTTGAGGGTGAGGGTTGTTGGGCACTAAGGGTGGACAGGGAACACTTTTCCCCACGGGAGACCTTCTAGGAGCCCAGTGTCAGTAAGGGGCTGGAGAGGCTGGGCAGCTGCTCTTGGGGGTTGGAGGTGGGTGCAGATCAGGCCTCTGGGAGCTGCTCAGGAATCTGTATCTTTTTTATTTTTGCGGTACGTGGGCCTCTCACTGTTGTGGCCTCTCCCGTTGCGGGAGCACAGGCTCCAGACGCGCAGGCTCAGTGGCCATGGCTCATGGGCCCAGCCGCTCTGCGGCATGTGGGATCTTCCAGGGCCGGGGCACGAACCCGTGTCCCCTGCATCGGCAGGCGGACTCTCAACCACTGCGCCACCAGGGAAGCCCAGGAATCTGTATCTTTTAAGGCTGTCCAGGCGTTCTGACTACCGGCAGGATGGGGAGGTGCTGATCTGAAGACAGGGCTTGGTTCTCAAAGGTGGAGGTAGAGAAATGAGCCTTTAGGTCGTTCCTAGGTCTTACTGATCTTCGGTTCTTCACAGCAGCCAAGGAAAAGGTAACTGAGTTGTTGCGAGAGAGTGAAGTTGAACTTTGGAGTGAACTGATGCCTTCTCCTCTCACTGGCTGGAGCCTCTCCTGCTCAGAGCCTGCTCTGCCCCTCTGGTGGCCATTTTACATTTGACCCTGCGTCTTGCCAGACTCTGAGCTCCTTAACGCTGGAGCTGTGTTTGCTCATTTTTCTCCCTTTGGCTTTTTGTTCATGTGTGAGAATAAGGGGAAGTTATTCTCATATTATATATAAATTGAATTTCAAGCAGATGAAATAAACACGTTTTATTTTTAACAAATACCTTAAAATACTAAAAGGAGAAATTAGGGGAATGTTTATAATCTTGAGGTGGGGGAAGAGGTTCCAGAAATGACAAAGAAAAAGAATCACAGGTTTAAAAACATGAACTTGACAAACCTCTCTCTGTCAGGAGAAACAGGGTGAGTGTAGGTAAAAGGCATACACAGACAGGAAGAAGATATTTGTAGCACATAAACAACATGTAAAGTATCCTCTATGTATAAAAGGCAAGGAAGAGACGAGCAACCAAGAGAAAAACAGGAAAAGGACATCATGTCTCCTGCAACCTGGTACCTTTTGAGTCCGGTAAACATGTGAATTGCTTGTCCTGGTGGCAGAGGTGTTCCTGTGAGTTACAAAGGCGATTGTGCAGCCTCCATCTGGACCTGTTTATGAAAGTCCGTTTCGCTGCCATCTGTCAATTAGTTACAGTTCTTACCTGCAGGATGTGGGGCTGCGGGCCCCAGGGCCCTGCCAACCCCACGGCTACACCACTGAAATGCTGAGGCAATTGGTTGTGAACAGAGAGGATTCAAGACCAAGTGCTTGGGAGTGGGGCTTTGCTAGTTTCTAGCCATGTAAAATGGAGAACTACAGCACCTGTCCATCTCAGTTTGCTTACCTGGGAAACAGGATTCAAAATAAGGGCCTCCTGGCCTAGGGCATTGGGAGGACTGAGCAAACCTCTGGGTGGGGAGTGCTCAGGCCATCGCCTGGTGTGAATTAGGACCCCAGCATGTTAGCCGTTTACTATGACTGAAGGCTGGTCCTTGTCGTGCCTCCTTTATCCCATCACTCTAAAAGGAAATCCTTTCATGCCTCTTTCTCATGACCCTGGGCTGAGTGGTGCTGTTGCAGGGCTTGAAGGGATGGGCACAGGAAGAGAGCGGGCGCTTGCTCTTTCCTAAGATACGTGTGGGGCATGAATGTCAGTAGAAATGGTCCCTCTCAGGCAGGGTTAGCTCTGGGAGGCCCTTTTTCCCAGCAGGGTGATGGGAGCCTCTTTTCGAGAAGAAACAGGACTGTCTCTCTACCATGCGTCTCCTAGGAATCCCCCAGGGCCAGTCTGGGGAGCTGCTGGCTTCCCAGCCAGCTCTTGACATGGCCAAGCTTTGCAGCCTCCCGGGCGTGGTGTTCTCAGCCAGTGCCTGAGTGGCCTTGGAGTTGCAGTGTTAGTCTATTCGGTTCTCCTTTGGAGGAGACATTTCAAATGTCCCTTTAGCTGGAAATATTGTTTACTTTTCTGAGCTCTTTGATTCATTTTAGTTTGTTCTCTCCATTTTGTTTTACTTTCTGGAAAGCTGGCATTGCAACAGCAGAGGGGGTCGATAGCAGGGAATGTGCAAGTCCCAGTGACTGGGAGCAGGTGCATTTCCTGACTGTGGGTTTTGTTTTCTCTGCAGGAGATTAATGGCATCACTGCAGCACTGGCTGAGGAGCTCTTTGAAAAAGGTATATGGCCAGGGGTCCTTGAAATACTGGGTGCAACTTGCCCAGCCCTGTTAGGCAGCCAGGGGCCCTGGGTGGCACAGAACTCCATCAGTTGCTCTGTGCCAAGTGAGTCCTAACCAGGGCCCACCTACCTGGGGTTGCCCAAATCCCTGGACCTCGTCCACAGCCAGGCCTGCCCACCTACCTGTTCTGCAGGTCTGAGGAGCTGTATTCTTCACCTTAGGACCCCCGGGTCCCTGTGTCGGGGGCCAATCCCAGGCTCAGGATCTATTCCAGGGCCTTATGGTGGAGTTCTGGAAGGTGGGTGGCATGCTGCCCTTTGCACCGGGTCTGTCCTTACCTAAAAAGATTCCGATGGCAAACAGAAGCTAACTTAGGGTCGCGGCCCTGCCAGAGAGCACAGTAATGGTAGCTAAGATGTAAAGAGTGCTTGTGGTCTAGCCTTGTGTTTGTATCTTACTGCCTCCCCCCAGGAGGGCCAGAGAAGGGCATTGAGGATAAGAGGCCCAGTTACCTGCCTGAAGGCAGGTAACGTGGTTGGAAGGTACATGGTTGGAAGGAGCAAAACGAGGACCAAATGCCAGTCTGTCTGGCTTGGCTCAGAACCCCCTCCTGCTCTCAGGCCCTGTACTGTGCTGGCACCTTAGGCCTCACCTAACCTTAAGACGTCTGCATCTTGGAGGTTGCAGCATGGGCCCGATGCCCACAGTGCTGCCTGCATCAGCTTTCTCCTGGCCCAGTGCCTCAGATTTTTAACTCAGGGAGGTTCCCCAGCTGCAAATTCCCGTGGCTCTTCCCTCCTTTGTAATCACGTGTCCTGGGTCTCCCCTGCATGCAGTCAGCTCAGGAGGGGGGCCGCTCCTGCATTCTCAGGACCATGGCTTCCTCCCGACTCGGTGCATCTAATGGGTGCTGGCCAAGTGCTTGTCCACTGTTGGCCAGGTGTGCCGGTGCCCTGGCCACACAGTGGGGCTGGGGCTGGGGCTCAGTGCTTACCCCACGGGCTATGGCTGTTGCAGGAGAACAGCTCCTGGGGGCCGGTGAGGTCTTTGCCATCAGGCCCCTGCAGCTGTACGCGGTCACCGAGCAGCTGCAGCAGGGAAAGCCCACGTGCGCCAGCGGGGATGCCAAGACTGACCTGGGGCACATCCTGGACTTCACCTGTCGCCTTAAGTACCTTAAGGTAAAGATGGGGCAGCTCGGTCGGGGAGAGCTACTCAGTCGTGGGCATGCACCTCCTAGCCTGGCAGTATGTGTGTGTGGAGACTCCGTGGGCCCTGAGGGAAGGAAGGCTGCATTTGGTGATCTTGGCACTGTGCTTTCAGCTGTGAGCACCAGGGGGCAGTCGTGAACCAATGGCCCCTCGCTTTAAACGTCCGCTTTAGCCTGCTTTGTTGACCGTGGAAGTGGTGAGTGGGAGTACATGCCCAGCCTGCCTCTCACAGCCAGGCGAAGCTTCGAGTGCGGTTTGGTAGTTGCTGTAGCACCGCCCTGTGAACATGGATGGGAAGTGGTTGTTACAGCAGCATCTCTAATTCAAGCCATTTATTTGGCTGTAGGTTTCTGGCACAGAAGGACCTTTTGGGACCAGCAACATTCAGGAGCAGCTTCTGCCTTTTGATCTGTCAATATTCAAGTCTCTTCATCAGGTGGAGGTAAGGCCCAGGGCCCCTGGAATGCAGGCGGGGCTGAGCCCTGTGCAGGATGGTCTTGCATTCTGACCATCCTATCTTTGGCTATGGAGTGTTCCCAATGTTGGGTGTCTGGATTTAATTGTCAGACACTGTTGCTTTTGTGTTTGTCAGTATGTGGCAGATTCCATTTAGGTAAGTTAGGCCCATCTGAAGGCGGAAAAAGAGGGGCTTCTGCTATTCTTGGCTGGTCTGCATGTCCCCACCCCTGCAGCATTTGGACAGGATGGAGCACTAGTGCCCAGCTCCTTCTGGGCTTCCTCATTGTGCGAGTTGAGGTGCTGGGAAGCCATCCTGAGGGTCAGGCAGAGCCAATTCCAAGTCTTTGTCTCCCAAGGCAGATCAGCAGAGGGTTTGGAGGGTCCTCTGCTCTCTGGCATGCCTACACCTAACAAGAAATACTTCGCATTACTCACTGCTAAACTCCTGGGTTCACAATGCCAATTTTGTTACCACTTTTTAAATAAATGAGAGGGGACTCAGTAATGAATAATAAAAATTTTCTCATCTCAGCAATGAGAAATCAATGCTTTTGTGTTCAGCCCTGTGCCGCATGTCTGATGTTCACTCCTTGATGGAATCTTCTCAACCATGTGAAGTGGGCACTTGTATTCCCATTTTACAGTTGAGAAAACTGAGGCTTAGGGAGGTAAGGAAGTTTGGCCAGGATCACACAGTTAACGAGGGGGAAGCTGGGATCTGAGTGCAGCTGAGTCTGACTCTGCAATGTGCTGCAATTGTCTCAGAGACCTTGAGGGCCATTCCCTCAATGGGCATTTGTGCCTCGATCAGCACAGGTGAGTGGGGCTGGGAAGTGAGAGGAGTGCCTGGCTGGCTGGCTGGGCAGGCTGAGGCTCCGCCGGGCGGGGTGTGTAGCCCTTGGGCAGGCTTGAGGGAGGGTGCTTTGGCCTGTACCCCTCCCTCCTCCTGCAGGGCCGCTGAGGCCAGTGAAGTGAGGCTGGTGAAGTCATCGGCTCTCCAGCTCTGCTGTCCCTGGCCCTCACTTTGTGTCCAGCTGCCAAGCCCCAAGCAGCCCTTCAGAGAAAATGGAGTTCATGGTTCATTATCTCATAAGCTACTTCAGAGAATGTTTAGTTAACACTAAAAATTGAGGAAAGGAGAGACTTAAGGTTTAAGTCACCTCCTGTCTCGAAGGATTCGGGGTCACCGATGGTTGTGCTCCTTTTGTGTGTGGGTGATGAACACCCACTTCCTGGGACTTCTGGTGGAGCAGTGATGCCGTTTCTGAGACGTAGCTGTTCTTGTTCCAGATAAGTCACTGTGATGCCAAGCGCATCCGGGGGCTGGTCGCGTCCAAGCCCACCTTGGCCACGATGAGTGTCCGCTTCTCAGCAACTTCCATGAAGGTAAGTGCAACCTGTTACCGCCCAGGGTGCTGTCTGAGGGGCAGAGTCCTGCACTGTGGTCTTCCCATGGAGGATCATGCGAACTCTGCTGCCATCTGTCAGGAGCCAGAAGCCAGACTTCCTCTGGTCAGCCGCACACTCACCTCCCAGTGCTCGACGGTCCCTGGGACGCTTCAGCCCAAAATCAACACTGTTAAACGAGAGATTTTAAGGAACTGGGTAACCCCTTCCCATGGAAAAAGCCACTGTTTTTTTAATAACCAAATTGTTTAGCAGCGGCGAGTGTCAGAACAATTATTACGTGGACTGATAAAAATGTTTCTCTAAACATAAAAAGCCTTGGTGTGGCACTCGTTCGTATCTTGTTCTCAGTGGACTTGAGTAGACAGGCCAAGTTGTGTATGCTGGGCCCTGTTGTTTGTATGTGAGTGACACAAATATGCAAACTGAGAGTGTAAGAGATCTCTCTCTTTATGGGTTGCATCTTAGTAATGTTAAAATTCTTCTAGAAAGAAACATTGTGGCACTTTTAGAACTTAGAGTGTCTGATCAAGATTTGGTTTGGTGAAAAGTCTTTGTCTTGAGGCTACTGGCTGAAAGGAGGAGGCTTGTGTCAGGCAGCCTTGCCCCTCTGGGAGGCACTCCCTGCTGCCTGGACCCAAGGAGCCCAAGATGATCCATTGCAAGAGGAGAGGTCTTATCAAAGGGCACCAGAAATCGAAACAAGGAGGCCTGCCTGCCTCCCTCCCCTCGGATGGTGCCCCTGTGCTCTGTGCTGCTCCCCTGTCTCAGGTCTGCTGGATTTTACCTTGTAAAGTTATGGTTAAAGGGCCTACTGTCCACCACGGGGACCACAGTGCCAGCTTGTAAAGCACAGCTGCCTGGGAACACTGCAAATTCTGACCTTCAGTCTCTGAGATTTAAGCCAGAAAAGGCATCACCGTATAACGAGGCTCTTGCGAGCTGGAAAAGCATTTGCTCAAGTAGGGCCAGAACATATTCCAAGTGGCTGTTATGTTTCTGAACTCTTCAGTTATTTCACAATCATTTCAAGGCATATGAACCAAAAGCCCCATTTTAATGCAAGTTCACTTCCACATACTAAATATGCTCCAGCCCTTCCTGAAATTTTGCAACGATTGTGTTCCCAGTCAGTGTTGCATGAGGGCCCACGTGTGGTGCTCACCAGATGTTCTTACACAGGAAGTCCTCGTTCCTGAAGCCTCAGAATTTGATGAGTGGGAACCAGCAGGAGCAGCCCTGGAGGGCACTGTGACTGCCATCATCCCCATGTGGCAGGCGCTGACCGCTCTGGACTTGAGTCACAACAGCATCTCTGAGATCGATGAGTCTGTGGTACGCTCTCCACGGCCTGACCAGACCCTGGGGTTGGATATTTAACCTGGCTTTTTCTAGAAGGACCACTGAAAACCTGTACCCAGCACTCTGTACATTGCCTGTAATTTTTAAGTTAATTTCAAAATTGGGTTATTTAAACGAGGTGAGGAGTGCTTAGAACCAAATGAAGTGTATTAATTGCATGTACATTTGATAGAACAGAAACACAGTAAGTGGTGAAATTTATTCCCAAGGAGTGTAGCAGAAAAATCAGTCTATAGGTTCCAGGGACTTCCCTGGTGGTCCAGTGGTTAAGAATCTGCACTTCCACTGCAGGGAGCACGGGTTTGATCCCTGGTCAGGGAACTAAGATCCTGCATGCCGCGTGGCACAGCCAAAAAAAAGAAAGGTTCTAGATGTGCCCATGTAAGAGTGACATCCAGATGGTACTTGGGCAGTAGGACTGTGATTCCTGTACTTGTGCCTCTCAGTGGGTGTGGGTAGAGTTGAAGGACATACCTCCTTCTGTCTGCAACCTTGCCATTTGTCTTTTTTTTTTTTTTTTTTTTTTTTGCTGTACGCGGGCCTCTCACTGTTGTGGCCTCTCCCGTAGTGGAGCACAGGCTCCGGACTCGCAGGCTCAGCGGCCGTGGCTCACGGGTCCAGCCGCTCCGCGGCATGTGGGATCTTCCCAGACTGGGGCACGAACCCGTGTCCCCTGCATCGGCAGGCAGACTCTCAACCACTGCGCCACCAGGGAAGCCCCATTTGTCATTTTTACAAGCCAAGTGTTCCGTAAAAACAGTGGGTCGTGCTCAGCACTGGAGTCCCTGTGTTCTGTGTTCCTGAGGACGTGTTTCTGGGTGGGCACTGGGAGGTGTCACGTCAGGGGCCCCGCACAGATGGCCAGCCCAGGAGTCTGTGGTCAGGAGGAAGCCTCCCAGGTTGTCTGTCCACCATGTCCAGGGGCCATGTGGGGTCCAGCTTCCTAGGATAACGTCATGTGTTATCTTTTCTTTCACAAGAAACTGATTCCAAAGATTGAGTTCCTGGACCTGAGTCACAATGGAGTGCTGGTCGTGGACAATCTGCAGGTAATTTGTGTCTTTGGAGACCATTATTACCTGCAGGCTTCTCACAAGGTCCCATTCTCCTGAGATGCAGCCTTGGGAGTTTGGCCGTACTCTGGGGTTTCTCTCATGGGTCCTCGAAAGGTGTCTGCATGCACCAGAGGTTTGTAAAGGCAGGGGCTGCTGCCCTTCCCTTTGGGTCCCAATGATGCACACTGAGCGTTTGTTGCTCTAGTTCCCCCAAATTAGAAAAGATGTGTAAATACAAATCGAGTGAGATGAAGATGATGTGCCTCCATTGTGAAGACGGACAGTCTCATTTTCAAAGCCCGTGCGGGGGATGCAGCTGGCTGTAACCTGTGCAGGGAAGAGGGATTTCCCTTCGGAATAACTGTCAGAGGAACTGGTCATTTTAGGTTGGAAGGCCCATCACACCCTTAATGTCAGTCCCCTTTCTTTGGAGCCTTGACCTTAACCACTTTACTCTGTTCTCAATGCTGCCGTAGCACCTGTACAACCTCGTGCACCTGGACCTGTCCTACAACAAGCTCTCCTTCTTGGAAGGGGTTCACACCAAATTGGGGAACATCAAGACCCTGAACCTGGCAGGCAACCTCCTGGGGAGTCTGAGTGGCCTGCACAAGCTCTACTCCCTGGTCAACCTGGATCTCAGTGACAATAGAATCGAACAGGTGAGCTGTGCCCCAGAAGGGTCTTGGGGTTCTGGAGTCGCTGTGCCTTGGCGTTGATCACTTTAGCGAGAATAGTGGGCTTCCTTTCTTTGACTGTCAAGTGTGTGGTCACCTTGCTGAAGTGCTAAAGAAGGGACACGGGAATGCCTTGCAGATGGAGGAGATCAGGAGCATCGGCAGCCTCCCGTGTCTGGAGCATGTGGCTCTGCTGAACAACCCTCTGAGCATCATCCCTGACTACCGGACCAAGGTGCTGGCTCAGTTTGGAGAGCGGGCCTCGGAGGTAAGCTGCTTGGGGAGGGGTCAGCTGGAGGTGACATCCGCTTACGTATACTTGCCTGATTCAGAAGGACGTCCTGACCCTGAGGGGCCTTTCAGATCTGGGCAGTCCGCTGCCTCCCCAGGAAAAGGGTCCCTCATGCATCTCCTCTTGGGGGCCACTGGCTGCCGTGCTTCCTCAGTGGGCTTCCCCTCACCTCTGTCAGAGCTTCAGGTTGGGGTGCTCCCCAGGAACCAACAGGCACAGCCTGAATGTGGAGGGACTGTCTTCAATTTGTTAAAAAGTAATGTTTATTGTAGACAAGGGTCAGGAATAAGATATCTGAAATAATTATATTTCCTGGACAACCTCTGGCCATAAAGTCTGACCATAAACCTGAAGGGATTGCCCACCTTGGCCAGTGTCACCCAGCCCATCTGCTGTCTGCCAGGTGGCCGCCTGCTGCCCCGCTAGCCCAACAGGTCCGCCTCCAGGTTCACCTGCCTCCTCAGCCTCAAGCAGGCTCCCTCCGCTCTCCCCAAATCCCAGGCTGGAAGATACCTGGGAGTCTATTTGCATCCTCCCCCCAACCCCTCCCATCTCTTTTCAGCCCCAAGTGCACCTTTCTCCACATTGTCACCAAGACAACATTCACAAGATGTCACCTCCTCCCCTCCCTGGCTCCCAGGCCCTTGGGACCTTCCCTCATTTGACCACACTGCTGCTCCCCGCTGCCTGCCTGCCGGGCCACAGCTCCCTCCTACACTTGCAGGTGGCGTCCCTGCCCTTCTGCCTGCTTCCCATGCCTTTGCCCTCCCAGTTCCCCAGCCCAGAAGGCCCTCCCCTTGCTCTTTGCAGATCTGAGTTCCGCCATAATTGGAGGCTTAGTTCAAGGCACCAGCTTCCCCCCTCTCCCAGCCACCTCAGAGGCCTTCACAGTGGCCCCTGCAGCCCTTCCTTCCTTTCCTGGAGAGGGACTCCCAGAACTGGGCTAGGCAGTGTGGGACCTCCCTGGGCCACTCCAAGGAGTTCCCAGGTCGCTTCCATGGGTGGCGAGGAGCTCACCTCCCAGCAGGCTGAGCCTCTGCAGCCTCCTGTGTCCTCACGGCGCCTGGCCCACCCCTCGGTGGGACCCTGCCATTCTGCTCCCTCAATGCTTGCCAGCACCTATGCTGATAGCCATTTTCTGGACACTGTAGGTCTGTCTGGACAACACAGTGACCACAGAGAAGGAGTTGGACACGGTGGAAGTGCTAAAAGCAATTCAGAAAGCCAAGGAGGTCAGGTCCAAATTAAGCAACCCCGAGAAGAAGGTGAGTCTTTGTGTGGGAGCTGGGAGGAGGGGTGGTGAGGAGCCAGCCGGGGAAGGAGCTGGCTTGCAGTGGAACTGGGCCAGGGAGCACTCCAGGCCAGGGAGTCCTGGCTGCACCCCCCGCACCCCAGGCTGCATGACCCTGGGCTTTCACGCCCGCTCTGTTCTCGTCTGTGAGATGGGGGGTCACGATAGGACTTGCTGCATGGGGTTGCTGAGGGTTGGTTAAGATCTCTTTCCCTGTCACTGATGTTTGTGAGAGCCATGAGCTTCTCACATCCCAGGCTCTGCCAGGCTCTGTTCTCTTCTTCTGGATCTATCTCCTCTCCCCGACTGACTCAGCACTTCTCCTCAGGTCAGTGAGGATTCTAGGCTGTCTGCTGCCCCGTGCGTCAGGCCCAGCAGCTCCCCTCCTACCGTGGCTCCCACCTCTGCCTCCCTGCCCCAGCCCATCCTCTCCAACCAAGGTAATCGCCTGTGTATCTTTCTCCCTGGTAGAGCTGCACGTGCCCTGCCTGGGCCCCCAGCTGGGCTGGCGTTGGGGGAGAGATGCCGGCACCTGTTCCCTACATGGTTCAGATGCAGGGAGGGCGTGGTGCTGTCTCCACACCAGCCCCTCTCGGGGTGGCGCATGCCTGGGGGGGGGGGTGCCTGGCTGAGGTTTGCTTAGTGAGGACTCCCAATTGCTCTGACACACACATCCAGATCCTCTAGGGTACCACGGGGTGTGCTCTTTGAACTGGCTGCTGGCCCATAAGGACCCCACTGGCCCACAGGCAGTGGGGGCAGACTGGCTCCTTGTTCATGGGAACCCAGGCCTGGTTACTTCCCTAAGTCGGGCACCCCGATACCTGCGTGGGGAGCGTGCCTCATTGCCATGGCCCTGGTGGTATGACCCAGCCCCAAACGCTGTGTTGGTGGGGCCCAGATGGGCTGTCTGTGAACCCATGGAAGACCAATCCCTTTCATCCACCCACTGTCTTAGCGTTTTCAAAGGGCTTTCACCTCTGAACCCAGGCATCCTCGGAGATGAGTGAGTGAAGCAGGTCCCATGAGTGTCTGCTGGCCCGGCCCCCACGGAAGAGGGGAGGGTGTGCCGTCCCGAGTGGAGCCGAGGCTCGGGGCACACAGGAAAGAACGCCGCCCACCCGGGCTCCTGGAGACGGAGAACTTGGTGTGAGGTCTTGGGAAAACAGTTTGACCCTATGTTTCAAGAGCCAGAAAAACGTTTCCACCCCTTGACCTGGTAACCCCGCTGGTGGGGATTTTATCTTAGCGGGATAAGATAACAGGGAAGTGGGAGGTGAGATGCTCACTGCAGCACTGTTTACGCTAGCTAAACATGGGCCGTGATGGACGTCAGAGTGAGAGGGAGATTAAGCTGTGGTCCTCCAGAATACCCTGCAGCCATCACAGCCGAGGGGAAGGCTGGATAAGAAAGGAGAAGTGCTGGGTTGAGTCAGAGAGCCTGCGCAGGGCAGCGCACCGAGGTCACAGCCGTGGACGTGAGCCAGAGAGTGGATGGGGACGTTGGTGCTGGAGCAGTCGTCCGTTTGCTTTTGTAACACTCTTGACTGAGAAATTTCGGTTTTATTTTTTTACGTAAAAGGGGAGGGGGTTTGTATCACTGTGAAGATGCTTTCCTGACCGTGTCTCCTGCCAAGGGGTCAGAGCCCTCCTCAGGCCCCCCGCCCCGAGCTGCCTGTCACAGCCCTGCGTGCCTGTGGGGGGACCGCATGGCTAGGCTCTGGGGCCAGGGCCCATCCTGTTCTCAGTCAGCGTTTGTTGAGACGGGGAATGAGTGAGCCGCAGGCGGCGAGGGAGGCGTCTGCCCCTACAGCCGTAGCTGCGGGCAGTGCCCCCTTTGGTGGCAAAGCCTCTGCACCAGCCAGGCCCAGGCCTCAGCCCCTTTCCTCGCTGCCCCCGCTCCTGGGGACACGCCACACAGTGGCTCACTGTAGTCTTCCCCTTTCCCGCTACTGGACCTTTAGACGTTGTCTCCAGATCTGCACCTCTTATAAATAAAACTGCAGTGGATGTCTCTGTGTGCACATCTCTTTCCTTTTGGTGAGAAACAACAAAGGTTGGGCCCCGTCTAAGCATTCTAATGTCCCCTGTCCCATTCTCTGAGTGGCCCTTTCTGACCACTTGTTTGTACAGACCACAGTCCAGGAAGGAAGCAGAAAGACTGTCCCTATCCACATTTCCTCAGTTGCAAACAGGGCTTGGGTGGGTAGTGACAGGAAAATGTTCTTTTTCTTGCTAACGTGGAGGAATCCGCAGAAGTTTGTGTTCAGCCACATGCTGTTGGACTTTGCCTGCGTGGGCGAGGATTTCTCCCTAGGTGGGGGAGCAGCTTTGTTCCCAGCCCAGTTCTGTAGCAGTGAATATACTTGTGAATAAACTGGGCCCCCGGGGGCCTGCCTGGATGGGCGCTGTCCAGTAAACACCAGGCCTCTGGTCATCTCAGGAGCTGTTAGCCGGCTTGTTGGAGCCATGGAGGGTTGTGGCCACAGGGACTGATGTGCAAAATGACCGAGTTGATTCTCCAGCCAGGTCCAGGGGCTGAGAGGAGGCCGTAGAGAAGGGGTTAGGAGCAGGCACCTGGGCTGGGGCACCTGAGTGCATCCCAGCTTTCTGGCTGTGGTCCCTCGAGCAACTTGTTGCCTCCCGAGGCTCTGTTTTCTCTACCCTACTTCATCGATTCTAAGATGCACACATTTCCACCTTGTGACTTCTTTGAAATTGAGATGCATCTTTCAGTCAGTGGCGTCTCATAGTTGCTGTCAGCCAGCTGGTATTCGTGATGGAGTTGTGTGAAAACCCGTGGACACCTGCTGAGACCAAGATGGCGCCACATCTACGCATCTTAGATTTGATGAGCTGTGGTAAATAACGGGAGGCGTGCATGAGCTAATCCTGGGGAAACACTTAGCACTGCTTCTGGTCCATCAGAAGGGGTCAGTAGGGGCTTCCTACCTACGTCCTTTTCGGAGGGTTTCAAGATGACCAGGACAGTGCCCCTGAGGAACTTGGAGCCTCTTGGGAAGATGAGCTGTACCCCGAAGGGAGAACAGGGCAGAATGATTTGGGTCATTTGTGGAAGACAGAAGTCTGTCTAGAGCAGAGAGGACTTTGCAGTGGAGTTGTATGTGAGGTGAATGTCAAAGGATGGTAGGACCTGAGCATGTGAGGGAGGAGGGGGTGGATTCCAGGAGAGAGCAGCACGCTTCATGCCTGGCAGTGTGCCTGCTGCCCTTCCTGCCTGTGCACAGCCCCTGCTGCTTTGCCCTGGGGGGTGTCTGGGCTTGGGCCATCTGCCTGCCTAGCCCATGGGCAGAGGACCTGGGCCATTGTGAGTTGTCCTGACCCCAGCTAGCAGCTGAGCTGGACGAGGGCCTGTGACCTCTGGGGCTCTGAGTTCTCTGAGGCATTTTGTTGGGCCGTGGTGACTGGTGGTAAAGCCAGGCTATGGAGGCAAGCCCTGGGCTCCTCCAGGTTTCTGCGAAACTTGGAGTTGATGCCCAGCATTCATCCAATCAGCTGCATTTAGGAGAAAGTTAAAAAAGATTTTACCCTCAACCAGTGTGGAAAATGTCTGGAGTGAAGTAATGGGCCCAGACAAGCTGTAATAATAATACAACAGCATCAGCAGGCTTCAAAAGCAGCCCAAGTGAGTCAGAGCGTGCTGTCCACGGGCGGTGGCCCAGGGGAGGGTCAGTGGGATGTGTCCTGTGGGAAGGTGGGCATCGGTTGTCCTCGCCAGCCCTGGAGGAAACCTGAGCCTGCAAGAACGCCTGGCCTTCCGATGAGGGGTCTTGTGCTCCTGTGTCTGCAAAACTCCACAGGGATGCTGGAGTGGCGGGTGGGGGGACTTGAACCATTTCCCCGTGAAGACGCTCTAGGAGCAAACACGTTTAAGGCTCTTGGTGGACATATTGCCAGACTGCTCTCCAAATGGGTGGGGCAGCTTGCACCCCAGTGCCTGCCTCTGCCAGTTAGGCCAAACAGCCTGACCTTTGCCAAAGTGAGAGGCCAAACTTGCCCTTCTTTGATGGCTCGCGAGGGTGAGCTTTTATCTTGTGTTAAGCCTGTTGGCCGATCTTTTGTGGAATGTCTGTTCATTCTTTGCAGTCTCCTAATGGGATTTCTAATTTTCTCCCCCCATTTTTTGTTATCTGTAAGAGCGTTTTATAGATTAAAGATACAAGCCTTGGACAAATGTTGTGAGCACTTTTTTCTCGTTGCGTTTAGGTTTCTCTTTTTACTTACAGAAGTTTAGCTTTTACGCAGTCACACCTCAATTTCTTCCTTTGGATTTAGGCTCAGAAAATCTCTCCCTACCGTGAGATTACATAAGCAGTCATTTGTTCTTCTAGTTATTTTAAGATTTCAGTTTCAACATTTTCTTCTATAATCCACGTGGCTAGGTTTGGGGTCTGATTAGCCCCCAGCCATGCCAGTTGCCCGAGGGCCCAGCCCCATTTGTTGAATGGCTGCTCTCCCTGCCCCGCCTGCCCCACCCGCCTGCCCCTGGTCTCTCCAGGAATCATGTTTGTGCAAGAAGAGGCCCTGGCCAGCAGCCTGTCATCCACCGACAGTCTGACTCCTGAGGACCGGCCCATTGCGCGGGGATGCTCTGATTCCTTGGAGTCCATCCCTGCGGGACAGGTAACATCCTCCTCCTGCTTCTGGGGGTTGGTTTCCTCTGCGGCCAGCTCTTCTGCCTGAAGCTGTCTGGAAATATGAGGTGGCCTGGCTGGAGTTGTAGCAGATGCTGCCAGTGCTTGGTGTGCTCTGCTTTGTGGTTAAGGGTCTGTTCAGTTAGCGTCTGTCGTCTGTCTCTTTCTTTGGACTGATGGGAATAGGCAGTTTTCTCTTACTGGACCCTGGGGGGCAAAGCCACATAACCCTTAGTGCATGTGAGCAGACTCCCTGGGGAAAGTTCAGAAGGCCCTGGTCAGGGGTGGCTTGTTTGGGCTCCGCACCCATCAGGAAGTTTCTCCCCCTGCTGTCTGGCACCCCTGCGCCATTTTGCCTGTTTCTGCACGTCACCCACCCTGGTAATCTGGGACACGCTGTGACTCTGTTCCTTCTTCCGTGGCTGCTCCTGAGGGTCCCTGAGCTGCTTCCTGTGTCTTGGAAAGAAAGAGGACGGCAGGTGTGGTGCGAGGGGCTCATTTGCTGTGTGCGTGGGGAGTGTGCTTGGTAGCTGGGCCTGCCCAGCCCTGTCTCTCTTCACCAACACAGTGTCACGGCCGTGTGGCACTGGGGCAGTGGGCAGAGTCCTCGCTCTGTCCCAGCACTCCACTGCACTCTCCCTTCACCCTCCCCAGGGTCACAGCAGGAGGCTCCTGAGCCCTAGGTCTTCCCCACTGCCCAGAGACCATTGGGAGGGCCTTGCCAGGCGCTGCACAGCCTCCGCTCACCATGTCCTCTGCTGGCCCGGTACCAAGTTGGTAGATGGTCCACATGGACCCTGTGGGATGGCACAGGGAACATTCAGATGCCAGACCTGGAGGCACAAGCTGAGCTTGCGGAGGGCGAGAGGCTTTGGCCCAGGGGTTGGGAGTGTGGGCTGGGGTCAGACCGACACGGTTGGGAATCTTAGCTCTGCTGTGCACTGGCAGGATGACTGAGTGAGTCTCTCTGCCTCTCTGAGCCCCAAGATCCACCCTAGGGTGGAGTGTGGGGATAGCAAGGAGCCTCCTGCTGGGCCACGAAGGAGTGCTCAGGGCCTGCCGCCCGGTGAACGCCAGGGCATGGCTGCGGCAGGTGGGGGCTGACCGCGTTTCCTTTCCTGGCAGGCACCTTCTGATGATTTAAGAGACGTGCCGGGAGCTGTTGGCGGTGCAAGGTAAGGAAGAGGCTATCATGGAAGGCATTCTGGGCCTTCTGCACATACTCTGTGGGCCAGTAGTAACCAAGATTTTCTTAAAAGTCTGTTTGCAGAAGTCCTATAGAACTATTTCTTCCTTTAAATAAATAAACACAGCTGAAATGGGCTCTGGTCTGTTTCCAAGTTCTAATCCCTAAACTTTGCATTGACACGTTATCCTACGCTAGGGGTCAGCAGGTCAAAGCCAATTTAGTCCACTGCCTGTTTTGTACAGTCTGTGAGCTAAAAATGATTGTTCCGTTCTTAAGGAGCTGTTTTTTTTAAAATAAACGATGTGGGTGGGGTAGCCCCCAAAGCCTCAAGTGTTTACTGTCTTTACAGAAGAGGTTCCCCAACCCATTCTACATACCCTTTTTCACCAGGGCCAGTAGAGGCCAAGAGGCGCTTGAATTTTTTTTAATTTTTATTGGAGTATAGTTGATTTACAATGTTGTGTTAGTTTCAGGTGTACAGCAAAGTGAATCAGTTATGCATATATCCACTCTTTAAGGTCTTTTCCCATATAGATCATTACAGAGTGTTGAGTAGAGTTCCCTGTGCTATACAGTAGGTCCTTATTATCTATTTTATATATAGTAGTATGTACATACGAATCACAATCTCCCATTTTATTCCTCCTCCAATTCCCCCCGGTAATCATAAGCTTGTTTTCTACATCTGTGACTCTATTTCTGTTTTGTAAATAAGTTTATTTGTATCACTTTTTTTAGATTCCACATATAAGCGATATCATGTGATATTTGTTTTTGTCTAACTTCACTTAGTATGACAATTCCTAGGTCCATCCATGTTGCTGCAAATGACATTATTTCATTCTTTTTTATGGTTGAGTAGTATTCCATTGTGTATATGTACCAGATCTTCTTTTTCCATTCACCTGTTGATGGACATTTAGGTTGCTTCCATGTCTTGGCTATTGTAAACAGTGCTGCAGTGAACATTGGGGTGCATGTAGCTTTTCGAATTACGGTTTTCTCCGGATATATGGCCAGGAGTGGGATTGCTGGATCATATGGTAGTTCTATATTTAGTTTTTTAAGGAACCTCTATACCGTTCTCCATAATGGTTGTACCGATTTACATTCCCACCAACAGTGCAAGAGGGTTCCTTTTTCTCCACACCGTCTCCAGCATTTACTGTTTGTAGATTTTTTGATGTTGGCCATTCTGACCGGTGTGAGGTGAAACCTCACTGTAGTTTTGATTGGCATTTCTCTAATAATTAATGATGTTAAGTATCTTTTCGTGTGCTTTTTGGCCATCTGCATGTCTTCTTTGGAGAAATGTCTATTTAGATCTTCCACTCATTTATTGACTGGGATGTTTGTTTTTTTGATATTGAGCTGCATGAACTGTTTGTATATTTTGGAGATTAATCCCTTGTTGGTCGCTTCGTTTGCAAATGCTTTCTTCCATTCTGTGGGTTTTTTCTTTCTTTTTTTTTTTTAACATCTTTATTGGAGTATAATTGCTTTACACTGGTGTGTTAGTTTCTGTAGGTTCTTATTAGTTATCTGTTTTATACATATTAGTGTATATACGTCAGTCTCAATCTCGCAGTTCATCCCACCACCACCACCACCCCCCGTTGCTTTCCCCCCTTGGTGTCCATACGTTTGTTCTCTACATCTGTGTCTCTATTTCTGCCCTGCAGACCGGTTCATCTGTACCATCTTTCTAGGTCCCACATATATGTATTAATATATGATATTTGTTTTTCTCTTTCTGACTTCACCCTGTAGGACAGTCTCTAGATCCATCTACGTCTCTACAAATGACCCAATTTCATCCTTTTTTTGTGGCTGAGTAATTCTCCATTTTATATATGTGCCACATCTTCTTTATCCATTTGTCTATCTATGGGCATTTAGGTTGCTTTCATGACGTGGCTATTGTAAATAGTGCTGCAGTGAACATTGGGGTGCCTGTGTCTTTTTGAATTATGGTTTTCTCTGGGTATATGCCCAATAGTGGGATTGCTGGGTTATACGGTAATTCTATTTTTAGTTTTTTAAGGAACCTCCATACTGTTCTGCATAGTGGCTGTATCAATTTACATTCCCACCAACAGTGCAAGAGGGTTCCCTTTTCTCCACATGTGGGTTGTCTTTTCATTTTGTTTATGGTTTCCTTTGCTGTGCAAAACCTTTTAAGTTAAATTAGGTCCCATTTGTTTATTTTTGTTTTTATTTTCATTACTCTAGGAGGTGGATCAAAAAAGATGTTGCTGTGATTTATGTCAGCGATATATGTATATACGTATACATATATTTATATACATATGGAATATGTATATATACAATGTATACATATGTATATTTATATACATACATACATATACAATATGTGTATATATATACATATATTTTAGTTTGCTTGTTTTTTTTAATTGAAGTATAGTTGATGTATAATATTATATGTTACAGGTATACAATATAGTGATTCAATTTTTAAAGGTTATAATCCAGTTATAGTTATTATAAAATATTGACTGTATTCCCTGTGTTGTACAATATATCCTTGTACCGTTTTTTATACATAATAGCTCATACTTCTTAATCCTGTACCCCTATCTGGCCCATCCTTCCTTCCCTCTCCCCATTGATAAACACTAGTTCTCTATATCTGTTTTGTTATAGTCACCAGTTTGTTTTATTTTTTAGATTCCACATAAAAGTGATATCATACAGTATTTATCTGTTTGACTCATTTCACTTATCGTAATACCCTCCAAGTCCATCCATGTTGTTTCAAATGGCAAAATTTCATTATTTTTATGGCTGAGTGGTATTCCATTGTACATATGTACCACATCTTCTTTATCCAGTCATCTGTTGATGGACACTTAGGTTGCTTCCATATCTTGGCAATTGTAAATAATGCTGCTATGAACATTGGGGCACATCTATCTTTTTGAATTAGTGTTTTGGTTTTTTGGGGGTATATACCCAGGAATGGAATTGCTGGGTCATATGGTAGTTCTATTTTTTTTTTTTTTTTTTTTTTTGGCGGTACGCGGGCCTCTCACTGTTGTGGCCTCTCCCGTTGCGGAGCACAGGCTCTGGACGCGCAGGCTCAGTGGCCATGGCTCACAGGCCCAGCTGCTCCGCGGCACATGGGACCTTCCCAGACCGGGGCACGAACCCATGTCCTCTGCATCGGCAGGCGGACTCTCAACCACTGCGCCACCGGGGAAGCCCTATTTTTAGTTTTTTGAGAAACCTCCATACTGTTTTCCACAGTGGCTGCACTAAGTTATATTTCCACCAACAGTATATAAGAATTCCCTTTTCCCCACATCCTTGCCAACATTATTTGCATTCTTTTTGATGATAGCCATTCTGACACGTGTGAGGTGATAGCTCATTGTGGTTTTGGTGTGCATTTCCCTGATGATTAGTGATGTTCAGCATCTTTTCATGTGCCTGTTGAGTGCTGTCTATATTTTCCTCTAAGAGTTGTATAGTATTCGGCCTTACATTTAGGTCTTTAATCCATTTTGAGTTTATTTTTGTGTATGGTGTTAGGGAGGGTTCTAATTTCACTCTTTCACATGTAGCTGTCCAGTTTTCCCAGCACCACTTATTGAAGAGACTGTCTTCTCTCCATTGTATATTCTTGTCTCCTTTGTCATAGATTAGTTGACCACAGATGTGTGGGTTTATCTCTGGGCTTTCTCTCCTGTTCCATTGATCTATATTTCTGTTTTTAATGCCAGTACCAAACTGTTTTGATTACTGTAGCTTTGTAGTATAGTCTGAAGTCAGGGAGGCTGATGCCTCCAGCTCCGTTTTTCTTTCTCAAAATTGCTTTGGCTATTCAAAGCAATTTGTCTTTTGTGTTTCCATACAAATTGTAAAATTTTTTGTTGTAATTCTGTGAAAAATGCCATTAGTAATTTGATAGGGATCACATTGAATCTGTAGATTGCTTTGGGTCATTTTGACAATATTGATTGTCATTTTGACAATATTGATTCTTCCAATCCAAGAACATAGTACATCTCTCCATCTGTTTGTGTCATCTTTGATTTCTTTCATCAGCATCGTATGGTTTTCTGAGTACAGGTCTTTTGCCTCCTTAGGTAGGTTTATTCCTAGGTATTTTATTCTTTTTGTTGCAATGGTAAATGAGAGTGTTCCCTTAATTTCTCTTTCTGATCTTTTGTTGTTAGTGTATAGGAATGCAAGAGATTTCTGTGTATTAATTTTGTATCCTGCAAATTCACTGATGAGCTCTAGTAGTTTTCTGGTAGTGTCTTTAGGATTCTCTGTGTATAGTATAATGTCATTTGCAAACAGTGACAGTTTTACTTCTTCTTTTCCAATTCGGATTCCTTTTATTTCTTCTCTGATGCCGTGGCTAGAAATTCCAAAACTGTGTTGAATAAAAGTGGCAAGAGTGGACATCCTTGTCATGTTCCTGATCTTAGAGGAAATGCTTTCAGTTTTTCACCATTGAGAATGATATTGGCTGTGGGTTTGTCTTATATGGCCTTTATTATGTTGAGGTAGGTTCCCTCTGTGCCCGCTCTCTAGAGAGTTTTTATCATAAATGGGTGTTGGATTTTGTCAAAAGCTTTTTCTGCATCTATTGAGATGATCATATAATTTCTTTCTTCAGTTTGTTAATGTGGTGTATCACATCGACTGATTTGCATATATTGAAGAATCCTTTCATCCTGGGATAAATCCCACTTGATCATGGTGTATGATCCTTTTAAGGTGTTGTTGGATTCTGTTTGCTAGTATATTTTTTTTAACATCTTTATTAGCGTATAATTGCTTTACAGTGGTGTGGTAGTTTCTGCTTTATAACAAAGTGAATCTGCTATACATATATCCCTATATCTCCTCCCTCTTGTGTCTCCCTCCCACTCTCCCTATCCCACCCCTCTAGGTGGTCACAAAGCACCGAGCTAATCTCCCTGTGCTATGCAGCTGCTTCCCACTAGCTATCTGTTTTACATTTGGTAGTGTATATATGTCCATGCCACTCTCTCACTTCCTCCCAGCTTACCCTTCCTCCTCCCTGTGTCCTCAAGTCCATTCTCTACATCTGCATCTTTATTCCTGTCCTGCCCCTAGGTTCTTCAGAACCTTTTTTTTTGTATTTAGATTCCATATATATGTGTTAGCGCATGGTATTTGTTTTTCTCTTTCTGACTTACTTCACTCTGTATGACAGACTCTAGTTCCATCCACCTCACTGCAGATAACTCAATTTCGTTTCTTTTTATGGCTCAGTAATATTCTGTTGTATATATGTGCCACATTTTCTTTATCATATTCCATTGTATATATGTGCCACGTCTTCTTTATCCATTCATCTGTCGATGGATACTTAGGTTGCTTCCATGTCCTGGCTATTGTAAATAAGCTGCAGTGAACATTGGGGTACATGACTCTTTTTGAATTATGGTTTTCTCAGGGTATATGCCCAGTAGTGGGATTGCTGGGTCGTATGGTAGTTCTATTTGTAGTTTTTTAAGGAACCTCCATACTGTTCTCCGTAGTAGCTGTATCAATTTACATTCTCACCAACAGTGCAAGAGTGTTCCCTTTTCTCCACACCCTCTCCAGCATTTATTGTGTGTATTGTGTGTAGATTTTTTGATGATGGTCATTCTGACTGGTGTGAGGTGATACCTCACTGTAGTTTTGATTTGCATTTCTCTAATGATTAGTGATGTTGAGCATCCTTTCATGTGTTTGTTGGCAATCTGTATATCTTCTTTGGAGAAATGTCTGTTTAGGTCTTCTGCCCATTTTTGGATTGGGTTGTTTGTTTTTTTTGATAATGAGCTGCATGAGCTGCTTGTAAATTTTGGAGATTAATCCTTTGTCAGTTGCTTCATTTACAAATATTTTCTCCCATTCTGAGGGTCGTCTTTTTGTCTTGTTTATGTTTTCCTTTGCTGTGTAAAAGCTTTTGAGATTCATTAGGTCCCATTTGTTTATTTTTATTTCCATTTGTCTAGGAGGTGGGTCAAAAAGGATCTTGCTGTGATTTATGTCATAGAGTGTTCTGCCTGTGTTTTCCTATAAAAGTTTTATAGTGTCTGGTCTTACATTTAGGTCTTTAATCCATTTTGAATTTACTTTTGTGTATGGTGTTAGGGAGTGTTCTAATTTCATTCTTTTACATGTAGCTGTCCAGTTTTCCCAGCACCACTTATTGAAGAGGCTGTCTTTTCTCCATTGTATATTCTTGCCTCCTTTATCAAAAAAAAGGTGACCATATGTGAGTGGGTTTATCTCTGGGCATTCTGTCCTGTTCCATTGATCTATATGTCTGTTTTTGTGCCGGTACAATACTGTCTTGATTACTGTAGCTTTGTAGTGTAGTCTGAAGTCGGGGAGCCTGATTCCTCCAGCTCCATTTTTCTTTCTCAAGATTGCTTTGGCTATTTGGGGTCTTTTGTGTTTCCATACAAATTGTGAAATTTTTTGTTCTAGTTCTGTGAAAAATGACATTGGTAGTTTGATAAGGATTGCATTGAATCTGTAGATTGCTTTGGGTAGTATAGTCATTTTCACAGTGTTGATTCTTCCAATCCAAGAACATGGTATATCTCTCCATCTGTTTGTGTCGCCTTTGATTTCTTTTATCAGTGTCTTATAGTTTTCTGCATGCAGGTCTTTTGTCTCCTTATGTAGGTTTATTCCTAGGTATTTTATTCTTTTTGTTGAAATCGTAAATGGGAGTGTTTCCTTAATTTCTCTTTCAGATTTTTTATCATTAATGTATAGGAATGCCAGAGATTTCTGTGCATTAATTTTGTATCCTGCTACTTTACCAAATTCATTGATTAGTTCTAGTAGTTTTCTCATAGGATTCTCTATGCATAGTATCATGTCATCTGCAAACAGTGACAGCTTTACTTCTTCTTTCCAATTTGGATTCCTTTTATTTCTTTTTCTTCTCTGATTGCTGTGGCTAAAACTTCCATAACTATGTTGAATGATAGTGGTGAGAGTGGACAACCTTGTCTTGTTCCTGATCTTAGAGGAAATGGTTTCAGTTTTTCACCATTAAGAACGATGTTGGCTGTGGGTTTGTCGTATATGGCCTTTATTATGTTGAGGTAAGTTCCCTCTGTGCCTACTTTCTGGAGGGTTTTTATCATAAATGGGTGTTGAATTTTATTGAAAGCTTTTTCTGCATCTATTGAGATGATCATATGGTTTTTCTCCTTCAGTTTGTAAATATGGTTTATCACATTGATTTGCATATATTGAAGAATCCTTGCATCCCTGGAATAAACCCCACTTGATCATGGTGTATGATCCTTTTAATGTGCTGTTGGATTCTGTTTGCTAGTATTTTGGTGAGAATTTTTGTGTCTGTGTTCATCAGTGATATTGGCCTGTAATTTTCTTTTTGTGTGGTATTTTTGTCTGGTTTTGGTATCAGGGTGACAGTGGCCTCATAGAATGAGCTTGGGAGTGTTCCTTCCTCAGCAACTTTTTGGAAGAGTTTGAGAAGGAGAGGTGTTAACTCTTCTCTAAATGTTTGATATAATTCACCTGTGAAGCCATCTGGTCCTGGACTTTTGTTTGTTGGAAGTTTTTTAATCACAGTTTCAATTTCAATACTTGTGATTGGTCTGTTCCTATTTTCTATTTCTTCCTGGTTCAGCCTTGGAAGGTTGTACCTTTCTAAGAATTTGTCCATTTCTTCCAGGTTGTCCATTTTACTGGTGTATAGTTGCTTGTAATAGTCTGTTATTATCCTTCGTACTTCTGTGGTGTCATTTGTTACTTACCCTTTTTCATGTCTAATTTTATTGATTTGAGCCCTCTCCCTTTTTTCCCTGATGAGTCTCTAGCTAAAGGTTTATCAGTTTTGTTTATCTTTTCAAAGAACCAGCTTTTAGTTTCATTGATCTTTTTTACTGTTTTCTTTGTCTCTATTTCATTTGTTTCTGCTCTGATCTTTATGATTTCTTCTACTCACTTTGGGTTTTGTTTGTTCTTCTTTCTCTAGTTCCTTTAGGTCTAAGGTTAGGTTGTTTATTTGAGATTTTTCTTGTTTCCTGAGGTAAGATTGTATGCTGTAAACTTCCCTCTTAGAACTGCCTTTGCTGCATCCCATAGGTTTTGGATCGTCATGTTTTCGTCATTTGTCTCTAGGTATTTTTTGATTTCCTCTTTGATTTCTTCAGTGATGCATTGGTCGTTTAGTAACATATTGTTTAGCCTCCGTGTGTTTGTGTTTTTTATAATTTTTTTTC
This sequence comes from Aethalodelphis obliquidens, assembly GCF_003676395.1. Lineage (NCBI taxonomy): Eukaryota > Metazoa > Chordata > Mammalia > Artiodactyla > Delphinidae > Aethalodelphis > Aethalodelphis obliquidens. The sequence continues at coordinate 1,732,251 of NW_020837966.1, forward strand.
CCTGTAATTGATTTCTACTCTCATAGCATTGTGGTCGGAAAGGATGCTTGATATGATTTCAGTTTTCTTAAATTTACCGAGGCTTGGTTTGTTTCCCCAGATGTGATCTGTCCTGCAGAATGTTCAGTGTGCACTTGTGAAGAAAGTGTATTCTGCTGTTTTCGGATGGAATGCCCTATAAATTCAATTAAATCCATCTGGTCTGATGTATCATTTAAGGCTTGTGTTTCCCTGTTGATTTTCTGTCTGGATGATCTGTCCATTGGTGTAAGTGGGGTGTTAAAGTCCCCCACTGTTATTGTGTTACCGTCGATTTCCCCTTTTATGGCTGTTGGCATTTGCTTTATATATTGAGGTGCTCCTATGTTGGGTGCATATATATTTACAATTGTTATATCTTCTTCTTGGATTGATCCCTTGATCATTATATAGTGTCCTTTCTTATCTCTGATACAAGTATTGCTACTCCAGCTTTCTTTTGATTTCCATCGCATGGAATCTCTTTTTCCATCCCCTCACTTTCAGTCTATGTATGTCTCTTGGTCTGAAGTGGGTCTCTTGTAGACAGCATATATACTGGTCTTGTTTTTGTATCCATTCAGCCAGTCTGCATCTTTTGGTTGGAGCATTTAATCCATTTACATTTAAGGTAATTATCGATATGTTTGTTCCTATTGCCGTTTTTTAAATTGTTTTGGATTTGTTTTTGTTGGTCTTCTTTCTTCCCTTTTTCTTTTGTACTCTTCTCTTATGGTTTGATGACTATCTTTAGTGTTGTGTTTGGGTTGCTTTTTCTTTTTTGTGTGTGTATCTATTTTAGTGTTTTGGTTTGCAGTTCCCATGAGGTTTTGATGTAGCAGTCTGCATACAAGGTTGTTTTAAGTTGCTGGTCTCTTGATTTCAAATGCAGCTCCCATATTCTGCATTTGTAGTCTCCTCATGGTTGCTGGTTTTGACATCATATTTGTGTATGGGTGATTTCCTACTTAATTACTTTATGTTTGCATTTACCAGTGAGCTTTCCCATTTGTGATTTTCTTATTTCTAGTTGTGGCCTCTTTTTTTACCCCCCTGCCTAGAGAAGTTCCTTTAGCATTTGTTGTAACGCTAATTTGGTGATGCTGAATTCTCTTAGCTTTTGCTTGTCTGTAAAGCTTTTGATTTCTCCGTCAATCTGAATGAGAGCCTTGCTTGTTAGAGTATTTTTGGTTGTAGGTTTTTCCTTTTCATCACTTATACTCCAATAAAGATATTTAAAAGACACACATATATATATGTGTGTGTATATATATGTATATATATATATATATATATATATATATATGTTTGTATATCTCGTGACACTCTCTTCTGGCCTTCAAGAGTTTCTGCTGAAAAATTAGCTGATGACCTTATAGGGATTCCCTTGTATGTTATTTGTTGCTTTTAATATTTTTTCTTTGTATTTAATTTTTGTCAGTTTGATTAATATGTGTCTCGGTGTGTTCCTCCTTGGGTTTATCCTGTATGGGACTCTGTGCTTTCTGGACTTGGGTGACTGTTTCCTTTCCCATGTTAGGGAAGTTTTCAGCTATAATCTCTTCAAATACTTTCTCAGGCCCTTTCCCTTTCTCTTCTTCTTCTGGGACCCCTATAATGTGAACGTTGGTGCATTTAATGTCCCAGAAATCTCTGAGACTGTCCTCATTTCTTTTCATTCTTTTTTCTTTATTCTGTTCTGTGGCAGTGATTTCCACCACTCTGTCTTCCAGCTCACTTATTCGTTCTTCTGCCTCAGTTATTCTGCTACTGATTCCTTATGGTGTGTTTTTCATTTCACTTACTGTGTTGTTCATCTCTGTTTTTTAAATCTTTTGTCTCTTTGTTAAACATTTCTTGTATCTTCTTGGTCTGTGCCTACATTCTTTTTCTGAGATTTTGAATCATCATTACTCTGAACTCTTTTTCAGGTAGATTACCTGTCTCTAAAGGAGCTTGAATTTAAATGTGAAGGTCCTAAGACCCCCAGCCCACTCCCCAAGCCTCTCACCTGTGAAGGCGACTGGGTGCCCCTGCAGGGGACTGTTGTCAAGTTAGTCCATACCCATGAGCACTCATTGCTCTTGGGGCTTGTGGCCAGCGTCTGAAGGACTGAGAAGTCTTCATGATGTGCGCAGGATTGTGTTGGATGCCTGTGGTCTGGACCCTGGAAGTATGGTGGCCTCAGCCTTCCAGCACCTTGGCTCCCCACCAGGGTGCTTGCTAGGACCAGGCTCAGCTGTTTAGGAGGCTTGGGAGACCCATGGGTTGCTTCTTCAGGACCAGGGGACAGCAGCAGGACTGGACATGGGAGGTGGGGGCATCCCAGCCCAGCATGTCACTGACCTGGCTTCTCCCCACACAGCCCAGAGCACGCGGAGCCAGAGGTCCAGGTGGTGCCAGGGTCCGGCCAGATCATCTTCCTGCCCTTCACCTGCATTGGCTACACCGCCACCAACCAGGACTTCATCCAGCGCCTGAGCACGCTCATCCGGCAGGCCATCGAGCGGCAGCTACCTGCTTGGATTGAGGCTGCCAACCAGCGAGAGGAGGGCCAGGGCGAGCAGGGCGAGGATGATGAGGAGGAGGAGGAGGATGTTACTGAGAACCGCTACTTTGAAATGGGGCCCCCGGATGTGGAGGAAGAGGAAGAGGGTGGGCCAGGAGAGGAAGAGGAAGAAGAGGAAGAAGAAGAGGAGGAGGAGGAGGGCGAGGAGGAGCGCCTGGCTCTGGAGTGGGCCCTGGGCGCAGATGAGGACTTCCTGCTGGAGCACATCCGCATCCTCAAGGTGCTCTGGTGCTTCTTGATCCACGTGCAGGGCAGCATCCGCCAGTTTGCTGCCTGCCTCGTGCTCACAGACTTTGGCATCGCCGTCTTTGAGATCCCGCACCAGGAGTCGCGGGGCAGCAGCCAGCACATCCTCTCCTCCCTGCGCTTTGTGTTCTGCTTCCCGCACGGCGACCTCACCGAGTTTGGCTTCCTCATGCCGGAGCTGTGCCTGGTGCTCAAGGTGCGGCACAGCGAGAACACGCTCTTCATCATCTCAGACGCCGCCAACCTGCACGAGTTCCACGCTGACCTGCGCTCCTGCTTCGCCCCGCAGCACATGGCCATGCTGTGCAGCCCCGTGCTCTATGGCAGCCACACCAGCCTGCAGGAGTTCCTGCGCCAGCTGCTCACCTTCTACAAGGTGGCGGGCGGCTGCCAGGAGCGCAGCCAGGGCTGCTTCCCTGTGTACCTGGTCTACAGTGACAAGCGCATGGTGCAGACAGCCGCCGGGGACTACTCGGGCAACATCGAGTGGGCCAGCTGCACGCTGTGCTCTGCCGTGCGGCGCTCCTGCTGTGCACCCTCCGAGGCTGTCAAGTCTGCTGCCATCCCCTACTGGCTGCTGCTCACACCCCAGCACCTCAACGTCATCAAGGCCGACTTCAACCCCATGCCCAATCGCGGCACCCACAACTGCCGCAACCGCAACAGCTTCAAGCTTAGCCGTGTGCCGCTCTCCACTGTGCTTCTGGACCCCACACGCAGCTGCACTCAGCCGAGGGGCGCCTTCGCAGATGGCCACGTGCTTGAGCTGCTTGTGGGCTACCGCTTTGTCACCGCCATCTTCGTGCTGCCCCATGAGAAGTTCCACTTCCTGCGCATCTACAACCAGCTGCGGGCCTCACTGCAGGACCTGAAGACTGTAGTCATCGCCAAGACCCCTGCAACCGGGGGCAGGCCTCAGAGCCCCCCTGTGGATGGCCAGGCTGCCGAGGACGGGGCCCGGTAAGACCGAGCATGGGCTTTTGGGGGCCAGGGGGCGGGAGGCTGGCTGAGACCAATCACTTCACCCAGATCTCCAGCACCCCTCAGCATTGCCTTTGGCTCCCTCGGGCTTGGGGCTTGGTGCTGGGCTGCTCCTTATCTCCCAAGGCTTCAGAAGAGGCCCAGGAAAGCTGTCCTTCCACAAAGCCAGGCTGGCCCAGTTCTCTGCCATTTAGAGTCCTGTGTGGCTGGGTCCCACCTTGCCTGGCCCTCTCCACTGGGTCCAAGCATGGCCTCTAGGCATCACCCACGCCTCCTCGCCTCCAGGCTCGCAGTTCCGTGGCTGGCTCTGTGAGCCAGGGGGCTGCTTCAGGCACCACCTGCCTCTGACCCCCAGCTCCAAGCCCGTACCCTTTGGTGAGCCACACACGCCTTCTCAGGAAGACCTGGGTTGCTCAGGGGCCCTCTCTGTGTGTAATTTTGTGAGTCCGTTCCAAAGGAAGCTGTTGGCTGAGAGCAGCAAGGTTTGAGTGTGTGAGCTGGGTGGTCACTTTGTGCAAAGCTCCTTTTCTTCTGGGGGGAGAGTGAAGTGCAGAGAGGGGAGGAGTTGGCAGCCCTGTCCTCTTCTTTTTTTTTTTTTTGATTTATTTTTGGCTGCATTGGGTCTTCGTTGCTGCATGCGGGCTTTTTCTAGTTGTGGTGAGCGGGGGCTACTCTTCACTGTGGTGCGCAGGTTTCTCATTGTGGCGGCTTCTCTTGTTGCAGAGCACAGGCTCTAGGCGCGTGGGCTTCAGTAGTTGCGGCACGCAGGCTCAGTAGTTGCGGCTCGTGGGCTCTAGAGTGCAGGCTCAGTAGTTGTGGCGCACAGGCTTAGTTGCTCTGCGGCATGTGGGATCTTCCCAGACCAGGGCTCGAACCCGTGTCCCCTGCATTGGCAGGTGGATTCTTAACCACTGCTCCACCAGGAAAGCCCAGCCCTGTCTTCTTCTTCCTTACTCTCCTTCCCCTGCTCCTGCCCCCGAGCCTGGCTTCTCTCAGGGCCGCCTGGGATTGGCATATAATGGCTTGTGTGGGGCCATGGTCACACCCACAGGTTCACCCCTGCCTGGGGCTCAAGAGGCACCCTGTGCCCTTCAGGGTGCCCCTTTCTCCTATTACTGTTCCCAACTTCATGTATGCTGGGGCTTCCCTACCTGGGCAAGAAAGCCCTTTGATTTTTGGCCTTCCTGTCCCATGAGACACGGTGTAGCTCACTTTCTCTTCCATCCTGGTGGACAGTGGAGACCCTGCCCTCACCCCAACATCTCACGCCTTCTCTGTCCAACCCAGCCCCTCAACTGATGCTCCCAAAGGTCATCCAGCATCTTCCTGGCTGAATCAGGGACCCTGTCTTATGCCCAGCTCAAGTTCCATGCTCTCCATAGAGACCCTTGATGCCTCCAGGTACTGGAGAGCCCCTTATGCCAGAGGCGGCCTTGCATGGCCATCTCTCCGTCTCCCTGCCCCTATGATAAGGCTTCAGATGGTGACACTTTGTCTCAGTTTCCCTGCCACCCTCAAGCCTGGCTGGACCCTGCCCACAGTAGGGACTGCATGCAGAAAGCAGGCGCTCTGCTTCATCCCAGCAGATGCATCTCTGCTCCAAGACAGCAGGAGGGCAGCCCAGAGGGCTTGGGGGCATTTGGCCCAGTGCAAGATCAGGGCCCCAGGGATCTCTTTCAACAGCTGGACTGTCCAGTTGAGAGGATGCCATCCAGGACTCCCCACCAGCATGAGCTTGGGCATGTAGGCTGGTGGCAGGGAGCTCCAGACTTCTGTGAGGGTTCTTTCTGAGCTTGTTTGATCTCATGCTTGGAACAGACCAGAGAAAACCCAGTGTGGCCACATGCAGTGGTGGCCGAGTGGGGTGAGATCCCGGGCTACCTGAGGAGGCCTCGAAGGCAAACTGAGGAGCGGTTTGAGTATTTGGTTCTCAACTCCATGTTCCCCAAGGTCCCAGCCCTGGGCACCTTGGTCTGTGCTCTGGACTCTGTAGTGGCATTTCTGACACCTTTACCACCTTCTCAAAATGATTTTTCAGCCCATGAGCCACATCTGTCTTTCTCAGCCCTGCCCTATCTTCCCATCTCCCCCCGAAGAGAAAGGGCCCCGGCACCTTCTCTCTGCTCTTTGGTCTTCCCATAAGGAGCCAAGATGAAATCCCCAGATGACCCCAGAGGTGGTGTGTGGTATATGCGTTTCCCTCACACTGAGGTTACACGTGGGATGTGAATCTGTATTTGGGACTCTTGTGTTAATATGGTTTTTCTTGGGGGATTGGGAGATGCAGCAATGAGCAGCATCTCCAGGAGGTCCCGGCAGAGGCTCCAGCTCCAGCCCCAGCCCCAGCCCCAGCGGAGGTCCCAGCTCTAACCCCAGCAAAGACCCCAGCTCCGGCAGAGCCCTCAGTGCCAGCTTTGGTCCCAGCGGAGGCCCCAGCCTCAGCAGAGACCCCTTTGGAGGCCTCAGTGGGGGCCTCAGCCCCGGCAGCAGAGGCCCCAGCACAAGTGGAGGCCCCCGCCCAGTACCCAAGTGAGCACTTGATCCGGTCCACGTCGGAGGAGAATCAGATCCCTTCGCACCTGCCCGCCTGTCCGTCGCTCCGGCACATCGCCAGCCTGCAGGGGAGCGCCATCGTCGAGTTCTTCCACAGCAGCGTTGCCGAGGTAGGGCCAGCGCACCTGTGGAGGAAGGCGGCACTGTCGTCCTGGGGCCCCGGCAGGCTCATCTTGGGGTTAGCCTCAGGTTCCCAGACTTATGTGTGCTGGCTTTTCCCCCAGCTTCAGCTGTTCACAGCTTTGAGGGCCTGAGTAGGGAGAACCTGAGGTGCCCTTCCCTGGCCAGTTGTTCCCTCCATCACCGCCTCCTCCTGTGGCCATTCCTAGCCTCGGGCCCCGGGCAGACCCCACGGCACACCGTCTCCCATCCCTCACCACCTCTCTGCTTCGGAGTTTATAAATACGTTGACGAGACACAGTAGAGGTCCCATGCCTCCCCATCCAAGGCTGTGGGCCCGTCCCTGGGACGGCAGGTCACTGGGTAGTGGGGCTGGCGGAGGCCACCCTCCGCAGAGGCCTGGAGGAGGAGCTGTGTGCCCCGGCCGCCCTGCTCTCCTGCAGGCCCCAACCCGGCCCCTCTGTGTCCAGGTGGAAAACGAGGAGCTGCGGCACCTCCTGTGGTCGTCGGTGGTGTTCTACCAGACCCCGGGGCTAGAGGTGACCGCCTGCGTGCTGCTCTCCACCAAGGCCGTGTACTTTGTGCTGCACGATGGCCTCCGCCGCTACTTCTCGGAGCCGCTGCAGGGTGGGCACTGGGGCCTGAGGGGATGGGCGGGGTTCTGTCTCTAGAGCCCCTGTGCCACGTCAGGCAGCAGTGATTTGCTGCACTGGGCCGAGAATCTCTTTTCTGAGGAAGGGGGGTGATCACAGCACTTTCCTCCTGGAGCTGTCACATGGGATGCGAGGCCAGGCGTGAAAGCGCCCAGTAAGGCCCTGTGAGTGCCCGGGACCCAGGCGTGCTGGGGGGGTGTCGGGCAGCCTCTGCCCCTTGGGGCCTTGGTGGGTGCCTTAGCCAGTGCCCTGTCCTAGGGCTCCTGGTGTCTCCAGCGTACCAGGCAAGGCTCAGACTGTAAAACACGTTTCCCCGAGGCCATGTGTGCTCAGAGGTGGCGGGGGCTCCTTGCCAGGCCTCAGTGGGCCAGGCCATCAAGGGGGCCCGTTCCTGCTCCACGCAGCTGCACACCTGGGAACCTTGTGCTCACCCAGCACGACCACCACCATGTTCGCTCCCTTTCTGTCTACCACAGATTTCTGGCATCAGAAAAACGCCGACTACAACAACAGTCCCTTCCACATCTCTCAGTGCTTTGTTTTAAAACTCAGCGACCTGCATGTAGTCAACGTTGGACTCTTTGACCAGTATTTCCGGCTGACGGGTGAGTGGCCACTGTGCTTTTGTCCTATTTTGGGTGAAGGCCAGTGTCACCAGTGGGCTTCCACCTTCATATGTGGGTGCATTATCGCAGGCAGAGTTTATCTGCTCAAAAACCAGTTCACCGGAGCGGGAGGAAGCAGCTTCAGGAACTGCTGAGAGGGCAGAACTCACCCCTCAGGACTTGGAGCGAGAGGCTGGGGACAGAGGCGGCAAAGTGCTGGGTGGGCGGGCAGAGTGGGCCCTGGGCTCACGGGCAGGATGTTTCTGACTCATACTTCCTGAAGAGAGAAAGCTAAGCTCTTTCCCTAATGCCTCTGTATCCCCTTCCAGAAAAATGTTACAGCCCTTCCGGCCTGAGAAATGGCCGTCTCCCCAGGCCCCGTGATGCTTCCTCAAGTGGGTCCTCCTGACCCTGGCTCTGTGGTCCTCAGGTCCAGGCTAACCTGCTAGAGACTAGAGACGGCTCCAGGGGTGGGGATGGGGCTGGGGGGAGTAGCAGCCTGCAACCGTGCCCGGCCCCTTCTCCCGCAGGCTCCTCTCCGGCGCAAGTGGTTACATGCTTGACACGGGACAGCTACCTGACACACTGCTTCCTCCAGCACCTCATGGCCGTGCTCTCCTTGCTGGAACGCACGCCCTCACCTGAGCCTGTCGACAAAGACTTCTACTCTGAGTTTGGAAACAAGACCACAGGTATCCCCACCCAGCTCAGGTCTCCTCGCCAACCCCAAGGGCTGCAGCAGGCCCCGGAACAACCTCTCTGTGCTGCAGCACCCTCTCTGCTTCTAGCGCGCGCGCTCGCTCCCTCGCTCGCGCTCGCTCTCTCTCTCTCTCTCTCTCTCTCTCTCTCTCTCTCTCTCTCTCTCAGGGTTTTCCATGGCTTTTCCATGGCAGAGTCTCTGGCCCGGCAAATCCACAACCGTTCAGCATCTCAGTGTCTGCTCTACTCTGAGCTGCTGGGCTGAGGGTCTCTGCCTGAGGGTGGGGGCTTGGAGTGCTCTCTCCCACTTCTGACAGACACGTGACTCATGCTGCTGTCTCTGGGTGGCTTGGGGCTGCTGGTGAACCACCACAGGCCAGTTCCAGGCTGCAGCCCCGGTGGCGTCTCTCTCTGCAGGGAAGATGGAGAACTATGAGCTGATCCACTCAAGCCGTGTCAAGTTCACCTACCCCAGTGAGGAGGAGGTTGGGGACCTGACATTCACTGTGGCCCAGAAGGTGGCTGACCCAGAGAAGGCGCCATCCCTCAGCATCCTGCTGTATGTGCAGGCCTTCCAGGTGGGCACACCACTATCTGGGCGCTGCAGGGGCATGTTGCGCCCCAAAACGCTCCTGCTCACCAGCGCCGAGATCTTCCTCCTGGACGAGGACTTCGTCCACTACCCGCTGCCCGAGTTTGCCAAAGAGCCGCCACAGAGGGACCGGTACCGGCTGGACGACGGCCGCCGCATCCGGGACCTGGACCGCGTGCTCATGGGCTACCAGACATACCCACAGGCCCTCACCCTGGTCTTTGACGACGTGCAGGGCCACGACCTCATGGGCAGCGTCACCCTGGACCACTTTGGGGAGGTGCCAGGTGGCCCAGCTAGAGGCGGCCAGGGCCGTGAGGTCCAGTGGCAGGTGTTTGTCCCCAGCGCTGAGAGCCGAGAGAAGCTCATCGCGCTGTTGGCCCGCCAGTGGGAGGCCCTTTGTGGCCGGGAGCTGCCCGTGGAGCTCACTGGCTAGCCCGGGTAGTAGCTGGCCCTTGCCACCCGCCGTGTCTGGCCTGGTGTCCACTCAGGGCCGGGAAGCAGGCTTTCTTTGCTTTTTTAAAATGTTTTCTCTTCTCTTTCGGTACCTTTGGTTGATTGTCCTCCCAGAGAATGTGAACATGTGTGTTCAGTTGGTTCTCAGCCTCCCGCGGATCTGCTGCCTGCCCCTGGTGCCGCGTGGCCAGGCACACCAGTTTTGTGTCTTCTTTCGTGGGACCGTTGTTAACATGTGGCGCCGTGGGTCTGGTTTACTCTTTTACGCGTCCTTTCCCGAGATGTTAAGTTCAGTCTTGTTGCTGTTGCTGTCATTGTGGGCACTTGCTGCTAATTATGAAGCTGGCAGAGAAATGCACATTGAAAGCTCCCGCTCCATGCAGTTTTCCAAAGGGGAGGCCTCTCCCGGTCCAGACAAGTGGGAGAGCCCCATGGGGGCAGGAGTCCCCCAGGCCTTGGGGCTGAGAGGGCTGGGAGCAGGGGACCTAGAGCTGCCAGCACCAAGTGTGATTCCTGTTGCCTATTTTCTCTATTCCAGTAAAGCCAAGTTTGACACAGTCTGGGTCTTTTATTTCAAGGGCCACTGGGGTCCCAGCAGGGCATTGGTTCAGGGCGTGGTTGGCCTGAGGGGGAGAGGGTGCCTAGAGATGCAAGAAGGTCTTGGGGTAAAGGAAGAGGGGAGGAGCCTGTGAAGGGCAAAGGGAGCTGCTCTCCCAGGGCCAGATGCTGGATGGGTGTCTGTGGAGCCTGGGGCAGGGGAGGTGTGAGGGCATCTTTGGACAGGGCCGTGCTGGGCTGTGGCTAAACCAGGAGCCTCAGGGCAAATGAGAGGAATGAAGCTCCTCAGGTGCCCCTGGCACACCGGCTGCTGCCCTGCCAGCCCTCAGGTCAGGACTGTCACACCCAACCTGTTGTGAGGGTTAGGCCTGGCGTCTGGGACGGCTTACTCTGTGGGGTCTAGGGGTCTCACCAGCATGGCCTGCAGAGGAGGTGGCCCCAGCGGTGGATAGTGGGGAGGAGGGCTCTGTGCCGTCCGTGTCTGGGTTCATGTCCTGAGAGATGATTGCTTCAGGGAGCTCTGCTGAGGTAGGACGTGGGATTTCTTTGGGAGCCAGCCCCTGTGCCCAGTCCCTCCTCAACCCATTTCTACCCCATAGCAGGGCCCCTGAGGCCCACTTACTTTCTCTCATCCTGGCCAGTCAGGAGCCTTCGGCCCTAAGGCTGCAGGACCGTTTTGGTCCAGCAGTATTGGGGATGGGGGAGGGGCCAGCCGGGTTCCCAGGCCTGCTTCTCCTCATTTTTCCCTTCGTGCCAGCAGAGTGGGGATCCGTGCCTGGAGGACCCATCACCATCAGGAAGGCTGTGGTGGATGGGAGGAGCCACCAAGGGGAGGGGAGGGTCTCTGCATTCACCTCCCCCCAGCCAAATCTCAAAGACCAGCCCCATGGCCCCTCAGCTGATGGGGGAGGGACTGCCCCCAACCAGACCTTTATCAAAAGCCCGTACAGATGGGCCACCTGCCTGTCTCCATCGGTTATGTCATACATAAATGGGGATTTATAGACCAGAGGCAGGGTCCACCATGCATAGGCCTTACCACCTAGACTGCTGTTCCCAGGTCCCACAGCCCAACAGTTAGCAGCCGACCCCAGCCTGGGTCCGTGAGGACAGGACCTAATGGGGGGAGTCCATGCAATGTAGTGGGGGGAAGGGCGCCCCACAGGCAGCAGACCTGGGGTTGGATCTTCACACTGGTTAGCTGAGTGATCTTAGACAAATTCCCTAGCCCCTTTGAGCGTCCGTTTCCCCACCAGTAACAGGATAATAAAAGTGCCTGCATTCATTCAGCCCACAAATCTGAAGTGAGCATCCACGCGTGAACCAGGCCGGCCCCTTCCCTGCTCTCCCATAGCTGGCATTCCAGTGGGGGACAGAAAATAAACTAGTGTCAGCTGGTGGCCAGTGCTACGAGGAGGTGAAGGCGGGAGACCTTTGACCTGAGGCTGAACCTTGTGGTGAGTCCTGTGAGGATCTGGGGTAACAGCAGCACCCAGGGAGCTCGCTCTGTGGTTATGGAGTAGAAAAGCCTGTGGTGGAACAGAGTTGGGGGTGTGGAGAGCAGGCAGCCGGGTCAGAGAGGCTGGCCTGCTGTGGACAGGGATGCGGGGCACAGGGGGCAAGCCTCAGGGCTGAGTGGAGAATGCATTGGGAAGGGAGGGCTACTGGCAGCAGGGAGGCCTCTCTGGGCGAGAAGGGCGGCGCAGGGACACATGGGGGATGGGGATCCTGGGCAGTGGAGGCCGAGCAGGGCAGGTGAGGGGGAGCAGCCTGATGACTGTCCACTTAGCAGGGAGTCGGAGGCCTGCACGTGCCCTCAGCAGCTGGAAAGGTAGAGGCAGACGAACCTGATTCAGAGGCTGCCCTCTCCCCCAGGCACCAGAACCCCCCAGAGCTTCTGAATGAAACATGCTGGGCTTGCAGGTACTTGGGGTTGGGGAGTTGTTTGCATCTGCTCCTGAGTGTGCTTCACAACCTCTGAAACACCCCAGGCTTGTGGCTAATGGTGGGCTTGGAGGCTGACGCCAGGAGGAGGGTCCCGGGCCAGGAAGCCCCAAGCTGGGCCCAGGCGTCCATGCAGGGGTCAGTGGCCAGCACCTTCCCTTCCGCCTGCAGGCTGCTGATACGCAGGAGGAAATCCTGGCGGGTTCCTGTGGGGGTGAGCTGGCGGGGCCTCCCGGCTGCTTTTAAAGCGCCCGCCCTCCCTGTCCTGCCTGCCCGCCCTGTGCCTGCCTCCTAGAGCTCATTCTCCGTGCCGGCTGCCCCAGTTCTGTCCTGGACAGCGTGCCCGCCAGCCACCACCAGCCATGGCAGGGCCCCGGGACCACCTCCTGCTCTGCCTGCTGGTCCTCTGCCTGGCAGGCTTCAGCTTCATCGGGGGGCAGAAGGTGAGTGTGAGCCGGTCGTGGGGGGCATGACATCCAGGCCCTCCCAGCCAGTAGTAGGAGCAGGGAGGGAGCGCTCATGGATCACGCACGGGGCTGGGGACACAGGGCAGCTGGTTCTTGTCTGACCTTCTCTGAGCTGGACAGAGGGCTGGGCTCTTGTGCCCACCTCCCCAGGCTGAGGTCTGTGTCTCGCTGCTTGGGGTGGCAGGGATGTGTCAGCTTGCCCCTCTGTGTCCGGCTAGCCAGCCGGGGGGTGTGGGCAGCCGTCCCAGGTCTCCCCAGCCTGAGGGTAGGGTATACAGAGCCGGGCCCATCCCCCTGCCCGGACTGAGGCCCGGTGTCTCTGTGGCCCTGGCTTGGGGATGGGAGATGTGATCACCCCCAACCCTCGCAGGGCTGACAAACTGAGAGGTTCACGTGGACCATGTGTAGGCGTGCTGGGTGTGTGTGCATGTGTGTGTGCCCAGAGGCAGAATGAGGTCTACTCACCCCCAGTCCCTCTGGGCAAACAGCAGCCAACAATAATGCCCTCAAGCCTAAGAGCTGCTGTTCAAGTGCACAGCCCTGGGCACACCCAGCATCATCCCCTCAAGCCATCCCAGCCCCTGAGCAGTGGGCCCTGTTATTCTCCGCTTGAGGAAGCCAAAACCCAAGGATGATAGAGACAGGTTGGTCCAACTCCAGAGCCACGCTCCAGACCGCCATCTGCGGTTCCCCATCTGGCCATGAGGGAGGAGCCGATGGTCCCAGTGTGTGGCTGTCAGGTCCACATGCACAAGCCCCCTTTGGGATGCCTGTCTGCAGATCCACCCAAGCCCTATAGTAGGGACATTTTCCCAACTGGAGTTTCTGTGAGAGCCTCCCACCCTAGGCCTGGAGACAGTCACCTGGCTGGGGCCTGCCTCCAGGTGAAGGACCCTTTCCTGTGAGGCCAAGTTCTCTTGGGGCAGCTGCTACTGTCCCCAAATCACTAACAGGCAGACTGAGGTCCCGAGAGGAAAAGGACTTGCCCAGGATCCCACTGCCAGGCAGAGCCAGGACAGGGACCCAGGCCCTGTGCTACCCTGGGGCTTGCTCTCATCGGCCTTGTGGTCTGGTGAGGGGCCTCACCAGCTTCAGGGCCAAGTCAGGGTTGGGAACGGGCAGATCTGAGGTTGAAAAAGTGACAGTGATGGTGGAAGAGCCAAGGGTTTCAGGCTGTGCTGAGCCCTGCAGGTGGTTCCTGCTCCCTCCCTGCCTCGGTTTCCCCATGTGTACAATGCAAGGGAATTTCGAAGGCCACCTCCTTATGTTCTTGTGACAGGGGTCTATGAGGGGCCTCAGCCTGGGAGTTTTTCCTTGTCACAGACCACCTCTAAGTCTGCCTTCTGGGGCTGGGGCTCAGACCTCCTGGGCCAGGGAAGAGGGCCCTGGGGGTTCTTGTCAGGGACGCAGCGACGCTGGCCTCTCACTCACCCTCAGTCCCTCAGCACTACCGGCACCTTGTGTAGCACGAGATCCACTGTAAACATTAGGAAACCGAGGCTCTAAGGGGAAGGGATGACTTCTGGGTCACATAGCTAGTGAGGAGCAGAACTCAAACACAGGAAGATTCAGGCAGTAGAGGCAGAGAAGGCTTCCTGGAGGAGGGGGCTTAGCACCTGTCTATTCAAGTCTTTCACAAGTGCCTCCTCTGCTAGGTGTATGCTGGTGCAGGTGAAGCCTGTGGTCTCAAGCTGGGGTTTGAAGGGAGAGGAGCATTGATCTTGGGCAGGGGGAAGTAGTTTGGGAGGTCCCTTCCCATCTGAGGGAGTTTGGGTTCTGGGCCCTGGGCCCAGCTTGAGGGAACTTCTTCCACCTTCTCACAACAGGCTAACACCTCGTGTCTCCTCAACTTCCCCAGCAGTGTCTCTATGGGATGCAAACATTGCAAAATCAGTTCTGGATTAGGACAGGGAGGGGAGCAGCACCCGCCTGGCTCAGACGGGTCCCGAGGTGCCCTAGGGAAGAAGGGAATCTGATTCAGCACTCGGCTGGAATCCAGCCTCACTCCACCCAACGGGACCAGTAGCGAGATTGTCGGCTGGGGCTGATGCTCCTTCCACGCCACCAGGCAGAGGGGGCCTGCATGCCCACTTCCGGTGAGGTCCCAGAGAGAAGTGTGACTTGTCCGCTGGTTTATCCATCCATCACACAGTTACAGATATAACAGCTCGTGAATGAGTGTCCACCCCACCACCAGCCACAAGGCTCCAGCTTCCTCCCGTGCTTGTGACTCACCCCCCACTTGACAGGACCTCCCCCTCTGCCCAAGAGTGAGGACAGTGCTGTCTCACTGCCCCTGAGCCCTTATCCAGGGCTGCTCTGAGAACTGGTCCCTGGGCCATTGCGCTGACGCTGGCAGCTGTGTCTGGCTGGCCAGGTGGCCCTCAGGGGAGCCCACCACCTGCAGAGCCTTTGCCCTGAGCCAGCAGCTGCCTGGCCCTGAAATTACCCAACTTCCTAGTCGCTCCCTGGCTCAGCAAAGACCGAGCCTCAGGCTGGGGAATGAGACCACAACATCCAGCCCCACAGCTCGGGCTGAGGCCGCCCGCAGCAACTTCCCTCTTTGCAGACCACAGAGGCAGGAGCGGAAAAGGCCAAATCACAGCAGCTGGGAGAGGCCCTGGGGCCTTCATGTACACCAGAAAGGATTGAGGCACTATTTCTCCTTTTCTCGGGCTTTGAGAGCCACACATCTGTGATGTGTTCTAGGAAAGAGATGTTCTGGGTTTACTCCCTTTTGGAGCACATTGTGTTCAGCACTTTTTTGTTTCTTTTTTTTTTAACATCTTTATTGGGGTATAATTGCTTTACAATGGTGTGTTAGTTTCTGCTTTATAACAAAGTGAATCAGTTATACATTTCAGCACTCTTTAAGATGAGAACTTCTCAGCTTCTCCAGGCCATGCCCCAAGCCCCTGAAAGCTCTCCTCATCAAAATGCACTTTGCTGTGGTCTTTTCTCCCACTGACAACCAAGAGTTTAGCTTCCATTCCTCCAGGGCCAGTGCTGTAGGTTATTGGGACTTCGTTGCCGTAATGGTAGCCCCACTGATGGTGGACTTGGGGGAGCTGTGACAGGCCAGCGAGTGGACTGCAGGCCTAGGGCTTTCTTGGCTCTCAGGTGACCATCTCTTCTCCTGCCCCCACCTCTGTTCTCCATGCAGCAGCCAGAGGGCCCATTTAAAACATAAACGAGTCCTGGGTCTGCTCCGGACTCCACCTCCCCTCACTGGCCTGGCCTGGCCCCAGCCCCTCTCCAGCCTCTTCTCTGCCTGTCTCTGCCTCATCACACATGGCCGTTTGCTTCTTCCCACTTCATGACTTTTGCCTCTCCTGTCCCCTCTGCTAGGAGCAGTGACCCTGACCAATTTTCATGCATCCTTCAGGTCCCAACTCAATTGTCACCTCCCCAGGAAGCCACCTGGGCCTCCAGCCTGGGTCTTCTCAGTTCTCTCACTCCCAGCACTGCCCATCCAGTGATGGGCAGTGGACCCCTGGGTCCCGGCTGGCGTGTGGGGCTGTGGGCCAGGCCTGGACCAGGGCTCAGGGAATGTGACTGCTTGGCCCAAACTCAGACCCCCTCCCACACGCCTGCTCACACGGGCTGGCCTCGGGCATGGGGCTGGCTGCTGGGTCTCTGACCGCAGGGCACCAGAGAGGGCCCTGGGCTGGCCGAGGGGGTCATTTGGGAGTGAGGTGGGGACGTGCTCAGAGCAGAGTGACAACTGGAGGGCCAGCCCCATGGCGCATGGCTGAAGCTCTCATCCTGCCTGTGCCCAGGGGATGGAGGATGGCGTCAACTGTGTTCTCCTCCCCAACAGTGTCAGCCTGTCATTTAGTGTTTATGTTTAAATGAAAGGGGTGAATGAGCACTAGCTTGAGAGTCTAGGTTAAAGTTCCTGGGTGGCTACAGGCGAGGGCCACCCTGATGGGGTTCAGTTTCCTCCTTTGAATCACCCAGGGTGGAACAAGAGGGTCAGATGCTCTGTGTCAGAAGGCAGAGACTCTGAGGCTTCTGGGTGTGCCTCCAGGCCCCCGGGCAGAGGTGTATGGCTGTGGACATAGAGACACACTGTGGCAGGGACAGCCTGTGACAGGCCGGTTTCCCCCAGACTCAGGGCCTTCCCTGTTCTCACTGCCTCCCCAATGAACAGATGGGAAACCAGGACCTGGAGAGGGGTGCTAGGCCTCGCTGCGATCAAGCGTCAGGGCTGTGTGCAGGGTTCAGGTCCCTCACTCCAAACCCTCCCCATGCCCAGGTACAGTCCAGACGCTGCGACATGAAGACCAGGTTTGTCACTCACATACCCTGCACCCCGTGCCCTGCCATCAAGAAGCGGGTGTGTCCCTCGGGCTGGCTTCGGGAGTTCCCGGAGAAGATCTCACAGGACTGCCGGTGCGGACCCCCACTCTACCCTTGCTTGCTTCCAGGGGTATCCTGTGGGATGGCAGGGGACCGGGAGGGCCTGGCAGGCCTGGGGATTGAGGGCAGGGACTCATTCATCCACATGTCTGTTGGCCCCTCCATTGGGACAGAGATAAGCAGGGAGGAAGGAGTAAGAATGCAGGGCAAGTGCTGTTTATTGAGCATCTACTATGGACCAGGCCCTGTGTTCAGCTCAGGGCCAGGCGGGAAGGGGTCGGGGGACCAAGAGTAACAGAACCCAGTGTGGGGAGGCTGGGCTGGAGGCTGCTGGGGGAGCCCCTCCCATCACCCTGCCCATCCTTGGTCCCCAGATACGAGGTCCAGCTGGGGGACTCTTTGTTGTCTGTGAGCGGCTGCAGCGTGGAGTGCTCGAAGGACGTGGTGCAGAAGGCCTGCTGCCCTGGCTACTGGGGGTCCCAGTGCTATGGTATGGGGGAGGGTCCCAGCCTTGCTCCTCATGCCTCAACCCACCTGCCTTCCCCTTCCACTGGCTCATTTAATGGACAGCTGGGCCTCTTGGCTCTGGCTGCCCCAGGGGAGGGACCAAGTCTGGGGCTGCCCAGAGCTGCTGGGGTCAGGTAAATTGAGAGTTCTTGGGGCAGAGCTGAGTTCTGTGTGGCGGGGGGGTCCACAGAGTGCCCTGGGGGTGCTGAGACCCCATGTAACAGCCACGGGACCTGCCTGGATGGCATAGACAGGAACGGGACCTGCGTGTGCCAGGTAAGGGCCTGGTGGGGCTGGGGTGGGGGCAGTGGAGGGGCTGCACTGACTTGGTGCCTCCCTCTGCCAGGAAAACTTCAGTGGCTCAGCCTGCCAGGAGTGTAGAGACCCCAACCGCTTCGGCCCTGACTGCCAGTCAGGTGAGTGCTGGCCAGGCAGGGGGCGGGGCCGATGTCCACTTGGGGGCCAGTGGGGACCTGGTCCCTACAGCCAGCCCCTACCAGACTCCCTCCCAGCTGCTCAGCCTCACACATCCCTTCTAGGAACATGAGCTTTGCTTTATCACACCTCTAGCCCCTGCCCATGCTGTTCTTGAAGGCCTCCTCCAGGAAGCCTTCCTTGAACCTCCTAGCTAGCACAGGTGCCTGCCCTGGGCTCCCACCACCCCTCTGGTCCTGCACCACAATTCTGTATTTTTGAGGTTGTGCCTGCTGGAGCTGAGTTCTGGAGATGCAGAGGGCAGGGACTCGACGTCCCTGTGTGCCCCTGGCTGAGGCTGGGGTCCCACCTGTCCATGTGTATCCCTCCCAGTCTGCAGCTGTGTGCATGGCGTGTGCCGCCATGGGCCACTCGGGGATGGAAGCTGCCTGTGCTTTGCTGGATTCACTGGACCCCACTGTGACCAAGGTGAGCAGCTGCTGGGGTAGCCAGTCTTTAGTGGCCAGAGCAGGAAAGGCTGACTGGGTGAAGGATGGGGCCTGAGCCTCAGCAGGACCTCTGCCTGCAGCCTCTCTCAGGGGAGGGGGTGTCATCTGAAACCTTCACTGCCCAGAGGCCCAGAGAGGATGGGGCCCTGGCCAGGGTCACACAGCAAATTTGACATAGCATCTTCACTCCTGTGTTCCTTCCCAACCTGGGACTTTGAGCTGCTGTGATAACTCTCCTTTCTCCACTCAGAGCTCCCGGTCTGCCAGGCCCTGAACTGTCCTCAGAACTCCCAGTGCTCTGCAGAGACCCCTACCTGCAGCTGCCTGCCTGGCCACACCCAGCAGGGCGGCGAATGCCTAGGTAAGTCTGGGATCTAGAGGCTAGGAGCCCCAGCTCAGGGTGAGCATCCTTTTAAACCAGCAAGTACAATCTGGCCTTTTACAGGGAGGGAGAACTCTCCCTGAGGGAGGGAAATAGGGCCTGTCCCCAAGGTCTAGATCAGCCTGTTCACCCCATCCCTGGGCCAGCCTGGATAGAGGCTGTGGAGGAGATGGGCCTCCTGGGTGCTCGTCTCACTTGGGCTCTTTCCACTGCCCCGGCAGCCCCTGACCCCTGCCAGCCGTCACCCTGCTCCCCAGTTGCCCAGTGCTCCGTGAGCCCCAGGGGGCAGGCACAGTGTCGCTGCCCTGAAAACTACCATGGGGACGGAACGGTGTGTCTGCCCCAGGACCCATGCACCACCAACAACGGCGGCTGCCCCAGCAACTCCACCTTATGTCTGTACAAGAGGCCAGGCCAGGTGAGCTGGGGCCCTGGGCTGGGCCTGCCTTGCGGTCCCCCAGCTCGCATGGGCTGTGGGACAATCGCGGGCCTCCTAGGAGCCTAAGCTGCCCCATTTGTTAAATGGGAAGAGCATGACAACCCGCTTCTGGGCCGGTGGCTGTGAGGACCCAGCAGAGCTCTGTGGGTGTGGCAGATGCCACGGTTCTCACGGATGTGGTGTCGTCCTCCCTCCCCTCCGGGTGGGCCAGGCTTCCTGCTCATGTAAGCCAGGCCTGGTCAGCACCAACCGCAATGCCTCCGCGGGCTGCTTTGCCTACTGCTTCCCCTACTCCTGTGACCGGTCAGCCACCTGCCAGGTGACCCCTGATGGAAAGACCAGGTGAGCACAGGCGCCTTGGGATGGGCACCAGGGCCAGAGCAGAGAGGGTGGGCTTGGCAGGGGCAAGTTTGTGCCCGTGTGCACCTCAAGGGCTCTGTGGGGTTGGTGGGTGAGGGCCAGGAGGGGGACCTGGCCACGCCCCCGCCCTGACCAGTTCTACCCATGCCCCCAGCTGTGTGTGCAAGGACGGCGAGGTGGGAGATGGGCGTGCCTGCTACGGACACCTACTCCACGAGGTGCAGAAGGCCAGCCAGACGAGCATGACGTTATTGCGGCTGAGAGTCGCCTTTGCCATGCTGGGTGTGTGACCCCCGCCACTTGCCTGAGACCCCGCCCCTTGCACCCAGCATCCTTGGCAGACTCTCCAGAGATGCCTTATTTCTCTGCCCAAGAGCTGTGGAAGCAGAGAATGGACTGTGGTGGGGTGCATGATGGAGGTGGGAGCTACCCCCCCCAGATCCTGATGTCCCCATTTACCCTAGATCTAGACCCAACGCCGCCCCCACCCCCCAACCTCAACTCTCCAAAACCCAGGACTGATGGCTGAGGGCCTCCCAGACCCATTCTGATACACCCTCTCCTGCCCCCAGACCAGGGCTGCCGGGAGATCCTCAGCACATCGGGCCCATTCACCGTGCTGGCACCGTCCATATCCTCTAGGACCATGAACGTGAGCCCCTGCCTATTGAGGAGTGGGCCTCCTCCCTGGACCCTGCCCTAGGCTTCAGGGCCCTGAGAGTGTCCCCAGTGCACACTCTAGGGGTCTGAGGCCTGGGAGGCCTCCTGTCCCCTCCGTTGCTTGGGCAACGGTCCCTGAAGAGGACTGCCTGCCCTGCCCTGGGCCCACTCGGCACCCCTGTCCCCTTGTGCCCACAGGCATCCCTTGCCCAGCAGCTCTGCAGACAGCACATCATCGCAGGGCAGCACATGCTGGAGGAGTCAGGAACCCAGCCTACACGCAGGTGGTGGACACTGGCTGGACAGGAGATCACGGTCACTTTCGGCCGCTTCAGGGTAAGCAGGGACCTCAGCCCGGGGACCAGAGGAGTCATAGGTGGGAAACAGCCCGGGAAAAGGTGTGGAGGTGGGATAGAGCCTCAGGACAAGGAGTGGGTGTTTGGAGTCTGAGCCAGAGGTCTCATGTCTCAGCAGAAATACACCTACAAGTACAAAGACCAGCCCCAGCAGACATTCACCATCCACAAGGCCAACTACCCAGCAGCCAATGGCATCTTCCACGTGGTCACTGCCCTGCGGTGGCAGCCCCCACCAGAGCTCCCGGAGGACCCCAAGGTAAGCTAGTGCCTTCCCCTCCCACCGCCCTGTGCCCCTGCGTGGCCTCTGACCCGCACTGAGTTCGGAGAGGGGGGCGGGGCAGTTCTGGGCAGGGCTGGAGCAGAGCTCCTTCCCCTCTGGGGCCCTCATGCTCATCCCTTCCTACAGAGGACAATCGGCCAGATCCTTGCCTCCACTGAGGCCTTCACCCGGTTTGAAACCATCCTGGAGGTGAGTCTGGGCAAAAGGTCCTCGCCCATCTGATCTTTTGTCCCAGGACCCCTCACTACCCAGAATCTGCCCCACAGTGATCTGGGCTTCTGGAGTAGGACGGGCCTTTGCCCACACCCCGATCCTGGAACCTGCCCATCAGAATCCTGAGGCTCTGTGGTAGCATGAACCCATTGCCAATGTCACCCACTTACTTTTGGTGGGTGTTCCCTGCAGACCAAGGGCAGCAGGGCCCAGGCAGGATTTAGAGGTAAGGGTTGGCCACAGAACCCCCTGAGACTCCTTCTCACTGCCACAGAACTGTGGGCTGCCCTCCTTCCTGGATGGCCCTGGGCCCTTCACAGTCTTTGCCCCCAGCAATGAGGCAGTGGATGGCTTGCGGGACGGCCGCCTGGTCTACCTCTTCACAGCGGTAAGCTTGTCGGGGAGAAGGGGCCAGGGATACAGGCTCAGAGCCTCTAGCATCCAAGCCCTCTCTTTCCTGCCAGGGTCTCTCCAAACTGCAGGAGCTGGTGAGGTACCATGTCTATAGCCACGGCCAGGTGAGAGGTCCTCTGGGAGAGTGGCTGGCTTACACCTGCCAGTGGGCTGTCAGAGGGTTTGTCTGCAGATTCCGGTCTTCCGGGGGGCCCCTTCTCCCCTCCCCGCCCATCTGGACTCTACAGGACAGAGGAGAGCCTGGGGACCAAGGTGGTAGCTGCGAGTCACCTGGGCAGGACTGGGTGTGGCCCAATGGTGTGGCTAGTGCCTGGCCTAAGGCCACTCTCTTCTCCATCCCAGCTGACTGTTGAGAAGCTCATCTCCAAGGGCCGGGTCCTCACCATGGCAAATCAGGTCCTGGCTGTGAATATCTCGGAGGAGGTGAGCTCCATGAGTACCAGGGATGGACCGGTGGAGGGGCTGGTGATGACCAGCCAGGTGTCAAGCCTCTTTCGGACCCGGCTTCATGCTCCGAGCCCTGCGGTGGGCATGCCCTGGTGGAGGGTCATATGGGAGCAGGCACAGATCAAATCCCTCTCCTGGGGCCCAACAAGCTGGGAGGGCTCCAAAGAGGAGGAGGGTGAGCACATGGGCAGGGGGAGGGGCTCCACGTGACAGAAACCATGTGGGTCAGGGTGCAGAGGCTGGAGCGGTTCTGCCAGAGCAAGAGATGTTGCCAGGGAGCGGGTGAAGAGGTGGCTGGCAGGCTGGGCTTCTGAAAGTGTGCTGAGTGCAGGGGCGGGGACTGGGCCAAGGATGCATGCTGGGCTCCGCCACAGGGGCGCATCCTGCTGGGACCTGAGGGGGTACCCCTACGGAGAGTGGACGTGCTGGCTGCCAACGGCGTCATCCACATGCTGGAAGGCATCCTGCTGCCCCCGACCATCCTGCCCATCCTGCCCAAGCTTTGCAACGAAGAGCAGCACAAGGTCGTGGCGGTAAGCGCACGGGACCCCAGCGCTGCTTGGGTCGGGGTCATCTTCCAAGGGAGAGGTACCGTTTTCTAGGTCTCCTCAAATGAGTGGGTGGCTTTGGGGCTCGGGCGCTGGCCCCAGTTTTCACCTGGACGCCCCACACCCAGCCCTCAGCAGTCCTCCTGATGGTCCCTTTGCCGTCACTCACGCATCTACAGCCCTATTCCCAGCCTCCCTGCCCAAATCTGTGATGCTCTCACACTGAGCTCTGCCGCCGCGGGGCCTTTGCCCTTGCTCTTCCCTCTGCCTGGAACACCATCCTCTGGCCCTCCTGTGGTGACTCTTTCTCATACCTCAGGCCTTGGCTGAGTGCCTCTTTCTTAGGGTTTGCTAAATAAATAAACCATGACTAACCCTTCTCCCTTCCTCCCCCTACCCTGCCCAGGGCTCCTGTGTGGACTGCCAAGCCCTGAACACCAGCATGTGCCCCCCCAACAGCGTGAAGCTGGTGAGCATCCCTTGGCCCAGCTCTCAGGGCTGACTCCTGACTGCCCCGTGAGGTTTCTGCCCTGGGTCAGGGTGGGGAAGTGGGGCTGGGAGGCTCAGCTGGACCTGGAGGCTCAGCCCCACTGACAGGGGAGGTGCCGGGCCCAGGGGGCCAAGGTCCCTTGACCAGGGCTGCCTGGTGAAGGGGGCCGGCCCAAGACCCCTGCCTGCTGACCAGCCTGGCACGGCCCACCCAGGACATCTCCCCTGAGGAGTGTGTCTACATCCATGACCCTACTGGGCTGAACGTCCTGAAGAAGGGCTGCGCCCACTACTGCAATCAGACCATCCTGGTGAGCCTGGGCATGGGGCACTTGCTCCCTAGGGATCTGGGGCACTTGCTTCTCCTCTGGAGCCCCCAGGTTGGGGCTGGGTGGTCTGCCATCCTCAGAGGCTGTGCTGCATCCTAATGGTGGAAAAGGTGTCACAGAGGGGCCTCGCCCACCCCCTTGCTCTAGACATGGCACCAGGGAGCAGAAGCAACCTGGGCCACGGGGTCGACGTGGCTCCTGATGGACCCTCAGATGTGTTCTCTCTTACAGAAACCTGGCTGCTGCAAAGGGTTTTTTGGGCCTGACTGTGTGCAGTGTCCTGGGGGCTTCTCCAACCCCTGCTATGGCAAAGGCAACGTGAGTCCCCTCCTGCCCTGGAGTGAGGTGTGGGGGAGATAGGGGCTCCTTTCTGAGTTGGCCGGTGACTGGCTGTATGTCTGAGCAAAGCCTGCCTCTCTCTGGTATTGGGTTCTTCACATCGAGGCAGTGGAAGTTGGACCAAATTATGTTTATTTTAATTAGAATCAATTACTTAGATTGTTACATCTATTTTCATAAGGGCTATTTGTCAGTAGTTTTTTGTGTGTGTTGTATTTTTGCCATTTTGTAATATCACGATTGCTTTAGCACCTGGCTGTGGAGGAGCACAGGAGTTATGTGTTTCTAGGTTAAGCAGAAGTCACCCATGAAGCTTCCAGGGCCAGGTGCCTTTTAGGGGCTAGTTCTTTGGCAGCATCAGTGAGTTGGAAGGTCTCTTCCAGCAGGAGGTCTTCTAGGGGGAGCAGGAGCTCACAGCCTGTGGAGAGAAGGGATGTTAGGGAAGAGAATGTGGATAATCCCCTCCCCGTGACTGCTCTTGCCTCCTGCCCACCCCCAGTGCAGTGATGGAGTCCAGGGCAGTGGGGCCTGCCTCTGCTTCCCAGACTACAAGGGCATCGCCTGCCACATCTGCTCCAACCCAAACAAGCATGGAGACCAGTGCCGGCAAGGTGGGTGATCCTGGCCTAGGCCACCTGCCAGGGAGAAAAAGGGTCTCTTGGAAGTGGGGCTGGGGACTCCCAAGAAGGGAAATAGAACCTCAGGAAGAAGGGTTCAGTCCAGAGGTTATGGAGAAGGTTTTGGAAACACAAGAGTAGATGTCTCTTTTACCCATGCCTGGAAGAGAGCCACAGTTTAACCTACAGCATGCAGGATTTAGGTCAGACATACAGAAGAACTTTCCGATGGTGGTGTTGGGAGCAGGGCAGCTAGAATAGGGTGACTGAAAGCAATGAATGCCCCCCTCTCATTTCTTCCTCCCTCCCGAGTCTGGGATGACCTGATTTTGACCCTGCAGTCAAATCTATTCCGGCTGCCCCATTCCCAGCATTGCCCAACTGCATCCTGGCTCCCAGCCAGCCCTGCCTCAGCCTCAGTTTCCCTGCTCCATCTCCTCCCTGCAGACTGCGGCTGTGTCCACGGTCTATGTGACAACCGTCCGGGCAGTGGGGGGGTGTGCCAGCGTGGCACATGTGCCCCGGGCTTCAGTGGCCGCTTCTGCAACGAGTCCACAGGGATCTGTGGGCCCACAGAACAGGCCCAGCAGTGCCACCCGCATGCCCGCTGCGTTAACCAGGGGGATGTTGCCAGGTGAGGACGTGCGCTTCCTCTCTGCTGCGTCTGTGACTGCACTTGTCAGTTTGCTCACAGCTTTCAGAGGCTTACTGGAGGCTCCTCATTCACCATCTCCCACCCCCAGGTGTCTCTGTCTCGATGGCTTTGAGGGTGACGGCTTCTCCTGCACACCCAGCAACCCCTGCTCTCGCCCAGACCGTGGTGGATGCTCGGAGAATGTGAGTCTGGCCCTTTCCTTGAAGTCCTGACCCACGGGCTCGAGGTGGGACTCCCTTGCCCTCAGCCTGCCACCCTGCAGCCCTGAGTCATTTATCCGTGGCTCTCACAGGCTGAGTGTGTCCCTGGGGCCCCAGGCACCCACCACTGCACGTGCCACAAGGGCTGGAGTGGGGACGGTCGTGTCTGCGTGGCCATCGACGAGTGTGAGCTGGATGTACGAGGTGGCTGCCATGCTGACGCCCTCTGCAGCTATGTGGGACCCGGGCAGGTGAGGCTTGGCCGGCCTCGAGAGAGCAGGGTGGGGGTCTCCATCCTGGGGGACTCTTCCCCCTAGCCCATCTGACTCTAGCAGTGTCTAAGAACTCAAGCTCAGGGTCTCAAACCTCAGACACAAATGAGAATCTAGTTCTGAAATGTTGAGTTGTACAATCTGGAAGCAGTGGACGGGTGCTGGAAGCAATGCGAAGGTTGCAGTAGTTTTAAAGGAAGGCGTGTTCGAGTGCCGGTCTAAGGCAGCATTTTTTCCAAGTCAGAAGACCGTGGCTCCTGTGTCTCAGGGATGAGGACTCTCATAACTGAGAATCAATGAGTTCTCTGCTCTTACGGGCCACTGGGGCCATTGCCTTCTGATAGTTAGCTCATTCACCCACTCACTGGTTTCCCACATGTCACCAGGCACTTGTTACATGCTAGTTGCTGTTCTAGATTTAGGAATTCAGTATTGAGCAAAGCAAGAAGAGACAGCTGCCCAAAGAGAGTGACATCCCCAAATTTTTAGACTCATGGAAATCCAGCTCTTGGAATTTTGGAGTCTCAGACTCCAGTCACAGGATCTCAGAATCTGGAATCTTCCACGTGAAGCACGTCAGGCCTGGTGAGCCCGAGGACTGGCTGGCGTTGAAGAATCTAATATGCAAGTTGGGAGGCCAGGCCTGGCTGCTTCAGGGTCAGCCTCTGTGTGGCCCAGGCTTATGCAGGGATCCGTGGGGCTCCCTGACTCCTGCCCCATGATTGTCTGGACCACCAGCCGTGGGATCTCAGCAGTGACACTCAGATGGGCCTGAGAGCTGGAGCTGCGAACTCCATCAGGAGCTTTAAAGTTCAGAACTGAGGGTGGAATAAGCAGTTGCAGATGCCCCCATCGTGCAAAGAAGGGCAACTGAGATCTGGAGAGTCTTACTAGTCACTCACCTGAGGTGTGGACAAGCCCAAGGACACTGGCATTTAGCGGGAAGGATCAGAGCAGCCAAGCAGAGTGGCGGGGTTGGAGGGGGATCCGAGCGGCCATCCCTGGGGCTGGTCTTGGTAAAACCTGCCCACACTGCAGACATCAACAGCCTGGCTGGGCCCAGGCCTGAGATCAAAGAGGCCCCGAGGCTCCTGGATGCCCCCCTGCCAATGCCATCACTTGCTCAGATTCTTCCTGAGAGCCAGTCTCCCCTCAGGGCCTCAACCTCTGCATCTAGAACATGGACCTCCAAGGGTGGGGCTGGGAAAAGCTCCTCTGGGGTCTGAGCAGACCACCCCAGGGGAGTGCCCATCGGGAGCTGAGCTGAGCTGTGGAGGAGGAAAGGGTTTCATGCTTCTGGTGAGATGAGGCTCTCTGCTCCCCAACCTCTCCAGAGCCAGTGCACCTGCAAGCTGGGATTCGCGGGGGACGGCTACGTGTGCAGTCCCATTGACCCCTGCCGGGCAGGCAACGGTGGCTGCCATGATCTGGTGAGGGGGTGAGAGGGCTCCAGGCCCAGGGGAGGCTTCAGGGGTAGGCCTTGGCCGCAGCAGTGTCCCTGTCTCTGGTCAGGATTGGGATCTTTCTCAACCTGAAATCCAAACCCTGTCACCTGCTTGCCCACGGGACAGAGCTTTCACCCTCCTTATAAAGATCCCAGCCCCTGCCCTCACCACCCTTGTCCCGTGCTCCCAGCGCCACACCTTTGGCCTGGCTAGCTCCTCCTGCCCTCAGCTCAGGCCTCGCCTGGAGGTCCGGGGCCTCCCCGATGCTCCCACAGCCCTGGACTTCCCTGACCCATCTGCCAGGATGGGTTGGGGTAGCTCACGTCACATGCTCACTGGCTTGGAGAGCAGGGCCGGGCACACCAAAGGAGCAGCTTGAATACAGACTGGATAGAGGGAGAGACAGATGGTAGGGATGGGTAGCTGGACAGGAGGACAGCAGGAGGATGGGCCAGAGTGAGCGGAGAGATGGAGGGTGGGTGCTGTCCAGCTTGCCCTATGGGTGCTGAGTGGAGGCCATGTCTCTCTGCCCTCCAACCCCAGGCCACCTGCCGGGCAGTGGGAGGAGGTCAGCGGGTCTGCACATGCCCCCCTGGCTACGGGGGTGATGGCTTCAGCTGCTACGGAGACATCTTCCAGGTGAGTGGTTTCCTGTGCTTGGGGAGGAGTCCTCTTGTGTAATCCGGGGGTGGGGCCGCACTCAGGGTCATGGAGGGAGGGAGCTCAAGTCTATCCCTAGACTGGTGACTTCAGCTTTTTCCCTCCCCTCAGGAGCTGGAGGCAAATGCCCACTTCTCCATCTTCTACCAGTGGATCAAGGTAGGATCGGATGGAATGCTGGGCTTGGGGACTCAGATCCAGGAGGCCACATAACAGCTCTAAGAGCTGGAGGTGGGGGGCAGGCCTGGAGGCTGGGGGAAGTGATCTCAGGTGGTGGCTGCCTGCATCACTCCCCCTGTCCCCCCCCACACCATGTGCACAGGTGGCCGGCATCACTCTTCCTGCTGACAGCCGAGTCACAGCCCTGGTGCCCTCGGAGTCTGCCATCCGTAGGCTGAGCCCTGAGGACCAGGCCTTCTGGCTGCAGCCGAGGATGCTACCGCAACTGGTCAGGTGGGCTGCCACGGCTGGGCTCCGGGAGGGGGCTTTTGGGTGAGACCCAGCCCCTCCCCAGAGGTCCTCAACCTGGCATGTGTCCACACTTCGGGGTGGAGCCCGGTTCCAGGGGTCTCTGTAGGTTACACTAACCCGGTTCCATGGCCCCCCTGAACTGTGCCCTCTCAGGGCCCATTTTCTCCAGGGCGCCCTGTCTGAGGAGGAGCTGGCCCGGCTGGACGGGCAGAGTATAGCCACCCTGAGCCCCACCACACGCTGGGAGATTCACAACATCAGTGGGGTACGTGGTGAACTTTGGGCAGAAGAGGGGACCATACAGGGAAGGGGGGCCTCGAGTGGCTATAGGCTTCCCAGCCCAGGGTCCCCGGCGATGCGATTGGGTCCCCTTGCCCGGCCCAGGGCTGAGCTCAGAGGATGTGCTCAGAACACATTTGCTGCTGGGTGGTGTCTTTGGGCCAGAGTGACTGCCCTGCCAGGGCTTGTCTGTTCATCTTTGTCTGCATGTGCACACCTGGCCCCCTCATGTATGGGCCCTGGTGAGGGTCTGTGTGCCCATCTGGTAGGTCCTGAGTCTGAGGGTGTCCAGGCCAGGTTGGGTGCCTTGTGCCCAGCAGCCTCTCTGTTGGTGCTACACGCACTCTTAAGTGTCTACCTGTGTCTCCCTGAGCTCTGCCTGCTGCCTTCCAGAGGGTCTGGGTGCAGAATGCCAGCGTGGACGTGGCTGACCTCCTTGCCACCAATGGTGTCCTACATGTCCTCAGTCAGGTATGGCTGGAGGGGTGTGTGTGCAGGGAACCTTCTAGTCATGCCAAGAGGCAAGGATGTACTGACCAGCTCCCATGCTCCGTGCCAGGTCTTACTGCCTCCGAGAGGGGATGTGCTGGGGGGGCAGGGGTTGCTACAGCAGCTGGACTCAGTGCCTGCCTTCCGCCTCTTCCGGGAGCTGCTGCAGGTAAGGGCGGCAGGAGTGGGGAGTCCTGGATGGGGGCACCCTCCCCCAGGGTCAGGATTGAGGGCAAGAAGGCCCACCCCTGATGCCTGCACCCGCCCCTAGCGCCACAGGCTGGTACCCCAGATTGAGGCTGCCACCGCCTACACCATCTTCGTGCCAACCAACCACTCTCTGGAGGCCCAGGCCAACAGCAGCGGCCTGGTGAGATCACCGGGACAGGGGCCACTGAGGGGGGTGGGTGAGCCTCCCATCCCACGACAAGGACACAGCGGGCGGGACGCACCGTCCCGGGCACTCTGGAGTCCTGGAGCCCCTGAGCCTCTCCTTCCCCCTCCAGGACTTGGACGTAGTGCGACACCATGTGATCCTGGGGGAGGCGCTTTCCACAGAGGCCCTGCGCAGGGGCGGACACCGCAACTCCCTCCTGGGCCCCACGCACTGGCTTGTCTTCTACAACCATAGCGGCCAGGTTGGTGGTGGGGTGGGGGAGCACAGGAGGCCCTGCCCCGGGCACCCTGCTCTTGAACACCCCTTTTCTTTGGAGTTCCCCCACCTGGGCACCTCAGCCTCTGGTCCAGAGACTTCCCATCCTGGGAGACCCCCAGTCCACAGAGATACCCCAGCCCTGGAGCGCCTCCGTGGCCTGCAGCCCCTGAGGGGAGGGTGGGGATGGGGTGGGGGGTGTTCAGCCTCCTGCCCTAACCCCCAGCCCGAGGTGAACCATGTGCCACTGGAAGGCCCTGTGCTGGAGGCCCCTGGCCGCTCACTGTTTGGCCTGTCCGGGGTCCTGACTGTGGGCTCAAGCCGCTGCCTGCATAGCCACGCAGAGGCCCTGCGGGTAAGAGGCTGGGGCCTGGGGAGCGCAGAGGGGCGGTCAAGAGCTGGAGGCTCTGGCTGGCCTGGCCGGCGGGAGGGACACTTGGCCGGTGGTGGGGGGGAGAGCTGTTAGCCCGCCCCAGAGGAGGGAAGGTGGGTTTGGAGCCCCTGCCTCAGGACTGCCTGACACTCTGCCCTCCTTCCCTTCAGGAGAAATGTGTAAATTGCACCCGGAAATTCCGCTGCACTCAAGGCTACCAGCTGGAGGTGAGGCAGGGCCCAGCACATTCCGTCCCTGCTTCACCTGCTCTCACTGTGCCCAAGGTGTCCGCGCTCCCCGGGCCCAGCTCTGCTCACCCAGGCATGGGAACCTGGAGCAGCGTGGGCCGCTTGGCTCTCCTGCCAGAGGCCAGGAGGCCTGGGTCCAGGTCTGCCCAGAGGAGGCCTCACTCAGACTGGCAACCTGAGGCCAGTGGCCCTCGGGCTGCCAGTCCTGCCTACCTTCTCCTCCTCAGGTCTACCTGTCGTGGTCCTTCCTTGACCCTTTTGCTATCCTGCTTACCTGTCTCACCCACTGACACCTGTAATCTGTCTGTCTCCCCATTCACTGCCTTGCCCCTACCTAAGCCACTGCCTGAGTCCTCCTGCCTGTCCCTATTTCCAGGACACCCCCAAGAAGAGCTGTGTCTACCGGTCTGGCTACTCCTTCTCCCGGGGCTGTTCTTACACGTGTGCCAAGAAGATCCAGGTTTGCCCTGAAGCAACCCCCAGCCCCAAGCCTTTGACCAGAGAGGAGGAGGTGGGAGTGGGGGCCGAGGGCAGGAGCTGGGATTAGGCTTCAAAGGCAGAGGCAGGGCTAGGAATGACGAAGCCAGGGAAGCAAAGGCCTGGCGGAAGGGGGAGAGAGGTCTGAGGTCAGAGGGGCCAGTGTTTGTCTCTGTAGCTGTGCCTCCAGGGAGTGGGGATGGGGAGAGAGAGAAAGAGGCTCAGCCTAGAACTGACACCAGCAACCAAGCCCTGGGGGCAGCAATGGGGCGAGCTCTGCCCCTCTCCATGGAGTCCGGTGTGGCCTTTCCGTCCTTGAGTCCGTTTCTTCACCCCTGCCATGGAGAGGCTTGTAGAAGGCAGTCTCCATTTCTCTGGGTCTGACTTGCTTTGTTCTGTGGCTCTGTGGCCCCAAGATGCCCTTCCCCCGACCCCCGCCGTTTCCCTGCCCCCTGACGTCTGTCCTGGCCTGTGCCGGGCCTCTCCTTGTGCCCCCTCCCACAGGTGCCTGACTGCTGCCCTGGCTTCTTCGGCACACTGTGTGAGCCGTGCCCGGGGGGTCTGGGTGGTGTGTGCTCGGGCCACGGGCAGTGTCAGGACAGGCTCCTGGGCAGTGGGGAGTGCCGCTGCCACGAGGGCTTCCACGGAACGGCCTGTGAGATGTGTGAGCTGGGCCGCTACGGGCCCAACTGCACTGGAGGTGAGGCCCCGGGGACGGGCAGGAATGGTGGGAAAGGTGGCCAAGGACAGCGGTCATGGAGACGCCGCAGCAGGGACAGAACAGGCACTGGGTAACTTCTGTCCTGCCTCGTTCCGCTCCCAGTGTGTGACTGTGCCCACGGGCTGTGCCAGGAGGGGCTCCGAGGGGACGGAAGCTGTGTCTGTAACGTGGGTTGGCAGGGCCTCCGCTGTGACCAGAGTGAGGAGTGGCCCCAAGGGGGAGAGGCGGGTGACTCCTGGGGAGGCGGTTCCTGGGTCAGCATGATCAGAACCATCCTCCTACCCCCCAGAAATCACTGGCCCTCAGTGCCCACAGAAGTGTGACCCCAATGCCAAGTGAGTGAGCTCAGCCTGGGGCAGGTGGGCAAGTGGGGGGGGCGTGGCTAGGGTCAGGGCAGGGGCCGGGCAGACATAGACTAAGCTGTTGCCATCCCTCCCAGCTGCGTCCAGGACTTGGCTGCAGCCCCTGCCTGTGTCTGTGCCGCGGGGTACTCGGGCGACGGCATCTACTGTG
The DNA here is from genome assembly GCF_003676395.1 of Aethalodelphis obliquidens. Taxonomy (NCBI): domain Eukaryota; kingdom Metazoa; phylum Chordata; class Mammalia; order Artiodactyla; family Delphinidae; genus Aethalodelphis; species Aethalodelphis obliquidens. The sequence continues at coordinate 1,763,835 of NW_020837966.1, forward strand.
CAGGTCCAGGCACACCAATGCCCCGAGGCCCCTGAAATTTGGGGGTGGATTTCCCCACAGAGCCCTTTCCATGCCCTTTAGGTCCAGTCTCTATCCCTGTCACCTCTTGGGTCTTACCCCTCCCTCCGACCTTTTCCTTTCTCTCATGCCCTCCTCCCCTGTCCCCACTCTGTCCCATGCCCACTGCTCACAACTCTGGGATCATCTACCCCTAGTGGTGGACCCTTGTGCCCATGACCATGGGGGCTGCTCCCCCCACGCCAACTGCACCAATGTGGCACCTGGTCAGCGGACATGCACCTGCCTGGATGGCTACACGGGTGATGGGGAGCTGTGCCAGGGTGAGGCTGGGGTCTGCCCCCAGGGGTGTGGTTTCAGTGGCATGAGTGAGACTAGGAAGGGCTGAGGGGCACACACAGGTGTGAGCCTGAGGGTGCTGAGAGAGTAGGGGATGAGCACCTCAACAGACAGATGAATGGAGGGGCGGCCTAGGGCCAGCCCTCATCCCAATGTCTTTTCCCCCAGAAGTTAACGGCTGTCTCATCCACCACGGGGGCTGCCACATGCACGCCGAATGTATCCCCACCGGCCCCCAGCAGGTCAGCACAACAGAGCTGGACACTGGGGCTGTGCCATTCCCTCATAGGGTGTGGCCCTCCTCAGACCAGGCCCAGGGAGGGGTGCTCCTTCTGTCCAGGGCGCTGGCCCACTCTAGGGTACCAGCAGCCCCACTGATTAGGATTTGGGACAGGTCTCCTGCAGCTGCCGCGAGGGTTACAGTGGGGACGGCATCCGGACTTGTGTGCTCCTGGACCCCTGCTCCCAGGTCAGGCCCCCAAGTCGCACCCAGTTCCACAGGGGGAGGGGACTGGGGCGGGAACCAGCCTTCCTCACCCACAGCAGGGTCCTGAGTTCTTCTGAAGGGTGAGCCACCTGCGCTCTGACTGAGGGGTCAAGGTCAAGTCTGACTGATTAGTAGGAAACAGGGCCTTGGGTGTTGGCCAGGGAACTTCATGGCCCCTTCCCCACAGCTGGTTGGGGCAGCAGTCCTGGGAGTCACTGATGCCTCTTTCCTGTCCCTGCCTCAGAACAATGGAGGCTGCAGCCCCTATGCTGTGTGCAAAAGCACAGGGGATGGCCAGAGGATGTGTACCTGCGATGCAGTCCACACTGTGGGTGATGGCTTCACCTGCCGTACCCGAGTCGGCCTGGTAATGATGCCCAAGTAGGACCCCTGACCGAGCCTTGGCAATGCCGCCCATGGGCCTGACCCGTGATATTGGTTAAGACCCCAGATTTGATCCTGATCCTGGCCCTGACCAGGACTTGAGCCTGACCCCTGACTCCACCTAGGCATGACCCAGTTATGATCCATGAAACCAATCCTGATCCCCTCACAGACCACCCTGGCTTTCCTTTCCTCATCTCTATCTCGGCCAGACCTTGGGCTCTAGGTGCTGGGACAGGCACCAGCCCTGAATGGAGGCCAACCACAATCTGAGCTGATCCTTGTCTCCCCTGATCCAGGAGCTCCTTCGGGACAAGCATGCCTCATTTTTCAGCCTCCATCTCCTGGTGAGTAACCAGCTGGCCTGCACGTCCTTGGTCCAGCCTGGGCCTCTCTGACCTGCAAATCCCACCTGTCTCTGGGCCATGATATTCTCATTTGGTCAGAGGGCTGGCTGGTTTGGTTTCTGAGTCTGTGTCTCTCCCAGAAAATCAGTGGAAACCTCGAGTTGGTCCCAGGTTGCCCTTCTTCCACTTAAGCTGTTTCCCTCTCCCCCCAGGAATACAAGGAGCTCAAGGGGGATGGGCCTTTCACAATCTTTGTGCCGCATGCAGATCTAATGACCAACCTGTCGCAGGTAACTCAGCCCCTGGAGCAAGGCTGGGGATTCTGGGGGGTGGGCGCTGCCTGGGCAGAGGTGGAAGTCAGGGCACCCTTTCCCACTCCAGGATGAGCTGGCCCGGATTCGTGCCAATCGCCAGCTTGTGTTCCGCTATCACGTGGCTGGTTGCCGGCAGCTGCGAAGCCAGGAGCTGCTAGAGGAGGGCTATGCCACCACACTCTCCGGGCACCCGCTGCACTTCAGTGAGAGGGAGGTGAGCCCAGGTCCTGGTCCCCGACATGGACTGTCCACAGACCAAGGACTCAGCTGCTCTCAAGCCCCGCATCTATGCCCTGTCCCCATGCTTTTAAGACCGTCTCACCTTCCCAGGGCCAGGGCGGCTTTAATGAGAGGGAGATGAGTCTGTCCCCGGACCCCAGCCACTACCAGGGGCCAGTCCTGGGCTCAGGACTTCTGAGCTTGGCCCTGTGTCTGCACGGCTCCCACCAGCCAAGTCCAGTGGTTGTTTCCCTGGGTGGCTGTTTCCCTGGGCTGGAGGCAAGACCCACCCTCAGCCTTGACCCCGCCCACTTCCTGCCCCAAGACTCACCCAACCCAGGCTCTGCTCCCACCTCAGGCCCCACCCACAGCTCCCTGAGCACCCCACTAATTGGCTTTATTCAATCCCGGCCCCACCCCCAGGGCAACATATACATCAATGACTTCGCGCGCCTGGTGAGCAGCGACCACGAGGCTGTGAACGGTGTCTTGCATTTCATCGACCGTGTCCTGCTGCCACCTGAAGCGCTGCACTGGGAGCCTGACGCTGCCCCGATTCCGCAGGTATGACCTGGGTGCGGGCGGGGAGCTGGAAGGCAGGCGCCCAGGGGCCTGGGATCCTCCCTCCCCTCCTGACCTCACTGTTCACTGAGCGCCTGTCCCCAGAGAAACTTCACCGCCGCTGCGGAGAGCTTCGGTTACAAGATCTTCAGTGGCCTTGTGACGGTACTGCTCCTGTGTGTGAGCCTTTCAGTGTGTGTATATGTGCACGTTTAAGTGTGTATATGCGGGCGACTGTCAACGTGTGCGCTCACCTTTCTGTGCACAGGGACATATTTGTGGGCATGAGCGTCCCAGGGAGCACAAGGGTGTGCTTATTTGTGCCCACATACTTGACAACTTGTATGTATTGTCCATGTCTATTGGCCTGGGATGGCTACAGAGGCATGTGGCTGGTGGGAAGGTCACCTGGGTCCCTGGAGCCCCTCCATCTGCCCACCATCCTCTGACGGGACTGTCACACCTCTATCCTACCAGATGGCTGGCCTGCTGCCCCTGCTTCGAGATTCATTCCATAGGCCCTTCACAATGCTGTGGCCCACAGACTCCGCCCTGCAAGCCTTGCCTCCCGATCGCCAGGTCTGGCTATACCATAAAGACCACCGTGACAAGCTGGCAGCTATTGTGCGGGGCCACGTGATCCGCAACGTCGAGGTGGGTGCACTCCCAGACCTTGGTCCCCACTGCCTGCCACTGAGCCTGCCCTCCCAGCTCCAACTGTGCTCCATCTGCTCAGGCCTTGGCATCTGACCTGCCCAACCTGGGCCCACTGCGCACCATGCATGGGACCCCCATCTCCTTCTCCTGCAGCCGTGCCCGGCCGGTGAGTCTGGGGAGGAAGCTTGAACGAGGGAAGCAGGAGGCAGGGGCGGGGTGCTGCAGTACACCTGTGATCCACCACGTACTCCACATCTTCCGCCTGCAGGGTGAGCTCACGGTGGGAGAGGAGGACGCCCGGATTGTGCAGCGACACCTGCCCTTTGAGGGGGGCCTGGCTTACGGCATCGACCAGCTGCTGGAGCCACCTGGCCTTGGTGCCCGGTGTGACCGCTTTGAGACTCGGCCTCTGTGGCTGGTGAGGGAGGCCACAGGCCAGAGGTGGATGGATAGGCAGGGGCCTAAGCCCACCTGTCCTGTCCACTCACTTGAGCTTGCTTTGTTGGTCTCCCTTCCTTGCAGAAGGTTTGCAGCGTTTGTGGGCTGGAACCACCCTGTCCTGAGGGCTCACAGGAGCAGGTAAGGGGCTGGGAGCCAGGTGGGGGTGGGGGAAGGGCCCAGGGCCTACCAAGCTCAGGTTTGCAGCCCGATTCCTCTTGGCCCAGGGCAGCCCTGAGGGCTGCTGGCGCTACTTCTCAAAGTTCTGGACGTCTCCTCCGCTGCACTCCCTGGCACTGCGCAGTGTTTGGGCCCGGCCCAGCCACTGGGGTCAGCCCCAAGGCCTGGGCAGGGGCTGCTACCGCAACTGTGTCACCACCACCTGGAAGCCCAGCTGCTGCCCTGGTCACTATGGCAGTGAGTGCCGAGGTGAGTGTCCTGAGGCTGTGGAGGCTGCTGGCTGGCTTCTCCAGCTCCCAAGGTGGCCAAGGGTGTAGTTCTGGCCGTTGTGCCTCAGAAAGGGTGTCAGGGTGGTCAGGGGCTGGGGGCGGGGAGTGGATCTTACCAGGTGAGAACGCTCTAAGAGCTGGGGTGGGTGTGTAGATGGTACAGGACCTGGTGGGGTGTGTTGGGGGTCCGGGTGTTCTCCAGGGCGTGGGGAGTTGGGTGGATTGCTGCTTCTGCAAGAGCCTCTGCTGCTGCTGGGTGGCAGACGGACTGTGTGGCTAGGCTGGGGATGCGTGTCTGGGCTCCTGATGAGCGTCCCTGGCCCCACCTCTCTTCTCCCACCCTAACCCCTAGCTTGCCCTGGGGGTGCCAGCAGCCCCTGTAATGGCCATGGCACGTGCATGGACGGCATGAGCGGCAGCGGGAACTGTAGGTGCCATTCGAGGTTTGCTGGGATGGCATGTGAACTCTGTGCCCCAGGTGCCTTTGGGCCCCTTTGCCAAGGTAGGCTGTCCTGCCCGACCCTGCCCTATCCTGCTCCCTAATCCACATGGCCCATGTGCCGCCACCATCCTGCCTGTCCCTCTCCCCAGCCTGCAACTGTACCTCCCATGGCCACTGCGATGAGGGCCTGGGGGGCTCTGGCTCCTGCTTCTGTGATGAGGGCTGGACTGGGCCACACTGTGAGGTGCAGCTGGGTGAGTGGGCCCTGTGCTTGTGCCGACCCTGCACACTTGTATACCTGCACACACCAGTGCATGCCCCAACTGCACAGTGAGGTGGAAGGGGGTCTAGGAGGGCAGCCACTAACCTGGATGTGTGGGGTGGGCCCTGGGGGACAGAGCTGCAGCCTGTGTGTGCTCCACCTTGCGCATCCCAGGCCGTGTGCCGCGCTGGCCACAGCTGTGAGTGCAGCCTGGGCTACGAAGGGGATGGCCGCACGTGCACAGGTGAGCAGGAATGTGAGGTGGGAGGCCCCACTCCCCTCCCCTCCTGTCGCCTGGTCCAACCACTCTCTCGCTGCCTCCAGTGGTAGACCTGTGCCAGCATGGGCGTGGCGGGTGCAGCGAGCATGCCAACTGCAGCCAGGTAGGCACAGTGGTCACCTGCACCTGCCTGCCCGACTACGAGGGTGATGGCTGGAGCTGCCGGGCCCGCAACCCCTGTGAGGATGGCCACCGCGGGGGCTGCAGCGAGCACGCTGACTGCCTGAGCACTGGACCGGTGAGCAGGCGGGCACAGCCAAGCAGCTGGGCGGGGGCCCCCCGATGAGCGGCTGCCCCAGTCCCTGAAGGGCGCCCACCTGCTCTGCTGTCCAGAACACACGGCGCTGCGCGTGCCACGCCGGCTACGTGGGTGATGGAGTGCAGTGTCTGGAGGAGCCTGAGCCGCCCGTGGACCGCTGCCTGGACCAGCCACCACCCTGTCACGTGGACGCTGTGTGCACTGACCTGCACTTCCAGGGTGTGCTTCCCTGCCCTCTCCCAGCACCCCGGCTTTACCTCGGTGCTGGCCCTCTGACCATGCATCCCTGCCTTCCACAGAAAAACGAGCTGGTGTCTTCCACCTCCAGGCCCCCAGTGGCTCCTACAGCCTGAATTTCTCACAGGCCGAGGCAGCCTGTGGGGCCCAAGGAGCTGTGCTTGCTTCTCTCCCTCAGCTCTCTGCTGCCCAGCAGGTGCGCGGGGCCCAGGAGTCTGGAGCCAAGCCTGTGGGGGCCCCTTGAGTTGGGTCTTGGGTCTCAGCATCTGTTTGTACCCCTACAGCTGGGCTTCCACCTCTGCCTTGTGGGCTGGCTGGCCAATGGCTCGGCTGCCCATCCCGTCGTTTTCCCGGCAGCAGACTGTGGCGATGGTCAGGTGGGCGTGGTCAGTCTGGGTGCCCGGGAGAACCTGTCGGAGTGCTGGGACGCCTACTGCTACCGCATGCAAGGTACAGCCACCCACCACACCCCATTCTCTGCCCTGCCTTTTCCCACTGACCCACTAACTCACTGCCTTTCCTGCAGACGTGGCCTGCCGATGCCGCGATGGCTTCGTGGGTGATGGGGCCAGCGTGTGCAATGGGAAGCTGCTTGATGTACTGGCCACCACTGCCAACTTCTCCACCTTCTACGGGGTGTGCAGGGGCCCAGGCTCAGGACCGGGGGGTGGTACAGCTGGGATCCCTGTGGAGAGAGCCTACCCACAACCTTGTCCCCACCATCCCAGATGCTACTGGGTTATGCCAATGCCACCCCGAGGGGTCTCGACTTCCTGGACTTCCTGGACGACGAGCTCACCTACAAGACACTCTTCGTCCCTGTCAACGAAGGCTTTATGGACAACCTGGTAAGTAGCAGGGGATGTGGGGAGAGCAGGGCCCAACTCTGCTCCCTCTAGCTGGCCCAGGCCAACAGGCCCTGCTTTGCCCACAGACACTGAGCGGCCCAGACCTGGAGCTACACGCCTCCAATACCACCTTCCTGAGCACCAACGCCAGCCAGGGTACCTTGCTTCCCGCCCACTCAGGCCTCAGCCTCATCATCAGTGACATGGGCCCTGACAACAGTTCTCAGGCCCCTGTGGTGAGTCTGGAGGCTGCCCCTCCCCTACTGGCCCCAGCCCTCACTCACCCACTGGGCCTGACCTGGTCTCCCTACAGGTCCCAGGAGCAGTTGTGGTTAGCCACGTCATTGTGTGGGACATCGTGGCCTTCAACGGCATCATCCACACTCTGGCCAGCCCCCTCCTGGCACCCCCACAGCCTGTGAGTTGGCCAGGGGTGGGCAAGGGGTGAGGAGACCGCTCTGGCCAGGTCTCTTGATGCTCTCCTCGTTGGCAGCGGGCAGTGTTGGTCCCGGAGGCCCCACCTGTGGCAGCAGGCGCGGGGGCTGTGGTAGCTGCTGGAGCGCTCCTTGGCCTTGCGGCCGGAGCCCTCTACCTTCGTGCCCGAAGCAGGTCCGCAGGCTTTGGCTTCTCTGCCTTCCAGGTAGGCTGGGCTGGAGACTGATGGGGTTGGTGGGGTCTGGGCCCACCGAGCTTGCTTGAGGCCTCTCACTACTCACCTCCCTTCCCAGGCGGAAGATGATGCTGCTGATGACTTCTCCCCATGGCAGGAAGGGACGAGCCCAACCCTGGTCTCTGTCCCCAACCCGGTCTTTGGTAGCCATGATGCCTTTTGTGAGCCCTTTGACGTGAGTGCGGGGGCTGGGGGCTTGGGAAAGGGGACCCAGGGCCTGGTCTCAGTCCAGCCACTAACAAACATACAGTCCTCCCCTCAGGACGCGCTCCTGGAGGACGACTTCCCTGACACCCAGAGGATCCTCGAGGTCAAGTGACGCAGCCGGTGCTGAAGCAGAGGCACGAGCAGGAGGGAGGCGGCTTTTATTGCCCAGAGTGGGTGGGGACAGCAGGGGCTGGGCCTGGTCCACACAATAAAGGTACCCTCAGCGGATGTGGGCCATGTCGCCAAGGAAGGGTGTCTTCATGCATCCGGTGCAGAGCTGATCCATCCAGAGCGGTGCCTCGTGCTGCAGGGGCGTGCGGCGCGGGTAGAAGGTGAAGTCCACGCGGTAGTTGAGCAGACAGCTGAGGGAGGCCATGTAGAGGTCGGAGAAGCGCACCAGGCGCCGCGAGAAGTAGGTGGGGTTGTGGAAGGTGCGAAAGATGCTCCCGAACTGCGCATTGAACAGGGCCTTGGTGATGCACCTGGGGAGGGAGATGTGGGCACTCGTGGGGGTGCTCCTGAGGGGGCTGGGCTGGGGCTCCTGCCCAGGCCCCACCACTCACCTCAGCTCCTGCCGCTCCTTCATCCAGGCGGCCAGCACCTGCCGAGACTCGGCATCCTGGTAGGTCTGGGGGAGACAAGGGGTGCTCTGGGTGTGTGCGGCCAGGCAGCGGCCCCCCACCTCCCTGCAGACGTCCAGCTGCCCCCGCACCTGCATACGCTCCAGTAGCCCCGTGAGTGCCTGCTGCCACGTCAGCGAGTGCATGTACTGCTCCGTGTTGATGATGCGGATCTCTCGCTCCAGCTCAGGGATAATGGCACCTGTGCGCCAGCCGTGACGCAGCATGAGATCCTGGGGGGCAGGGTGCAGGGTAAGCAGGGCTCAGTGCCGGCCAGGAGGTCCCCCTCCCCTCCCCACTGCGACCCATCCCCGCCTCCCGCCCTCACCGCCAGGTCACTGTAGAGGTGGTCTCCGAAGTAGAGCACACGGGGGCCTCGCCATTCCGTCAGACGCAGGAAGTCAAACAGGTTTCCCTGGGAAGAGATTGGGGGTGGGCGGGGGAGACCGGGCTAAGCCCAGTGTGCCGAAGGGGCTCCCCCAGGGTAATTCTCCACCAGTCTTCCCAAATCCCTAATCCCCAGAGGCAGCAAGGCCCCTCTAGCCGGATGCTGGGCTGCCCTTTCCCGTGGCCTCGCTGTCCCCTCCAGGCTCCGGAAGGGGGTCTGCCTGGGGCAGGAAGGTCTCCTATAGGCCTGGCCCTCCCCTCCCCGTGCCCTCACACCCACCCAAGCTAGGAATTGAGTTCACTCTTTGTGGGAAACAAACTGCAGCAGTGACCCCATGGCCCTGAAGCAAGCAGGCCACCTCAGCCTGAGCCCAGAGGGACCCAGCAGACCAATGGCAGTCCTCACTGTGAGGCCGCCTGCCCCTCCTGCGCCAAAGCTGGAGAGATGAAAACAGCCAGGCTCAAGCACAGCAGAGGAAGCTGGCAGGGGAGCAGAAACCGGGGCAGGGGTGGCGGGGGGGCACAGAGCAGGAGGTACAGCAGCCTCCACAGGGCAGGCACCCACAGCCCAGAAGTGAGAATATACACCCAGCAAAAAGGAGTTACTAGAGGCAGTCTGCGGGCATGAGAGGCCTGGGGAGGTGACAGCCGTGGGGGAAACAGGTAGCTGTGAAGGGCTTAATGGTTGAAATAAGCTCAAGCAGAGGAGGTGAGGAGCAGGAGGGAAGTACGAGCGGGCGGGGCGCTGAGGACGTGCCAAGACGACGAGAACCACGCACACAATGAAATTTCAGAACACCAGGCATACAGAAGTCTAAAGCCTGCCAGAGAAGAAAAATCAGTTCCCCACAAAGACGTGTGACCCTCCTCAGGCTCAGCCAGGATGCCAAGACAACAGGGAGCATCAGCCTCAGAGCCGAGGGGTAAAGCTGGTGCCCAAGGGGGCCACCGACAGTTGGGGGCCAGCAGGGTGGAAGGCCGAGCGGTTGGCAGGGGTGAAGGGCTGGGACCTTGGCACTGGGCGGCCCGAGGCTGCTCCCTGTGGCTGTCACTGGCCCGACTGCTGGCTTCTTCCCTGCCCCCAGCTTCTGGACCCTCCATCTCCAAGAAGCCCAGCTCAGCCAGGATTTCCGCATTCCACCCAGAGCCAAGTGCCTTAATCACCTCCTGCTCACAGCCACCTGACACTTCCCCACCAAGCACAAGGCCCTTCTCACCCTCCTAGCCAGCCAGAAAAGGGGTCTCCTCCGAGGCCTGTGCCAGCGCCCCCACCAGCCCAACGCAGGGGCCCCAACCAGGCTCATCTGGCTGCAGCGGAGTGCTCAGCCCGAGGCAAAAGCAGGGCCATTTACTGGGCACTTGGCGAATGCCCCAACAACCTAAGAGCTTTACACCACCACTCAAGTAGAGTATTATACCTCTTTTACAGACGAGGAAAGCACAGCACAGAGAGGCCAAGCAATTGGGCCAGGCCCTGGGAGCCACTTCCTGTGAGGGGACAGAGCCACAACAGAGGTGTGGTGGCTGGTCAGGGCCCAAGAGGCCGTGCGGCAGCCCCGCCACAGCCTGGGGCCGTGGCTGGGCCCTGGGGTCCCTACCAGGTACAACTCCCACCTAGATGGCTCTCACCTGACGATAGATCTTGCCCTTTTCCAGGCGGGTGATACGGTCCCAATGCAGTGAGCCCTTCTCATCAAGTTTTCTGAAAGGCCTAGGGTGGGTTGAAAGGCCTAGGGTGGGGTTAAAGGGCCTGATTTCCAGTCTGTGGCAGGACCACAGGCTGGACACCTCCCACTCTGCAAAGGCCCACCTGCTCACCTGCCCATCAGCAAGGGGGTGCCCCCACCCCAGGCACACAGGGCGGCAAGCAGAGGCCAGTCCCCACTCCCTGGGCCCATCGCCCCTGCCAGGCCCATACTTGCGCCGGTCGGTGAAGAAGCTGGGCTTGTCTGCCTGGACGATGACCACGTCGAAGAGTTGGCGCCAGTTGGCACCCACCATGTGCCGCATCCCCTTGTCCCTGGTGGGACAGAGTGGGACAGGTGGCAGGTGTCTAAGGGAGGCTCCAGGCCTGCCCACCCCAACTCAGGCCCCTGCCCTGCTCCCTCCTCCCACGGGTTGGGGGACACGGGGGTGCTCACACGAAGCTGAAAGGACTGTTGGTGATGAGGAACAGCTGTTTCCCGTGCGCCACCAGGCGGCTCAGAACGGCGAATGTCTCATCCCCTCGCAGGATGTACTTCTCTAATGGGGGGAGGTGGGAGCTTGTGAGGGCCAGCCCTGCACCCTGCCCGGACAGGCCGCAGCAGGGCAACCATCCCCCCTTACCCATGTCCCGCTCGATCCACTGGTACATAAGGCCCTTCACGTGCACATCTCGAATGGCGTCCTGGGGGCAGTGGAGGGACAGTGAGGCCACAGTGGAGCCCACGAGGACCTGCCCTGCTGTGGCTGGACTTCACCTTCCCTGCCACACTGGGAGGCAGGCCTAGCGCCCTCACCGTCACATCCTTATAGAGGTGTGCTTGGTCAAACTCCAGGCCATGGCCCAGGAAGTGGTCCACCACGCAGGAGAGCAGTGCCATCTCTGGCAGCGAGAAGATGTCCATGAACTGCTTGATGGAAGGACCCTGAGGAAGGACCACTGACTCAGCAAGCCCCAGCTCCGGAGACCCAAGAGCTCCAAATATGTCTTGGGACACTGGTGGAGGGGCACAGCCTGTGGGTCAGGGCTGGCGCACCAGGGTGTGGGCACTGCCTCCCAGGGAGCCAGCACCCGCTGTGAGGTCATGGAGCTGGCTGCCCTGGGCAGTGGCAGACGGAGCGAGTACCTTGCCATAGAAGCCACTCATCTGGTACAGTGGGATGTGCTGGGTGCCCCCATATAGGTCGATCACCTCTTCGTCTGGTACAGGCTGAAGGCCCCTGGGTGGATGCAGAGATCACCAGTCCGAAGTGGTCCTGAACCCGGGCCACGGTGTAGGGTGGGGGACGGTGGGGTGATGCAGGACAGTGTGGACCTGGAGCAGCAGGCTGGGGTGCGGTCAGGGCAAGGTTAGCACTGACCTGTAGGCTGTCCCCAGTTGCACATAATGGAAGGCGTCAATCTTCATCAGAAGACTCTGAGGGCACCAAGGGAGTAAGATGGGCAATGAAGGAGTTTGCCATTAGCTCTGAGCCAGCCTTTGCTAGCCCCCATGCCGAAGCCCCAGTTGGATGGTACCAAGGGTATCATGTGCACGCCAAGAGGAAGCTACAGCTTTGAGGCCAAGGGAGTAGAAAGATGAGCACCGCCCCCGCCCGCGTAGGAGACGGGCAGCTAAGGAAGTAGTTCTGATATACATCCAGTCAGGAGGGGCCAGGGAGTCAGTGGTCTAGCCACTCACCTTCTGAATATCATAGTGGAGGCCACGGATGGCAAAGCTGGGGTTGTAGTCATACTTTCGAATCCCCTCCGGGTACTGTCAGGGGAAATCAGGTCAGGCCTGAGCCAGCAGTACTGACAGACCTGCTGGCTGGGCAGCTGCCTCAGGGGATCAATTCAGCCACCCATCCAGGGGCGCCCCATGATCCGGCCTGGGACCCCTACCTGTCTGGCCTCACCTTGTAGTGCTCAATCAGGATGTCACGGGCGGCAGTGAAGATCTCTGGGTGCAGCGTGTCTGCATACTGGGCCAGGGTGTAGTCATAGTCGAAGCCGTAGACCTCGACATCACGCAGGCTGATCTCGTTGTTGGCATAGATGGCCGCTGGGTTCAGGAGACTGCAGACCTCAGGAGGCAGGAGGTCTAGAGGAAGGAGGTATAAGTATAATGAGGATGATCAGGAAACACCCTAAAATGGTACTCTTAACTCAATGCAGCATTAGGTCAAACTGAGGCTCAGTGAAAAGTCACTCGCCCAGGGTCACATGGGTGGGGTAAGGACCCTATGGGTCCTGGATTATACCACCGCCTGCAGCCTACCAGTTGCTCTGAGCCATGCCTCCTCCAGACTCTCATAAGCCCCATGGGACACCTGGCTATGCTCTGACACTTTCCACCTTGCCTGAAGCTGGGGTTGGGACTTAGGAACATTATCAAGGTGAGGGGTACTGGGTAGCTCCGCTGCTGCTCAGGGCCCCAGCCACAGGTCTCACAGTGAGGCCCCTCTAATCAGATTTCAGCTGCCCACCAGTCCACGTAATGACATTCACTGCCCCTGGGACCAAGCAGGACCCTGTGGGGCTCCTGGGTACAGAAGCCTTTCTGTCCCCCACTCCAGCCTCCATGACCTTCCCTGGGTTCCAAAGGGCAGATTTGAACAGCTGCTAGTAGGGAAGGGAAAGGATGGGGAGACAAGGGAGGAGCAGCCAAGAAACAACCTGAGGCAAGATTTGAGGAACCAGAGAAGCTCATCAAGATTAGGAGACCAGGGCTTCCCTGGTGGCACAGTGGTTAAGAATTCGCCTGCCGATGCAGGGGACATGGATTCATGCCCTGGTCCGGGAAGATCCCACATGCCGCGGAGCAGCTGGGCCCGTGAGCCATGGCTGCTGGGCCTGCGCGTCCGGAGCCTGTGCTCCGCAATGGGAGAGGCCACAACAGTGAGAGGCCCGCGTACCGCAAAAAAAAAAAAAACCTGCCTCTTGGGACTTCCCTGGTGGTGCAGTGGTTAAGAATCCACCCGCCAATGCAGGAGACACGACTTCGATCCCTGGTCTGGGAAGATCCCACATGCCACGGAGCAACTAAGCCCATGCACCACAACTACTGAAGCCTGCGTGCCTGGAGCCCTTGCTCCACAAGAGAAGCCACCACAATGAGAAGCCCAGCGCACTGCAACAAAGAGTAGCCCCCCTGCTCACCACGACTAGAGAAAGCCCGCGCACAGTAACGAAGATCCAACGCAGCCAAAAAAAAAAAAAAAAAAGAATCTGCCTGCCAATGCAGGGGATACGGGTTTGAGCCCTGGTCCGGGAAGATCCCACATGCCATGGAGCAACTAAGCCCGTGCGCCACAACTACTGAAGCCCACGTGCCTAGAGCCTGTGCTCCACAACAAGAGAAGCCACTGCAATGAGAAGCCTGCGCACCACAACGAAGAGTAGCCCCAGCTCGACGCAACTAAAGAAAGCCCACGCGCAGCAATGAAGACCCAGTGCAGCCCAAAATAAATAAATTAAAAAAAGAAAAAAAAAAGATTAGGAGACCACAAGATTAAAGGAGTGCAGACCCTGCACACACCCTAATCTTATCAGCAACTCCACCCTTGAACGACTGCTATAAAAACTCCTCACCAATTCCTCCCCGGTTGGCAGACAGTTTTTGGGCGCAGGAGCCTGTCCCCCTTTGCCTGCCAAAGCAATAAAGCTATTCTCTTCTACTTCACCCAAAACTCTGTCTCCAAGATTCGATTTGGCACTGGTGCAGGGAGGCTGAGTTTTTAGCATCAAATTTGGCACCCAACATGGGGCTGACTCGTGGGCAGTCCTGGGGCGGGTGCGGGGGGCGGGGGTGGTTCCCTGGCTTGACTGGATGCTCCAAGATTTTCTCCATGCCAGCCTCATTCAAGAGTGGAGGGCTGAAGAATTCCTTTAGAGACCAGATCACCTGGGACCCTTGTCTGGGAAGGCTGAGCCCCAGTCATACCCCATCGGCCATCCTGGCAGCTGGAACTCCGAGGCGGGACGAGACAGTGGAAGAGTGGTCCTGCTAGGGACCACCCTAGCAGCTGCCCAGCTGCCGAGGTCATCTTTGCCTTGAGGATGTTCCTCTCTTCCTCCTGCCTGGACCACCCTGGACTTCCTACTCCAAGGAATTATTTTGAGGAAGCATAAAAGTAGCATTTGGGATGTCACAACACCTCGGCTAGCATTTGGGGAAGTCCCCCAGCGTGTACTCTGTGGCCACTTTGACCCTGTCCGTTTGGGGGAACCTTGGTTCCCATTTGGGGGATTCTCCATTCCAGGAAATCCCATTTGAGAGGCGTGCCACTTGGGCAGAGATGGGCTAAGTGGGACTTGGAAGCCCATTTCGTTTTGGTTTCTGTTTGGGTTTTTGGTTTCTTTGGTTTGAGGCTTCTGTTGCTGGCTAGGATTTTGGTTTGTTCTTGGTCTGAGCGTGAGTGTTCTTTCAATCAAACATGGGAAGTGCTTCTTCTTCGAGTCCATCTGATAGTCCCCTGGGGAAAATTCTGGCAGACTGGTCAACCTATAGCTATCAACCTATGACTAAAAAGAATGAGATTCTATTATAATTCTGTTTGGCCAATGTACATTCTTAAAAGTAAGGAGAAGTGGCCTTTGTGTGGTAGCCTAAATTATTATTCTATTCTTCAGCTAGAATCCTTTTGTCACAGGAATGGAAAGGCTGGGAATTCTCTCCACTCCAGGCTCTCCAAGAGCCAACTCTGGGTTTGTTCTTTTTCAAGAACTGAGCCAAACTGTTTGGAAACCTTTGTCTGGGAGTGGAAGCAGAATTTTTAAACTACACCTCCTCTAATTATCTGTGTGGCCATAGCTGATCTGTCGTCTGTTCTTTTATGTGTATTGTTTTGGGGTGAGCCACTCTGGCTTGCGCAGGGTGGGAAGATTCTACCTGCTCATTGTGGGCCACTTTGAATTCTCTGTCCGGGAGTGGAAATGGAATCTTTGGGCTACGCCTTGTCTGATCTTTTGTTTGTGGGACCATGTTTGTTGTTTGTATGTGTGTGTGTGTCAGTACTTGCACTGACTGGTTGAGACATCTTTTGTGAATAACAGAGCTCACGTGTGACAACATCAGTGTATCCTTCCCTATTGCGTGGGGCTTTGCCTGTGGAGGAATGTTGGTTGGGATTTTCCCTTTTGGACTAGCCTTGTTATAGGTGACCAGAGCTCTGTTCAATCTCTGTACACCCCCTAGGGTATTTTTACAAAACTAGGAGCTCTTCAGCTATGCTCCCATGAAAAGGAATTGGTATTTCTTTCCCCCTGTGCCTAGGTCCTCAGGAACACATGTTATCTAGACCATCTCTAGTTCCTGAGACTGAAGAAAAAGGGCAGGGGAAAGAAGGCCTTATTAAACTCAAGTGGAAAAACTGTGAGATCTCTGGTTCTGTCTTTATGTAGGAGCTAACTTGTAAATGAGCTCTGTTTAATTGACTTAAAAGTAAGAGCTTACAAGTTAAATCTAAATGTCTAAAAAATTGGCCAATATAAATTTTGGACCACACGATCTGGGAAATACTCAGTACTGAATTGATATCTGTTACTGAAGGTAGGTTAAGCTTGTTGGTTTAATTAATATAGACATGTATTTAGAATCATCAGTGTTAAGTAAAGCAAACGAGGTTAAGAGTTTTTAGGTAAACTCTTTATGAATAAGTATTTTAGGAATGTCTACTTAAGAATAATCTCTCCAGATGCTTGGTAACTTAAAATTGTAGAGTTGTGCTAAATTAAGTTAAATGATGGAAGTTTATTGAATAGGTAGGCCATTTCCAAGTAAAATAAGATACTGAAACATTAATTACTGAATACTGGCTTCCCTTTGCAGAGAGACTAAAGGTATGTAGGAACTAAAGGTATTTGGTGCCACCCTGTGATTCTTTATAAGAAAGCACATGTCTGGGACTTCCCTGGTGGTCCAGTGGTTAAGAGTCTACCTTCCAATGCAGGAGATGTGGGTTTGATCCCTGGTCGGGGAACTAAGATCCCACATGCTGTGGGGCAACCAACTAAGCCCACACGCTCTGGAGCCCGCATGCCACAACTAGAGAGAAGCCCCGCACGCCGCAAAGAAGAGCACGCATGCCACAACTAAGACCCGACGCAGCCATAAATAAATGAATGAAGAATATTAAAAAAAAAAGAAAGCACATGTCTTTAGAAATTATTGGTATTTATGTTTATAAATCTACAGAGTGCTGAAGACAATTCACGGTTGCTTAAGGAAAGTAGGTTGTGTGTTTTGAACAAAAGATGGTATGAGGAATGGCACTGCATTTTCCTAAGGAAAAAAAAAAGTGATTTTTGCCCTAGAGCTGGTTGATTTTGAATGGAAAAGGGGCAAAATGTTTACAGAAAGTTGTAGAAGGTCTGCAGAAAAGGAAAAGGAAATTTAGTTGGGTAAATGAATTTTGTTGGGAGTGGGCTGGGACAAGACTGGATTTGGTTTCTTCCTCTAAAGTTTTCTTGAAATACTGCTTTTGATAACAGCTTGTGAGTTCCTTTGCCTTTAAGTGATCTGTATTCACCTTTAAAATCTTTTCACTTTGGTTAAGTAAATAGCATTGTTTGGCAGTTTCTAAAAGTTCTTTTGACCTCCAGCTAACTTTGAGATGCTTCAGAGGGCCCCTGAGGCATTTCAGAGAGAAACATTTAATTAAGATTTGGTATGTAATCAGTTGTAATTCTGGTTATTGTAACCAAGTTTCTTTATCCATTACATTGTAATCAGATGTTTAACTGCATCCTTTAAGTCCTTCTGTCATTTATAGACAGTTATTGTACTCTGATGCTTTCGCAGAAGTGCTTCATCTTCAAGATTTATGCGAAGGACCTTCAGACAAATACAGGTCTCTCATAAATGTCATATCATACCACTGAGCTGGGTCTACTGCTTAAAGCACATGTACAATGCTCGTGTGACAACTGGGTATAAATGATAAAATGTATGTCCTATAAAATGTTTCCTCACTAACATACCTCTGAGCTTGTTCACAATACCTGATCAGTATTCCTCCAGTGTGGATTAACTAGGCAAATATAAAAGAGGCCTAGCATGGAGGGACATGATCTACAACCAGGTCAAACAGCTGTATCACCCCGGCATTGAGGGACAGCTATTTTGATTATCAATGCTTTCTATTGAAAGATTTGCAATCAGAGGGAAAATGATGAAAAAAATCTGCATGTATTGAGGTGTGAGGAAGTCACTGGCTTATACATGGTTTAACTTTAAAAAAAGGCCTGTTTTGTGGCCTTTCAGACACGCATTGTACATCTGCTTTGACACTGAGGAGGGGAGTGCATTTGAAAGTCAAAATGGAGTAACTATGGTAAAACGAACTGACCGTTGTGTATGTGATTTCGGACATATTTCTGTATTGTTGCAAACTTGAATTTTCTGAGCTACATCAGACTTGGGATGCCACAAGGATTTAAAAATTCCCCCACCCTCTTCAACGAGATTTTGGCTAAAGATTTACAAGGATTGCACGTGGATCAAGGTTGAGTAGAGGCCTTCCCAGCCAGAACAGAAAAAGTATTAGAAGTGACAAAAGCTCTTCTTAAGGACATTATTCCTAGGTACAGCCTTCCCTCTACTATTCAGAGTGACCATGGATCTGCTTTCATAGCAGAAATAACACAAACAGTAAATAAAGCTTTAGGTATATAATGGAAACTTCGCTCAGCATGGAGACACCGATCTATGAGAAAGGCTAAGAAGATGAATCACACCATGAAGAACTTTTGCTAAGCTATGCCAGGAAACTCATCTAAAATAGAACAAGGGCTTGCCAATTGCTCTCCTCCATATGTGGGTGGCCCCTAGAAGCAGGCGAGGGTTGAGCCCTTAAGAAATTATATACAGGCGACCATTCTTGGCTCCTAAGAGTAAAGAAAGAAAAACAGTTCATGGTTCTGGGAAAGTTGGACAGCTGCATGTAAATCAATGAAGTTAGAACACACCCTCATACCATGCACAAAAATAAACTAAAAATGGCTTAAAGACTGAAACGTAAGACATGACACCATAAAACTCCTAGAAGAGCACAGGCAAAACATTCTGACATAAATCGTACCAATGTTTTCTTAGGTCAGTCTCCCAAAACAAAAATAAACAATGGAACCTAATGAAACTTACAAGCTTTTGCACAGCAAAGGAAACCACTCAAAAAATGAAAAGACAACCTACATACGGAATGGGAGAAAATATTTGCAAATGATGAGACAGACAAGAGTTAATCTCCAAAATATACTAACAGCTCATACAACTCAACAACAAAAAAACAAACAACCCAGGGAATTCCCTGGAGGTCCAGTGGTTAGGACTGTGTACTTTCACTGCTGAGGGTGCGGGTTTCATCCCTGGTTGAGGAACTAAGATCCTGCAAGCTGCACAGTGGGGCCAAAAAAACAAACAACAACAACAAAAAAAACAAAAAAAAAGAAAAAAAAACACCAATCAAAAAACAGGCAGAAGACCATAATAGACATTTCTCCAAAGAAAACATTTAGATGGCCAGTAGGCATGTGAAAAGATGCTCAACATCACTAATTATTAGAGAAATGCAAATCAAAACTACAATGAGGTACCACTTCATACCAGTCAGAATCCCCATCATTAAAAAGTCTACAAATAACAAATGCTGGAGAGGGTGTGGAAAAAAGGGAATTCCACTCTTGGTGGGAATACAAGTTGGTGCAGCCACTATGGAAAACAGTGTGGAGGTTCCTCAGAAAACTAAAAATAGAACTACCATATGATCCAGGAATCCCGATCCTGGGCATATACCCAGACAAAACTATAATTCAAAAAGATACATGCACCCTATGTTCACAGCAGGACTATTCACAATAGCCAAGACATGGAAACAACCTAAATGTTCAACAGATGAATGGATAAAGAAGATGTGGTACACATAAAAAATGGAATACTACTCAGCCATAAAAAGAATGAAATAATGCCATTTGCAGCAAGCATGGATGCAACGAGAGATTATCATACTAAGTGAACTACGTCCGAAAGACAAATACCATATATCTGACTTACATGTGGAATCTAAAATAGGGCACAAATGAACCTATCTACAAAACAAACAGATTCACAGACAGAGAACAGACTTTTGGTTGCCAGGGGAGAGGTGGGGAGGTGGGGAGGCAGAGGGATGGACTAGGAGTTGGGGGTTACTGGATGCAACTGTTACATTTAGAATGGATGAACAGGGACTTCCCTAGCAGTCCAGTGGTTAAGACTTTGCCTTTCAATGCAGAGGGTGTGGGTTTGATCCCTGGTCAGGGAGCTAAGATCCCACATGTCTCGTGGCCAAAAACCAAAACATAAAACAGAAGCAATACTGTAACAAATTCAATAAAGACTTAAAAAAAAAATGGTCCATTTAAAAAAAAAATCTTAAAAAAACAAAAAGAATGGATAAACAACAAGGTCCTACTATATAGCACAAGGAACTATAGCCAATCTCCTGGGATAAACCATAATGGAAAGACTATAAAAAAATAATGTAGGGCTTCCCTGGTGGCACCGTGGTTAAGAATCCGCCTGCCAATGCAGGGGACACAGGTTCGAGCTCTGGTCTGGAAAGATCCCACGTGCCACGGAGCAACTAAGCCCGTGCACCACAACTACTGAGCCTGTGCTCTAGAGCCCATGAGCCACAACTACTGAAGCCCACACGCCTAGAGCCCATGCCCCGCAACAAGAGAAGCCACCACAATGAGAAGCCTGCATGCCACAACAAAGAGTAGCCCCTGCTCGCTGCAACTAGAGAAAGACCGCGCACAGCAGCGAAGACCCAATGCAGCCTAAAAAAAAAAAAAAGTATATATGTGTATAACTGAGTCACTTTTATATAACAGAAATTAGCACATGGTAAATCAACTATACTTCAAATAAATAAGTTAAGCAGTATGTACAACAGACTGGTCAATTGTTAACCGCTAAGCATGAGTTTGTGTCTCACAGGTCTCCCCCTCGCCTGGAAGCTCCCTTTCATCCCTTCAAAGCAGGAGACAGGGTGCTGCTGAAAGTGTGGAAAGAACAAGAACCTGAGCAGCAGCTTGAAGAGAAATGGAAGGGAGCCTATGATGTTCTTACCACTCATACCTCTCTGAAACTGGATGGAGTAAAACCATGGGTACATCACACTAGAGTAAGATGATCACCAGAGACTGACCAGCCACGCCTGCCTACAGCCAGCGAACAAGACTCCTAAGAAGTGGACATCTCACTCTTTGGGAAACCTTAAGTATTTGTTCCGACAAGTGTAATGAAGTTTTGTTTTCTTATTCTTTCTCATACCTTTTACTTTTCCCCACAAAACTATAGATTCATATGCTGATTCTCTTGATAATTCATAACTGCTGGATATGTGGTGAGCTTCCTATTTCCGAGTCTTCAGGGTGGACTTGGTGAGTTTTCCCCCTTACAGGGAACTGTTTGGAAACAACTGGCTACAACAGCCCAGTTCCAGACTGGGTTTCCGATTTATTCTCCTGAATTTCTAAGGAAGTGAGATCTACATCTACTAAAGATCCAGTTGTCACTCGTTTTACCTTTAACTTGGGTCTGTTGCACCAAAATGGCAGACTAAGGGATTGAGATCTTAATCATACAGGACTCCTCGGATCCAGGACTAGGAATTCAAGTATTTCTAATATTTCTTTCTTTCTGTTTCTTTAATAAATTTATTTATTTATTTTTGGCTGTGTTGGGTCTTCGTTGCAGTGTGCAGGCGTTCTCTCCTTGCAGCGAGTGGGGTCTACTCTTCATTGCAATGCACAGGCTTCTCATTGTGGTGGCTTCTCTTGTTGCGGAGCACAGGCTCTAGAGCTCAGGCTCAGTAGTTGTGGCGCACAGGCTTAGTTGCTCCGTGGCATGTGGGATCTTCCCAGGCCAGGGCTTGAACCTGTGTCCCCGGCATTGGCAGGCGGATTCTTAACCACTGCACCACCAGGGAAGCCCTCTAATATTTCTAATTCGGTATCTATGCCCCGTTTCAGCAGGAAGTTAAGATTTGGGGAAAGATAAAATTGAAGCAGGGATTAAAACCGAGTCCCTCTGCCAAGTTTATGATTAACATTTCTATCCAAAACAATTATTCCTTATCTTGTCCAACATCTGTTCTCCTCAAAACTGAGGCGTATCAAAGAAAAGGGGGGAGTGAAACCAAGCAAGACCCTGTGGGGCTCCTGGGCACAGAAGCCTTTCTGTCCCTCATTTCTTGTTTGTAGGGAACAGACTCCAGCCTCCATGACCTTCCCTGGGTTCCAAAGGGCAGATTTGAACAGCTGTTAGTCGGGAAGGGAAAGGATGGGGAGACAACGGAGCAACAGCCGAGAAACCACCTGAGGCAAGATCTGAGGAACCAGAGAAGCTCATCAAGATTAGGAGACCACCTGAGATGAGATTAAAGGAGTGCAGACCCTGCTCACACCCTAATCTTCTCAACAACCCCACCCTTGCACCATTGCTAGAAAAACTTACCAACTCCTCCTGGGTTGGGAGATAGTGTTTTGGGGCAGGAGCCTGCTGCGTCCCCCTTTGCCTGGCAAAGCAGGAAAGCTATTCTCTTCTACTTCACCTAAAACTCTGTCTCCGAGACTTGATTCAGCACTGGTGTACAGAGGCCCGAGTTTTCAGCATCACCTCTAGGCAGGGAACATTGCTAATTATGACAGGTGGGACATGTGGTAGGTTCTGGGTCATTACCCAGGCTGCTCTCCTCTGAGGATACAGTCATAGCCACCCCAATCCCCTGGCTGCTCCCTAGGGGGCTGAGGGTTCCCAGGCTTATCTGCCTTTGTTTCCCCATCTGTGCAGTGGGGGAGGTGGACGGGGAAAGGGCACGGGCTTTGAGGTCAGAGAGAGCAGACCGAGCCCTCCCTCACATGGCTGTGACCTCAGGAAAATTACCACACCTTACCTTTTGGGGCTCAGTTTCCTTGTCTCTAAAGGAGGAATAAAAATTGTACCAACCTACAAAATTAAAAAGAGGGTCATACAGAACGTGCTCTGGGCAGCATTCCCACCTGGACCCGTGGCAAATGTAGGATTAAATGGGCAATGCACCTCTGGAGCCCACATTTCCCTGTCCCCAGTTTCCCTCAAAGAAACGGGTTGCAGGGAATCAGAGGGGAGCAGGCAGGACTAGGTGCACACACAGCACACTGCCTTGCAGGGGCTCCAGGTGGCCCCGTTCCTGAGACTTCTAGCCTGTGGCTGAGGCCCAAAGAGTCCAAGCCTCCAGTGAATTAATTTTTGTCTCAGACACAAGTTGTGATCTTGAAGCAGAAGCCCTTGGCCATGGAGCAGACATTTGCCTCAGAGGTCCCTTTGGAACACAGGCTCCACACCCATCCCCTTTCCTTTGGAGACAAGTACAGAATGTGGGTGGGGGAACAGGTGTGGCTGGTTCCTCTGGTGGCCCTTAGGCCTGCAAGAGCAGCTGCTTCAGATTCGTGGGTGCAGATGGAACACTCCTCACCTGGGTGCACATGAGACACAGCTGACATCAGCTCTCTTATGAAGCTGCTTCTGAGATGTCCCTTCCCACGGTCCTGAGTTCCTGGGTGCCATCTGTGACTCTCAGCACAAAGCCCAGTAGTTCCCCAGGAGGGCAGGGGTCTGCTTGGCTGTGCAGACCTTCCTGGCACTGAGTTCTGGCCAAATCCAGGCTTTCGCCTCTGCCCTTGAGGATATTCCGAGGGATGGACAACCCTCCCAGGAACAAAGCAGGATGGGGAAGCAGCCCACAGGCCTGGCCTCCTGACCCAGCTTCTAGACTGAGAAAACCATAGCTCTGGGGGCCAGAAGGCCCCAGTTTCTTCCATAGGGCTGTGGTGGTGCATGGGGCCAGGTGAGGAGATATGCCCCCCACCTGCACCAGCCTCCCAAATTCACTGGTCTCACTGTCCAGCCCCCACCTTCCAGGCCAACTCCTCTCAATGGCAGCCATGAGACTTGTGGGGGCCATCCTCCCAGCTGCTGCAGGTGCCTTAGAGCTCACTCCAATCCCATGAGGTGATCACATTTATTCCTCCATCATCCAGAGGAAGAAACTGGAGTGCAGGGAGGTAAAGTCACTTGCTCCAAACCATCTAGCAACAGGCCATGGAACTGAGATTTGAATTCAGGTCACCCTAACTGCCTCAATCACTTTGTCCCTCCACCTAGCCTTCCAGTGTCACCACAATGAGGCTGGGGGGGGAGGGGCTGGCCTGGGGCCTGGCTCCCCAGCAAAGTTTTGCCCACAGGCATCAGCATGTCTCAATGTCCAGAATCTCCCCCAAGGAAACCCAGCCAGAAGGGGATAGTTAGGACCCAGGGGTGCAAGGCTGGTCCATCCCGGCACTCACTATGGCATCTTGGAAATGACCTTGCCCATATCACATCAAGAGGAGCTTGGGGGGGGTGTCTCTGTGAAGATCTGAAAATCCAAGTGGGCCCTGAGTGATAAAGCCCACTAGACTTCCCTATGTCTCTCCCCCACACCTACAATGCAGCCTTCTCAGGCTGCTCTACTGAGGGTCTTCTCGAGGCCCAGAGCAAAGACAGGTCCTTAAACGGCACCCCATGTATGCCCAGTCCACTGGGTGGCGGGGGGAGGCAGGGATGGTCCTGATAGAGGCCCAAGGGCTTCAAAACCACAAGTCCTCAGGGCTTATTCTGCCTTCAGCTCCTCAAAATGTGAGTCCTGTCCACCCATACTACTCCCAGGTCTCTACACAGCTGGAGTGGAAGCCCTCGTTCAGGCAGTTGGAATCTTCCAGACAGGACCACTTTGTCTTATAAGATGACAAAAGCTATATCACTCCCAGAGGGGCTCCTCCTGAAGTTGCCCCATCCATTCCTGGACTCTTTCCGAGTCAGCACCACAACCCTGTGACAGAGGCCCCAGGACTGTGTTTTCCGATGTAAGACACTGAGGGTCCGAGAGGAAGAGGCTTGCTGAGCGCCACCCAGCTGGTCAGTGATAGGGCCAAGCCCCAACCACATCTGTCTGCTAAAGAGGCAGGGCCCCAGAGACCAGAACAAATATCCAGCCCTCTGGCCTCACCAGGGTGCTCTGGGGCCTCATCTGCCAGTTTTGCAGAGGGAGAGAGGATAGAGGAGTAAGTGCCCTGGCCAAGGAAGCAGCAACCCTTCTGGATTCCAGGGGACTTGGGCGACTTGGTGTCGTTTCTCCAAACAACGCCTTCCCCTCCTGAGCTGAGAGCGCGAGACTCCAGGGCGGAATCTAGAGGCGTCCGAAGAGTCTACTCGGCATCTTTTGAGTCAGGAATCTCTAGGAGCCCGCTTCGGCCAGCGCCGCCGGCTGGCTGGCTTTGTCCGCAGTACTCCCGCCCCAACTAAAGGCCCCGAAGAGAACAAGGGGTTGGGGGCGTTTCCGCTTCGGCCTCCCAACAGGCGGGACCCTGAGGAAAGACGGCGGGGCCCGCCTTCCGGCGGCCGCTACAGGAACCCCGAGCTCCTGAATACTGAGCGGAGGAACAAACCGCGCACCCGCCCGCCTCCGGGAGTCCCCAGAAGCCCCCAGGACCCTCCGCCGGAGTCCCTCCCGAAGAGTTGCCCGGCCTTAGGGCTCTGGGGCCCTGGCGAGCCCCACCACGGCGCTCCCCCCGAGGAGCGGCGCCCGGGACGACTCGGGAGCGGTACCCTGGAACTCGGTCCGTCGGTCCGTCGGCCAGGCTCGCGTGTGCCGCCGAGAGGGCTACACGCCCGGCGCTCCTCCCGCTCGGGCTCACCTACCGTGCACCAGTCTCCGCATGTCCTGGTATCGAGCCCACAGGTGTGCGCTGGGCTCGGCGCCGCCGGCGGGCGCCGAGCGCGGGGCGCCGGGGCAGTGGGCGCCGGGACCCGGAGGGCCGCAACCAGGACAGGAGGGCGAGGACGAGGCGGCTCGCGGCCCGCCGTGGTCTCGGCGCGGCAGGCAGCGCCGAGCGGCCGCCCGCAGCCCCACACCCGCCATGCCCGCTGCGCGCCGCCCGCGCTGCCTTCAGCCCTCCGGCCCGTCCGCCGCCCTCCTACTGCGCGCCCGCCACCGTGGCCGCGTGCTCCTCACAGCGGCCGGCCAATGGGCGCGGCGCGCGGAGCCCGACTGCCAATGGGAGCGTCCCTATGTCCGGGGGGCGGGAGGTCCCGGACGGGGCGGGGCGGGCTCCCCGACCCCCTCCCCCAGTCTCCGGAGCGGCCCAGGAGGACTCTGCGCCCCTTCGGAATCTACGGTGGCGATGGCGGCTCCTTCTTTCCTCCCCTAGGGAGGCAAGCGGGCCTAAGAAAGGCCGTCCCCGCGAGGCTCCGGACGGCCAGGGCTCGGAGGGGAAAGGGCCAGAGCGCGGCGGGTCCACCCCGGCCCCCCGGTCCTCTGTCTCCCCCTCTGCTCCCGGGGCCTCCCGCCCCTTCCCCCACCTCCTGTCCTTCTGACCTCAGATCCTCTGCCCCTTCCCCCAGTCCTGCAGCGGGGGTCCTGTTCCCTGCCCCTCGCCCCTGCCGGTTCTGCCCGCGGACCAGAGACCGGCCCGTTTCACTCACGTCTCTGGCGGATAGAGTCCTTCCCGCGCGCTCCCCGCTGCCAGCCCCACGCTGGGTGAGACCTCGGGACCGCAGCGCAGCCGACGTCCGCTGAAGCAGACGTCGCTCCCTCTTTGTGCCTTACACAGATGACCTCTGTTAACTTGGAGCGAGGTGGTGGGCTAGGGGTCACTGTGCTTGCCTGGTTCCTACCTCAGCAAATGGCCGCACCGAACCGCTCCATTCCTCGCTTCCCCACGCGGGACTCTCTAGCTCTTCTAGCAATATCACCAGGATTTACAACGAAATTCCTCTTTCCTGCTGGGAACCACTCTCCACCCGCGTGTATTCCACACAGATCCATTTTCTAAGTCCACATGCGCATGTGCTCTGGGCCTTCAGCAGGCCGACCCTGCACCCGTGGGCCTTGTCGGTGGAGAGCTGGCTAGCTAGACACTGTTTCTGTGGGATGCTCCCCGCGGTGTCCTCGCCGGGTCTAAGGGTGTACATTCCAATATTCACTGCACCTTGGCTGAGGACCTACAGTGTGCCAACCCCTGGGCCAAGTGCTGGCACAGGATGGAGGCCATAGGTGGGCCCGTGGGTGGGCGGCTGCCCTCCCCACTCCCAGGGCCCCAGTGAGCTAAGTGTGCGCTGGGGGCTTAGCCATATGTAAGCCTTGTCTGGGCGGGAGATGGGTGCTCTGTGGTGTCCAGCCCGCAGAGCCACCAAGAGAAGCCAGAGTGAGCACCAAGCCAGTTGTGTGTGCGTGGTTGGGTGGGGTTGGCTCCGGGAGAAGGCAGGTTATCCAGGTTATCCAAGCTGCAGCTTGGGCCTGGCAGCTCAGCGGCGGACCCTACTACCCTTTTCAGAGGCGCTGCTTGATCTCTCTTCTTTCTTCTTGTACATTTTGTGTCCACATTACCAAACTCTCTTATTGGTTCTAAGTTTTCATTTGACTTTCTTAGATTGTCTAATAGTCCGGGAATAACGGAAAGTGCCCCATACAGGATAGCTTTTCTTAATTTTATGGTTGTTTGTCTCAGATGCTTACTTAGACTTTTCTTGTGATAATGATAGTTAGCTTTCAACAATGCACCTTATTTTTAGAAGCCTAGGCATCAGTCTCGATCTCGAAATAAATGAAAGGCGTTGCGTAATTGCATTTTAGAGCATGGTGCACTACCCGTTTAGTAGTCCATCATAGAGGGTCATCACTTCTACTAGGACTTTAAGAAAAAAGATGGCGGTGGCAGAGTAGGGGGCGCGGCCGCCAACTCCGAATACCAGCTTGCAAAGGGGAGGCCGGGAGGCGGGGCCGGACCGACGCCACGTGGGAGGCCCCGCCCCTTGGCCCGCCCTGCCTCTGGAGCAGAGGAGTCTGCGCCAGCTGGTTTAGGCCTTACTGAGCACGCGCACTCCGCCGCATTCTGATTGGCGGACCCACGCAGCCCACCGCACTCAGATTGGTGGAGCCGCTCCACATTCTGGGTCCCGAGCTCAGCGCTGCTCCTTACCCGTTCCGCTCCTCACCTCCTTGGAGGTGGCCCAGGGCCGGGATCGCACGGCCACCTGGCCGCCGGACTCAGCAAGGACGGGCAGGACGGCTTCGGCTTCATCCGGGAGCTCCAGTCCAGGGGCTGGGACAGCTCCCGTCGCTCTTCGTTCCGCCGTACCCTTCTCCACGACAGCGGTCCGGCATGTTTTCCAGGGCCCAGGTGAGGCGGGTTCTGCAGCGGGTGCCCGGGAAGCAGCGACTCGGCGTCTACAGGTTCCTGCCCTTCTTTTTTGTCCTGGGAGGAACGATGGAGTGGATCATGATTAAAGTGCGCGTGGGCCAGGAGACCTTCTGTAAGTGGGGGTGCAGCAGCCTCTGTTTCATTTCAGGCAGGCGGGAGGCGGCGAGGGAGCCGTTTTCCTGGGGGCTGTTCTCAGCTTGTAGACCTCTCATTCCGCTCAGCGCTGAGCTGCTTTTACCCTGGTCAGA
This sequence comes from Aethalodelphis obliquidens, assembly GCF_003676395.1. Lineage (NCBI taxonomy): Eukaryota > Metazoa > Chordata > Mammalia > Artiodactyla > Delphinidae > Aethalodelphis > Aethalodelphis obliquidens. The sequence goes on from NW_020837966.1 coordinate 1,791,463, forward strand.
AGGGCGAGTGCGGTTCCCTTCGTTGGGCGGTGGAGATCCGCCTGCGCTCTCCTGTAAGCGGGGCGACAAAGGCACATTGGTATCCGATCTTGAGACCTTCCCTGCACTTTGAGAGGAGGGCACGTGACTCCACTCAGGACGCCCTCCTTTCAAGCCTGCCCTTCGGCCATGCCGGTGACACTTTTCGGGCCTAAGGAATAGACTTCTCACAGCACCTAGAGGCGGGTGGGATCTTGAGGATTCATGGAAGTTCCTAACTGGCCAGTCCAAACCCTAGAGAGAACTTGGTTGGCCCGGCTTAGCTAAATACTACTGTCTTTACTGGCCAGAGTCATTGGTACCAATGCCCAGCACTACAAAAAGTGTGTCTGGCATTGCTTTGCTGAGCACTAGCCTGGACAGGCTAGTTCCTCTTCCAGGAAGACTTCCCTAACCCCTAGGCCCTTTCTGCTTTCTCCCTCTCCAGAAACACAATCACTTGTGAATCACCAACCCTCATTTTTTTTAAAAAAAGTGCTTTCTAAAGATATTTAATCCTCCTGTGTTCACCCATTCCTTCATATTTAATGAGCACTGATGAGAGGATGTAAGGCGGAGGGCCCCCACACCAGAAGAGCACTAATGGGAGAGACAGATCATACAGTTACTATTAAGTGTGATCACTGCTGTGGGGGGAAAGTTGGGGGAGCATGGGAGTCCTGGGTGGGGCACCTGAATTGGACTAGGTGGTGCAGGGAAGGCTTCCTGGAGGAGTTACCATGTCAGGTAGGGTCCGAAGATTGAGTAGGTGTCAGCCAGAAGAGGGAAACGTTTATGGACTTGAAAGTGTCTTCTGCCAGTGGTAAGAGCAAACCTTGGGGCCTTGGTGTGAAAGTATGCTGCTGTGTTTCAGGGACTGAAGCAGGTGAGCAGAGTGAGGGATGACGTGGTTAGAAAGGTGCCTGGGCAGGGCCACAAAGGGACTGGAGAACCAACAGTGTATCCCAAAGGGCTGAAGAGTTTTAAGCCGCAGCTGGTGAACATATGTGGAGAATGCTTTCTTGTGGAGGGCGGATTGACAGGAACACTTAGGCTGTGTGGTTGTCCAGATTTGAGATGGTGGCCTGGACTAGGGTGAGATGCCAAGAAGTGGGCGGAGTTGAGAGACACCCCAGAGGTAGTACTGACAAGGGCTTGGTGATTGACTGGACTCAGGAAATGAGGAGTGGCGGCTTCTGGTAGGGCAGCTGGAGCAGGGGGAACACAGGCAGGACAGTCCTGGGCTCCATTTTGGACGTGCTGAGGGGGGAGATGGTTATACAGAACTGAAGCTCAGAAGGCAGATCTGGGCCTCAGATCTAGGTTTGTGGGTCACTCACAAGCTGATTGTGATGAAAGGGTTTAAACCCCAACATTTTAAGGGTGACTGAGAGTGACCAGAGAGGCAAGAAGGGAAACATGAAGGGCTTGTTATCACAGAAGACAGGAGGTTCAGGAAGTTCAACTAAGTGAATGGGAGGTAAGCCCCCTCTCCCCTACCAGGAGAGACTTGAAATATGCAAGTACTGATCAGAAAAGAGAGGGTGGAGAGAGGCTGGAGATACCTTGGCCCTTGAGAAGGTGGGAGAGGATGGGACCAGAGCAGGGCAAGGAGTAGCCCTTGGAAGTCAGCTGGAAGAGTTCTTTACTGATGACTTTTCTCTGCGAAGAAAGAGTTCATGGCCATTTCGGGGTGGGTAAAGTAGGGTCAGGGCCATGGCTGAAGAAACAGGACTGCCAGGCATCACAGTGGACCCAGTTAGATGCAACAGTTGGGCCCACAGTGCAAAGCAAGCAGAATGAGGCATGGAGAAGTAAGTTGGATTAATCTGTAGTTTGGGTTTTGAAGGTATATCAAGAAGTTGATATTGATGAGAGGGAATTTCAGCTGATCTGGGCAGGAAGAGAGGACAAGGGCCTGAGGAAGTTGGTGAAGGTCCAAGGACAGAAAGGTAGTAGAGGTTGTGGTCAGAGCAGAATGAACTTATTGCTTCAGAGGAACACTGCAAGCAGATGGTAGAAGTTGAGAAGTAAGGAAGATGAAGGGGGCTGGTGCTTCATCTCTGTTGGGGGTGGTGTTGCCTGGGAAGATGGCACAGGACAGGGTCAAGGAACCTGAACTAGATGCCAGCATTTTCAGAGACTGAAGGGGAGTGATGGACAGCAGGTACCAGTGCAGAGAAGATGGTGGCAAATGGCATAGGACCCAGAGGAAGAAGGTGGAGAATCAGTAGTAGTCTGGAAAAGCAGCAGCTGAGAACAAGGAGACTGCCCTCATCTCCCAGCCCTCAGTTCCTGGGTGTGGCAGAGGGAGCAGCAGAGAGCTATAGGGCCAGAAGTGCCTCTGCAGGGCCAGTTAAGAAGGATGATTTCAGAGAGAAGTGAAATTGCTAAGGGCTGTGCTGGGACATGACACTATCTTTGAAGACACTGACTCTGACCCTGCTATTGATATTGAGAGTTCCTTTAACATAGTGCTCATTTAAATCAAATCTTGTTTTAAGTTTATTCTGGCATTGAGTTAAGCCTTAATGTTGATATTCAGGTGACAGATCTAGATTATTGGTTAAATTACTCAGATATGTATTTTTAATTCCTTAGTCTCTTGAAAATCTAAATAAAATCTTTGTTTGATACAGACGATGTCTACCGTAGAAAAGCCTCAGAAAGGCAGTATCAGAGAAGGCTGGAAGATGCATCAGAGACTGAACTTCAGCGGTCAATAAAGTGAATATGAAACTTTACTACTGGTTTCAACTCCTTTAAAGATGTACTTTTCGGGTCTCTTGTTCTTACATAGAACTGCCTTTACAAAGAACTTTTATAGTTTTCCTGTCTCTGCTTGAATACTTCCCAAGTCACTGATGGACAGCACTTGTGGGAAAATTATTTCCTACTAAAACACACCTACCCATTGAATCTAGTCCATGAAATATTTCTAAACAATTCAAGGATCAATCAGGATGCTTTTCAGTGTAGCCTGAATTGTTTGTGAAGTCCTTTGTTTTAGGCAACAAGGGATAACCTTATTTAGTTTTTTGCAGAATTCAGACTTACTATGAATAAAAGTTATCTACTGTAGGATCATTTAAACGATTATTATGCAGACGACATTTCTGCTAGCTACCAATTTGTAAACATTTTGTTAGAATGTGACCATATGTTATTCATGTTAAGTGCTCTTGTGAACACAGACAACCCCTTTCCTTGCTTGGCTCCACTAACATACAAGGGCTGGACCTCCATGAGGACTGGGGAGCAACACGTTTCACTCCCCTCTGAGATGAAGATGTTGCTTTCATCCAGCTGCTAAAGATAAAGACACTGCTCCTTCCCAAAGAAAGTGAATCTTCACAGCATAAAGCAACCATAGACTTGAGCTAAATCAGAGGCTCAGTCTATAGGGAGAGATTTTCCAATCTGACCCAGAATAAGTTTGGATCAGTTGGTAGAAAAAGCAAAGGCATCTTTCCATGTTTGGATAACCATATCCAACATCTTTTCAAACAAGAAAATATATACATATTAAATAAGACTAAGTTTCAAAATAGTTTCTAACTATTGCTCATGAATAAAGAAGCAGATGCTTAAGGCCACAGGGTATCCTCAAGTTAATGATATCTGCCACAAATTGTTCTAAGGGATTTTTTTTTTTCTAATTTAAGTCAGTCCATTTATGTTAGAACCAATCCAGTATAATTAAGGAGCCACTGACTACTCAGATCTCATTAAAGCACTAATGAGTCACTGCTCAGAGGTGGCTTGAGTATGAAGACCAGTGATGACCAACAGCACCAGGGAGAGGAAGGTAGTTCTCATGTGCGCTTTTGTTACCTCAGGCATTTCTGGTGACCCTAAACCTCATAGTTACTTTTAGTGACTAGACTGCTGCATAATGAATTTAAATTGTGGCCTTAACTCCCATTTGTTCCCCCAACCTGTTTTAGAAGTTTAATATTTTGTACCTATGTAAAGAGCATATGTAACATACATACCTTTTACAAAGAATAGTTGTAAATGCTACTAAAACCATCAGCTAACTTCTGTTGTCTGCTGTGGTTTCCTTCCCTGGCCTATCCTGCTGTCTCCATCCCAGGGAGAATCTCTAGTCTGAAATTTGTGCTAAACTTCCCTAGAGTTTTCTTCATCTTTCTAAAATATATGTATTGGAGTGCCAATTTATTTAAGACAACGAAGCTTTGAAGACAACACAACAATGTCTGACTTCAAGGCAAGCAGACTAGCAAAGCAATTAAAATTGAAGATACTTTCAAAGCATATTAATTTGGATGCTGCAGAACTAATTTTTGTTAACCAAGGTGCAAGCTTTTTAACTTTACCTCAATTTTTTAACAGTTCTACTAAGGAATATAACTCTATCCCACTTATCAGACACTAGGATTATTTGAGGGAACTTAAATAATTTAAACAGCAATGCTCTCATAAGCTGCTTACAGAACTGCAGTGCCCCCTACTGTGAACTACAAGGCAAACAATTTAATAACTTGAATTTCAAAAACAACAATACTTCAGAATGACAAAAATCTAATTAGCATTTATTGCTAGAAGTCTACCTCCACTGGGGTGTTAGACAAAGAACATGGGCTTTGGAGCTTCATTTTATCATCTGAATGGATAGGGAAAGTATTGGGTTGACCAAAAAGTTCATTCGGTTTTTCCCGTAAGATGGCTCTAGTAGCACTTAGCTGTCTTTAACTTCATTCGCAACAATTTTGCTAGACTGTATTGTGACAGGTCTCATATCAGCGTGCATTAAAAAAAAAAAATCAAAATTGAATTTTTGTGCAGCCATTTCAATATTGAAGATGGAAGCAACATTTTCTGCGTATTATGCTTTATTTTTTTAATATAAATTTTATTTTTGGCTGCGTTGGGTCTTTGTTCCTGCACGTGGGCTCTCTCTAGCTGTGGACAGTGGGGGCTACTCTTCGTTGCGATGTGAGGGCTTCTCCTTGCAGTGGCTTCTCATGTTGCAGAGCACGGGCTCTAGGCGCATGGGCTTCAGTTAGTTGTGGCTCATGGGCTCTAGAGCGCAGGCTCAGTAGTTGTGGTGCACGGGCTTAGTTGCCCCGAGGCATGTGGGATCTTCCCGGAGCAGGAATAGAACCCGTGTCCCCTGCATTGGCAGGTGGATTCCCAACCACTGGGCCACCAGGGAAGTCCCTGTGCTTTATTATTTCAAGAAAGGTAAAAACGCAACTGAAACACATAAGAAGATTTGTGCAGTGTATGGAGAAGGTGCTGTGACTGATCGAACATGTCAAAAGCGGTTAGTGAAGTTTTGTGCTGGAGATTTCCCGCTGGACAATGCTCCACGGTCAGGTAGACCTACTGAAGTTGATAGTGATCAAATCGAGACACTGAGAACAATCAACGTTATACCATGCGTGAGAGAGCCGACATACTCAAAAATATCCAAATCAAGCATTGAAAATCACCGCTTGGTTATGTTAATTGCTTTGATGTTTGGGTTCCATAATTTAAGTGAAAAAAGCCTTCTTGACTGTATTTCCGCATGCAATTCTCTACTTAAATGTAACGAGAACATTCTATTTTTAAAACAAATTGTGACAGGCGATGAAAAGTGGATACTGTACTATAATGTGGAACAGAAGAGATCGTGGGGCAAGCTAAATGAACCACCACCAACCAACCAAAGGCCGGTCTTCATCCAAAGAAGGTGATGTTGTATATACGGTGGGATTGGGAGGGAGTCCTCTATTATGAGCTCCTTCCAGAAAACAAAACGATTAATTCCAACAAGTACTGCTCCCAGTTAGACCAACTGAAAGCAGCACTCGACGAAAAGCATCCGGAATTAGTCAACAGAAAACGCATAATCTTCCATCAGGATGACGCAAGACCGCACGTTTCAATGACCAGGCAAAAAACTGTTACAGCTTGGCTGGGAAATTCTGATTCATCCGTCGTATTCACCAGATATTGCACCTGCGTATTTCCATTTATTTCGGTCTTTACAAAATTCTCTTCATGGAAAAAAATGCCAATTCTCTGGAAGACTGTAAAAGGCACCTGGAACAGTTCTTTGCTCAAAAAGATAAAAAGTTTTGGGAAGATGGAATTATGAAGTTGCCTGAAAAATGGCAGAATGTGAATATGTTGTTCAATAAAGTTCTTGGTGAAAATGAAAAATGTCTTTTATTTTTACTTAAAAACTCAAGGAACTTTTTGGCCAACCCAATACCTAAGCACAGAGTAAATACTCAATAAGGAAGGGCTATCTTTGTTCATCTAGTAGTCCTCTTTTGGAAATCTTGCCTACATCTCTGAAGTTATAACTCAATCAAATTAATCTCTTTTAGAAGTTTGGATCTCTCACGCTGAGTTACTTCTCTTAAAAAAAAATATACACTTGGACCATGGTGTTTTCCAAAACAACTTCTCTCCTAGTAAAGCAGCATCACTTCTTAGTTTTCACACACACGTATTAAATTTGGAATTTCTTGCCACATTTATATGTAAAATCCACAAGACGTGCATTCCACATCTATCTGGGGGATAGAAATAGTCTATTAATTTGTTCAGGTATGAACTTTCATTCAGCTGACCTCGCACACTTCCAAATGCAAAAGGAACAGAGTAATACTTAGCACTATTGCTCAGAGTGTTCAGCTGGAATGTTTAACTATACATCAACGATCATTCAAAATATGTTTATGAGTAGAGATGGAAGTACAGCCCTAAACTCTTAGGAGAACAGAACCACAGGGATTTGCAAAGTGATATTAGAGGAAAACGGTTGATTTTACCAACACCTTCTATTAAAAGTGTTGTCATGTTTTAAGAGATTATAAGCATGATAAAAACATACCCGGGCCACTTCTCTCTTCTGGCCACACACAGCTATTTGAAATGGATTACACTGATTTATGATACAGGACATGCTTGCCTTACCTTCCATCATCAGTAACAACTCCCTCTGCAATTTTAACTTCAACCTGCATTTCTGCCCATGCTGAAGACATGTTAGGAATCCTTGACTGCCAGTCTGAGAGGCTTGGCATGGGCATGTCAGGCTGCAGTGTGACTACATTCGGCTTCTGTGTTAATGCAGCCTAAGCCTTGGATCAGTGTCTGGACACTGACTTTTGCCTCTACCCAAGGAGCTCTCTTCCTTTAAATTGGCAGCCATATCCCTGTCAACATAAAATCAAGGCTTGCAGAAATTAAACCTACTTGAAACTAACATCTGACACAGCTTTAACAAAACAACCAAACCTGGTTAATCCAAATCACTTTGCAAACTCCATTTTTATTTGGATTAAAAAGCTTTAGATGAACAAAGATATGATACATACATATTATAAGACTAGTTATCACTTAAACCTCTTTTGATACAGAAATTAGAATAAACCAAGTTTTAATCAAGTCTGAAAATGTTTAAGTTCAAAAATCAACACCACCAATTTGGAGATTTTACACAAAGAAGAGTCCCCTCTTAATTCTTCCTCATAGGAAGAAAAGGGTGGGTTCAAAAACAAAGTAATTCAAGGCCTTTTAAATCAGTTGGCTGACATACTATTTTAAACCTATAGGTCTTTTTCCGCACATAAACAAAATTCTTTTCCACATGAACTTACATTTTGAAAACATTTAGGCCATTATACTTTCTAAGCCATATCACTACAGTTCCTAAAACTCATGGAAAAAAAAGATGTATAGTTCACATGTACCTTTTAAAGTCAGGGCTTTTTTTTTTTTCTTTTTCTTTTCTTTTTTGGAAGATGGCTGACCTCAAATCTTATATCCTAAAATATTAATTGACATTCTCCAAGTTAATATACAGAAAGACATGATTCTAAAATAAATACATAGAGCTTTTTTTTTTTTTAAAGGTAATTAGGGCCTGCCTAATGGCCCCCTGGCCCGGCTCTGCACTGCCTTAGGGAAGCCCCTGGCTGGATCTATGGTTCCTACAGCACCTCCAGACACTGAGAAGGAGCCTGGAGGAGGAGTGCTCTGGCTTCTAATGCCCCACATAGACCACAGTGAAGAGTTTTTAGAGTCTTCCCAAAGAAGTCTCTTCCAGACCTTAAAAAGGGAAATAAGACGGGTGCATGAAATAAATAAATAACTTAACCAAAATTAAATTTCAGGTTCTTTGGTGTAATTCAAGGATGTCTAGAAATAAAATAATCTGATTGTATTATACAGTCCATGATGATTCAATGGCCCAAATAACCAAGAACTGAAGATTTCTTTATCTGATTCAGTTTAACAATAAGGTACTGACATAGTACTGCAAAACATTTTTTAAAATTCAGAACTGTTTAAAATACTTGATGCAAATTGAGATCCAGTGGTTGACTTATAGGCAATTAAGTTATAAGGACCTCCTGTAATTAAAGTATCTAGATACAAGAGACTTTTTTCCATTCTAAACTCTTCTTCTGTCCCCATGATTTAGTAAGAATGGTAATTAAATATCCAGGTATTGACTCATACCAGATTAAAAGAAAAAAGTATCCTCTGAGAGTCACTCTCAATTTACAAACAGCAGTGGAAGCTCCACCACAATGGCAACCACCTTGTTACAATAAAGCAGGTTTCAAAAACACTGAGTGAAATACTGAACCATGTTTGATGCTTTCCACTTGTCTGAGCATTATATACCGCCTCCAAATGTTTTTTTCCAGAGTCATATAAGAGAGACAGGGTCATCAAACCTAAGTGTTTGGGATCTGTAATGGTCTTTTTAGTGAGCATTTTCTTAAATTATGATTTCCTTCTCCTGAAATTCAAAAGCACAAGCTGAATTTTAAAATTATTTTATAAAGTCTTAAATTTCTGGTTGAGAATTACAACCCTGAAACTTAGGAGAAAAACAAAAAAAAAAAGCCAGATCTGATGAGGAAATAAAGAATACTAAAACATACTTGCACATGCAGGCAATCCAGCCTTTTACAATTATGCTTCTGACACAGCCCATATCTGGTTAATGCACTCCCTTCCCTAAGTTAGGTTAGGTGTTATGTTTAAAAATAAATCACCTCCAGCACACCTCAATACTTTCTTCAAGATGAACTTCAATAATTTGCAATGTAGAGATTTAAAGTTTTAAATCACCTAACATGTATAGGCATAAATTGTGAATTCATTACAAAAAGATCAAAAGTACCCTTAAACTTACCTGTCAAGACTAAATATAATTCAGGGTTGTGCACATGTTCTGCAAAAATAACTGACACCATAGATGTCTAACTCAGCACAAGAAAAAGTGCTTTCTCCCTCCAGGCGTCCGGGAGCTGCATTAGCTGCAGAAGAGTGCACAGTGCTGACTTCAGATTTCTGAGTTACTAGAGCAAATGTGCCATGTCTGCCAAACATCTACAATCCAACTAACAACCTTTCACTCTACCTGGAAGAAACAGTTCTTGCAAAAGTGGCTTAAGATATTTAGGCACGTGAAACAGACACAAGTACACTCCCCTCTCTAAGATGTAAACTAGGGCCAACTTCACATTTCATTGACAACTTAAACTAATCTGTAAACTCTTGTGTGTGTTTTTTTTCATTTTGTTTGTTATTTAAAAAAAACAAAAACAAAAAACCAACCAAAAAAAACAAGAAACAGAAACCCCAAGCCAAGACAAAAAACCTTTGATGGTTTCAGCTCTATGGCAACAAGTAAAAAGATAAAACTCCAAGTCTAAATACAACCAATTATGAAACTGGTTTTAAACGAAGGAAACATATGCAAAAAAAAAATCTTTGTGTATTTGATAAAGTCAACTTAATATAACAAAAACAAATTGAAATAGCTTATTAAAAGTGTCCTTATATAAAAATGGCCTTGTGATGTACAATAAAATGCAATAAAAATGATCATCCTTTGTTCCTCCCCCCACCCCCAGTAACTAAAATGGCTACTGTTCCACAAAACTCTTTATGCTTCTATAAAAGAATCGTAATTGATGTGATTAAAGGTTTTCTAGATTGTATGCTTGGCGAATATTGAGGGTGTCTCGGAGCATCAGATCCCGAAGGCGCCAGAGGGCGTCTGCCATGGTGGTGTGGGCCCCTTTACTTTTCAGCCAGTGAGAGGGGAGTCGGCTCTCCTGTTCTTTTGACAAATGGACATCGCGTCTTCGGGCTGAAAATTAAAGTGCAGACAGAGAAATACAAATATCAGTCCTAAGGTCTGACAGATTAAAACATGAAACATTTATTATTTATTGAATATTATGAATTTTAACTCTGCAGAATACTTCCAAGCAAATTTCTTACATTGTTTTATTAGGCATCTTGGTTTTTAGAAAGCTATTTTACTTAGGTATGAGACTACCTAGCCAAGGATGTCTCGTTTTACACTTTGCAGTTTATAAATTATCTAATGTCTTTTTTTTTTAATTAATTAATTAATTAATTAATTTTTGGCTGCATTGGGTCTTCGTTGCTGCGTGCGGACTTTCTCTAGTTGCGGTGAGTGGGGGCTACTCTTCGTTGCGGTGCGCGCGCTTCTCATTGTGGTGGCTTCTCTTGTTGTGGAGCATGGGCTCTAGGCACACAGGCTTCAGTAGTCTTCAGTAGTGGCTCGCGGGCTCAGTAGTTGTGGCTCACGGGCTCTGGAGCACAGGCTCAGTAGTTGTGGCGCACAGGCTTAGCTGCTCCGCAGCATGTGGGATCTTCCCAGATCAGCGCTCGAACCCGTGTCTCCTGCGTTGGCAGGCGGATTCTTAACCACTGTGCCACCAGTGAAGTCCTAGAAATTATCTAATTTCTAACAATTACTTCACAAAACAGCTGCACAAGATAACATAATTACTAGAATGGGAATATAAAAGTTGTACAAACACCTAAAAGATCTGATCATTAATATTTAATAGTTACTCCAATATTAACAAAAATTCCTAAAAAGGTAAATGTGAAGAAAGGGAAAACCACCTACTACTCTTAAAGCAATCAAATGATCAAATTTGGCTTAGAAATGAAAAATGAACAGAAACTTCCAAAGTTCTTTCCAGAAACTAGGCAAGTTATTTTAGTAAGTACTGAAAATATGCTGAGCCTGCTGAACTAAATGAATAAACTTCATAGGTTAATAGAAACATGTCTTCCAATATTATTTTTCTTTTTTAAAAATTGAGGTGAAATAATTTTTTTTTTTTTTTTGCAGTACGCGGGCCTCTCACTGCTGTGGCCTCTCCCATTGTGGAGCACAGGCTCTGGACGCGCAGTCCCAGCGGTCATGGCTCACGGACCCAGCTGCTCCGCGGCATGTGGGATCTTCCCGGATCGGGGCATGAACCCGTGTCCCCTGTAATGGCAGGTGGACTCTCAACCACTGCACCACCAGGGAAGCCCTGAAATAATTTTTAATTTACCCAAATCCATCTATGCTATCCCCAAATGCCTGAAAAATAATTGAAAAAATTCAGAATATACTTAAGAAGATAGCATAGATATTTCTGACAAAACTAAGCTTTGAAACTCAGCAAAAAAACATTTTCAGTATGTAATGTCAATATACAAAGAAGCTCCAAACCCTTCTACTAAGTATACAATTTATTTTACTTATAAAGGCATACCTCAGGTTTGGTTCCAAATCACCACAATAAAGTGAGTTGCATGAATTTTTTGGTTACGTTTACACTATACTGTAGTCTATTAAGTATGCAATATAGCATCATGTCTAAAACAACTATGTACATACCTTAATTAAAAAAGACTACACTGCTAAAAAAATATTAACCATCATCTGAACCCTCAGCAAGTCGTAATCTTTTTATAATGGTAATATCAAAGACTGTTGATCACAGGTCACCAAAACAAATATAATAACAATGAAAAAGTTGGAAATATTGTGAAAATTACCAAAATGTGACACAGAAAAACGAAGTGAGCACATACTACTGTAAAAACGGTGCCGAAAGACTTGCTTGACACATTGCCACAAACCTTCAATTTGTAAAAAAATGCAGTATCTGAGAAGAGTAACAAAGCAAAGTGCAATAAAACAAGGTATGCCTGTATAAGAATCATGGATATTTATCCTGATATAATAGGTCCATAGCAGCGAGAGGACTTTGATAAAGCATGGATTTCGAAAAGGCTTCTTGAGGACTCTCCTTACCTGCTAGGGTCTGGTCCCACTTGCTAATGCTGTTGGACTCAGCACTGAGTCCTTCAATATATTTTAGGTAGGCCTCTGAGTGGAGAAGCCGTTGAGTCTTCGGTGGGGGAGCCACAAACATGGGTGTTGTTGGCTGCTGTATGACAGGGGGGCCGGGTGGATGTGGGCCAGGATATGGAGGTGGTGCCTGCTGCCCTGGAGGCCCCAAAACACCTACCTGAAAGAGCACAGACACATGGTGAGGGAAAAAAAATACTCAGTGCATGCTCTGAGAAAGAGGGTAACTTGAATTCTGTTGAGTCCTAGAAGATCCAACTTGGAGGCTCACCTGCTGTCCATATGGACTTCCACCTGGTGCTGGAGTCCCTACCATAGGGGCCACTCCTTGGTTCATCACACCTATAATTCAGAATTACAGGCACAATTAGAGGCTCTGGGTTGAGAAGACTGAAAACTACTGTCTGATAAGAAAGGCCATTTATAATGCAAGCCTATGATCTCTGCCCTGAGTCTTTATGGATAGGAACCCTAAGCACCCAAAACAGGATGTAGCATTCATATAGAAAATGCATGTTCTTTTGTTTTCTAGGTACTTTAAATACAAAGCTAGGACAACTTGTCAGATGTACATTAATTATTCATGGCTTAGAAATAATTTGAACCCTGCATAGAATTCTAGTATTTCCCTAGGTAAGCTACAGTCAGAATACAACTATATTTTCAAGGTATTTTTCTTTTGACAACACAGTTTCCTGCAACTGAAGCCCGTGTTTAATTTCAGCAGTAATGGCATTGCAACCAGGCTCAGCTGTATGCAATGTGTTAGGACAGCAGGGACATAAGGGAAGAGGTTTGTGCAAGTGCACATTAAATGACCTTTGTGGAGGCTGGAGGCACATTCTTGCTGTCCTCTCACAGGCCACCAGCACCTCTGGTTCTAACTGGAGTCACTAATGTTGGCAGAGAGGGGACACTGCCATTTGATAGACCAGCACTTTGAAAAGGAATCATCCGGAAACAGAGCAGCCTTGGTGCTATCACTTCAAATGCAAAATGACAAAGGGAAAGAGAAAGATTCCATGGTCCTACTATATTTGGACTTTGTATAAACTTCCCTTGGTGACTCCTCACAAACAATTTCTGTCACACAAGCAAGTTCTGTCTCATAGGTCCTAGTTGATAATAACATGATGTCTTAAATTTAGCATCTGGGGCTATTTTAATCTCAGGACCGTCCACTTCCTAGTCTCATAAAACAGAGCAATAGGTAAAGGACCCAGTTCATTAAAAACTAACAAACTACAATCAAAACCCTGGTGAGCTACTGCTTAAACCTTAAACAAGTCCAGCTGGCTGCACAGAAGGATCAACAGGAGCTAACTTCATATTCTATAGTTTCTCTGGATTCAAAATGTTGGTATTTTAACCAGGCAGAACCAACCCACTATTCTAAGGTTCAGAATTGCTAAATACCACTTCCAAGAAGTATTAGACGTTTGTAAGAGAGAACACACTAAGTGAAAACAAGCTTTCTGTTTACAAAGCAGGGATTTTTATATTCCAAGAACCCAGAAGGGTACCTGAACCACAAGAATAGAATCTTAGTGATTATTTGTGAGTGAGTGAAGAGGTTGCAGTGGGTAAGTTGCTGCTCCAGCAACATATTATTAACCCCTGTTCCCCTAGGACACTCACCCACCTTAGATTTCACAACACAGTGGGCCTCCCTGAGCTGCCTGTATCAATCTCTGCAGGGCAGCACAAAAAAATCAGCAACCAACCCCCATGTGCCCTCTGTTTACAAATGCCATGCCAGGGGGCAGCTGGTGAGAATGCAGGCTGAGTCACCAGAGGAGCTCACTGAATCTCCCTCTTCTCAAAGCCTGATCAGACGTGCGTGTGTAGATACTAAGAGGGGTTCTTCCCTGTCTCCTTATCATCAGGTGTGTTGTGCTTTCTTCAAATGCATTTAGAATCTGAAAAAGGGGCGAAGGGAGACATCTACCCCCCAATACCCGCCAAAAGACCAGCTACCTAGAGGGTACTGGCCTTCGGTGTGACTCCCGCTGAGTAGCACACGCACCTGGGAGTTAAGTCCAGCTTAGTCTCACTGCTCAGTCAGATACTCTTGCCAAGGGGAGAGGGCACAGAATTAAGGACAACTCCACCTGCCACAGGAACACACCCATTTTATGACTGACACCTGCTGCAAGAGCAACTCACACATAGTCCACCACTTCCATAATGAAGCACCCACGCCCACGAACATTTCCTCCTCTGGGTGTGTCTAGATCAAATACTTCTGTGGCGTTATGGCCATTCTCTAAGCAACACTCACATCACAAAGAGTGTTACTGAAGGCTCTAGGCCAAGCCACCAGGTTAGCTCACCCTACATACTGCTGGGCACACCCTCTGAAGCTTTGTTTGGAACTCTTTATAGCCACGGGATCGGTAGATCCAATGCTGTTGTAAGCAAATCTAAGGGTTTCTACATTTTGTCATCTGGGCCAGGCCTTTAGCTAATATTTTGGATAATGGATCAAATACTATTCCAAGTCATCTTAAGGTCACATTCCCTCCAAATAGATACCTAAGGGTCAGTTTTTTTGCATATGATGGCAATTAATATGGGAACTTGTGATTTTCCTTTCATAATAATCTTTCAAATTTGCTAATTAATTGTAAAGGAAAACTGTACCTATTTCTGGGCTCCACTTATATGTTTCTATATGACATAACTTCTGAGCTTGTTGACAGACAAACCAGTGTCTCCAGGTAGCAAGGTGGGCTATGCTGTTCTTTAAATGTTATGTCATCCTTCTTTGGGGACTCAGAAATAGAAAACTCGTTCAGGACAAATTCGTTCTCTCCCTCCTTTCTGTTGCTAGAAGGACTGACTGAAGGATTTCTACAGAGTTCTACATTAGCGACTCTGTAATTCCCTTAGAGGGGAGGGGCTGCTTGAAAAGCAAAAGATGGAGCAGGGACTCTACACAGAAGACCCTTTGAGATAAGAATTGAACCAGAAGAAGAAATGTACTCAGGAGCAAAAAGTGCTTTTTATATCAACTGGCAATTTGGGAAACTTCATTCACTGATAAAGAGAGCAGAGCATGACCTCCTAGGCTGTGTTTGGCTTTCTGAGCACGTGTCAAGTTGTTTGAGTGATTTTAGAGTATGCCTCCTGCCCCTTGATCTGCTGAGTCTAGTTTCTGTCATGTGTCCTGTGCTGCTGCTAGGCAGCCAGGTGCTCAAGGGCACAGGTGCTGAGCCACCTGCTCAATACACAGGACAGGTCCTACTGCTGACATCCCTGGGATTCTCAGTGAGGGAAGGCCTGCCCACATGGGCAGCAGGTACCTCCTGGAACAAATGGCTGAAGGAGGAAAAAGAGAATATGAAGATGAGATTAATGAGTGAAGGAGGATGAAGTTCTTACCCGGTGGTGGTATGCCCGGGAGGCCAGGCACACCTGGCGGAAGATGGTGGGGTGGAGGCCCCCCGGGGTGAAGTGGCTGCATGCTGCCCATGCTAACAAGGCCATCAACTGGGCCCTGCAAAGGTGGAAGGCCTGGCGGATAGCCACCCATCATGCCTTGAAGGACACAACAAATTTCAGACATGCATCATTAACATGCAACATGAAGTAAGTAATAACAACCCCCCCCATGCACTACTAATGAATAAAGCACCCTTAGTACTGCATGATATAACGGCAATTAGTGCAATTATTTTGTTGCAATAATGAACAAAATATAAAGTTACAAATATGAAATACATTTCTGGATGAATTAGTACTTAGTACATTATTATTTGTAGTTATTTTCCCTGTGATAAATACGCTGCATGTTTTCAGTTAAATAATAATAAAGAGGAGTTCCAGTAACAGCCTTCCCAAGGTCATGATTATTGCAAGGTGTTCAGAGACCCGTTCTGCCTACTGCGATTCTACTGAAGAGTATAAACCCCATCATTCCACTATGCCCACACTCATATGCCTATCACGGGTACACATGAGGGGAAACTGGAATGGAGGAAAATGAGGCACACAGCCCTGATCACAAAGCATGGTTCTCCAGCATGGGGGAGGCGGCAAGACTTTTTCAAGACTTCTATGTCCATTCCTCCTCCCTTTTAGTCCCACCACTGCTGGTAAGAATGGATCATGCTTGAGCTTGAGATGGGGAACAGCTAAGAGTCATCACAATGAATGATGTTTCATCTTTAGATCTCAAAACATGATAAAATAAAGATAAAACCTAACTCCCCACCCCCACCCCGGCCACCAGCCAACCTAAGCCCAGGTCCCTCAGTAGCCTGCACGCAGATCTTAGGAGGAATGGCTGGAGAATCAGGCTCTGTTGACATGAGAAAAGGCCAGTTGTCATCATTGTCCCCAAGCACACAAATGTCCTCACAAAGACCTTCAGTTAACAGGGAACATTTTAAATGAGGTAGAGAATTTCTGTGAACAGAGGTTTTTATTCCTTTATTTTCAAAGTGCATCTTCACAACACAAAACACTTCCTGCTGGCTAGGGAAGAATTTCAAAAAACAAGTATTTTTGGCAAAAAGAGTGAAAGGAAGAAGATAATTTCAGAATGTCAAAGACTCACCTATCAAAAGAACTTTAAAGCCATATGACATTTTTTTAAGCAAGGAAAACAACTTGATTTTTCTGGGATTTGAAATGATCATAATGAACAAAACACAAGGCTCCCCACGAAATGCAATCACCTTTGGTCACAGCTTCTTGCACAAAGGGAGGGGTTGAGGAATTGGTGCAAAACCTCATTTTTATATAATACTCTTTGTAGAGGGGTTCTGGAAACAGTGCAAGACTCCCGGTTCTAAGAATTATACTCTTTGATTTTCCCTGAAGAATTGTTTGAAAGGTATTTATTTATAAAAGTTTAGTCTTTTGAAGCTATAAAATTACTGCAAGTTCTGAGATTGATTCAGCTTGCCTCATCGATCATATCTAAGCTAAGAAACTTACAATTACACAAACCAATAAAACAAATTTTAAATAATAATCACCTCTGTACATAAAATAGGATTATCAGTTTCATTTTCTTAAAATGAGAGTTCAGAGATAAAAACTACTTTTGAACAGACACCACCATCTTAAACATGAGGAGATCCAATGCTACCAAACTGTCTTTTAACCATACCACCAGACAGAGCTTTTAGGGATAAGTAGGTGGGAATTCAAGAACGTTAGGAGGCTTTGCTTTCAATTACAAAAGCCCATCTGAACGCAGCCTTCATGGGCTGTGGTTGAAGAAATTACTAAGAATCGAAAGACATGACACTTGTCTTCATTAAACTGTACTTTGGCATTTATTATCCCAGTCACATGTGTTCAAATGAGCTTCAATGCTTGTAAGCAAAGCTGGTCTCAGACAGCAACAAGGCTAAGACTTAGGCCCTATGTAACCTGTAAACCCATAAGAAATCACTCTCTTAAGCTGCAAAGTCCCCACTGTGGACCAAAGACTGCTTACTGTAGAGAATGCTTGCCCTGCACTCCCACAGCCCAGAAGTCTGGGCAGCAAAAGGTTTAATAATGGAGCAGGGGCTTTCTGGAAGGGGGCCACCCTCCTCACCCATCAGAGCTCTGTGATGTTATTCCCCAACAGGGAGCTAAAATGCTGCAGCTGCTGTTTTTCAATGTTTTTAGCTGTTTGAATTGGTTTTGTTAATGTGTCCCTGGGCTTTTTAGTCAAGGGCACAGTGCTATAATATCACACATCAAATAGAACAAAAGAGAATGTCAATGAGGGAATTCTAACTTTCAAAGTCCCCATGTTCAAGGTCTGATTTCTAAAAACCTCTGGCACCCCATTAACCAAAATGGGCCATGGAATAGAGCAGGCGATTATGAGATTTGTTAGATCAACATCAGTTACACTGAAAGTACTGAAAGCCATGATTCAGATGTGCTTTGGCGAGTGCAACTGCTGAGTTCAGCGATAGTGCATTTGAGAACTTGCCATCACAAAAGGTAGGAGCAACAATGGAAAAGTTATCTTCTGCTACTCTGCCTTAAAAAGCAAAAAAAAAAAAAAAAAGTGAAAACAAAAACAGCATCCCAATGAGCCTGTCTTGAGCAACACTATCTTGGACTCCCTGAAAAAAGAGGTCAGACTGCTTGCTTAAGAAGAAACACAGCTTGAATGGACCTCACCAGGCTTAGAAAGATCACGAAGGAGGGACCCGAGAAGTGGTCTGCAGGTTTCTCATTGGAGACACGTCAGACAAGAATATTCAAGAACAGCCAAATTTGCTATGGCTACCAGAACCAGAGACAACACACACAAGCAAACCACATTCATCTTTTCTTTTCTTTTTTTAAAAATATGTGACTGGGATACTAACAGAAAATGCAGTTTAATGTAATTAAATAGAAAAGCATTACAGAGTGGGCACAATGAATTGATTAAGGACTTTGTATTCTACTTAGCAGTCATGCACATTGGTGACCAAGAAAGGATTTACAATTCATTGTCAAAAATCCTTTTAAATGGTCAGTCTTTTAAGGATGGCTGCAGCAGAACAAGGCAAACTGAATACTGGAATGAGATGGGAAAATCATCACCACCTAAAGACTAGTTTTGTGTTTTCTCTTGGGAGTCCCTCCAGAACAGAATTCAGGGTCTGTTTATATTTTCTGCTGTAGAACTCTATCAAGAGCAGTCTGCGGTGGAGAATATCGCCAGACCATGCCCACAGCCAGGGAAGAGCTGCTCCCTACCAATTCCCAGGATTGGGCCCAGGGCCCATTTCTGGGGCAGAGGGGAGGCATTGCCCATAAGGGAAAGGCGATATAAGGACAACATGGATGACTTCAAACTTTGAATCTGTCATGAGAAAAGCCTAGAGACTGTGGCTTACTCCTTGTTGGAGGAAAAAAAAAAATGAAGGAATTTCTTAAAGTGGAAAAAAATGGTCTTAGCTCCTGTTTTTACCTGCAACAGGTGTCAACTGCTGATTGAGCATCCCCATTGGTGTTGGTGGTGGCACCACCCCCATGAGAGCCCCCACAGGGGTGCCTGCTCGGGGAGAAGCACTCGGCTGCTGTTGCTGTGCTGCTCGCTCTCTCTCCTGCTGCTCAGCAACTTTAGCTGCCCGCTCTGTAAAGGCATTTCAGATTTTCAATTCTGTTTTTAACCCAGGAATTCAAAATACCATCCATTGCATTCAACAGGACTAGTAAAAACACAGGCAACAGTTCTGTCTCAATGGAAGGAACAGTAGATGACTAGTCTCAACACAGGAGGAGTCAGGCCGATTTCACTTGGTAACCTAGAGTCCAGCTTTCCTATCCCATCTTGAGAACTGGTCTGCAAAGATTTCAAGAATGTTAAGACTGCAACACACATTCAGAAAGCACAGATTTTATTTAAAAACGTCACCAGCATAACCAACGTGGTTAATCTCACAAGGCACCCTGAAGATGAGAAGCGCTACCATTATTCTAGTATTAATAGCATTACAAATTATTTATAATTTCAACATGAAGCAATTCCATGGCCCATTGTAATTTTTGGCACAACTGTTACTTACTATATTTTCCTGATTCCTGGCACCCAATTTTACTAAGATTTGAGGACTCTTGTCATTAGTGTCATGAGGTTTAGCAGCTGAAGAAAATTAACTCTGTAAGGGAAAAGTAGCTTACTGCCTCCTCCACAAGGTTTTAGGGAAAATAAATGCTAATTTGTACATTCTAATGAAGCAAAGAGGTCATGTTTAATAAACCCCAAGGGAAAAAAATGCATGATACTCCAGGCTACAGTCATCAGAAGCAGGGAATAATATATATACACATATGAAGCAATGGACAATGTACTGACAGAACCAGGTTTCCTGAAGCTGAGTTCAATACTGACCATAAATCATACTAAATCAGCAAAAGTTCCAGAATTCATACTTATTTCATCCAAAATGCAAGAGGAGCATTAGCTTGTGCCAGTTCTGGGCTGTGGAACATCCCTGCTACACCGCTCACTCCTTTGAGCTACTCTTTCTGCTTCTCCATAGCCAGTGGCCCCAACAATCACATTCCCAGTCTTTTTGGGAGCTAGCAGGCTGGACCCTTACTAGAAAACTCTAGAAATGTGCATTCCCAAAGCTCCCACAATACAGGGTTTATTTTGCTTCACCGTTCATAAATAGGAACTCCTCTCCACTCTTCACATGGGCAAACTGAGACTGGAGACAGGTAGTGACTTGTCCAAGGATATAGAGAGAACCAGCAACCTGCGGCTCTGATTCCTGGTATCAAACTCCAACTGTCACACATTAACCCTCCAACAAGGAATTCAAAAGGCTACTGCTGGCTGATCTAAGGAAGGGGAAAACAGCTTAGGTCACATGGCTTTAAAGAGCTTCGAGAAGCAACGGCTCCAGTCCTCCTTTGTGTGATAATGTGAAAGTCAACCAAGTCAAAGCTTCCTCGGCTGCGACAGTGTTACCTGCAGAGACTTGTCATCACTCACTACACTGTCCCAGTTTACAGATCCTCTGTACAATGAGCATGAGGGACAAAGGCCATTTTAACAACCTATTTCCTTGAACTAGCAGTAAAAAAAACACTGATGACCTAGACCCCCACATTAAGTTCTCATATTTTCATTACACAAATGACACAGTAAAATGGGAGAGCAAAAAAATGAAGTTGAAAAAAGAAAATTTCAGGGCTGTGGATGGAATTGGACTGGCTACCTGTTGGTTCTTTTTGGGCTGTCTTAGAAAAGAGAATTATTAAATGAAGTCAGCCAACCTCCAAACTTTGGGTTTTGAATTCAATGGGCCTGAACACCAAAAGTTCAGATTTTGTGTCTGAGGCAGACACTGCTGAGTCATATAGCTCCTCTCACTAAGTTCTCACTGAAATTTCAGATCCCCCTTTGAATTTGGAAGAATTTCCCAGAAGCCATCATTTCTCCTTCTCTTCAGTTCTGCTCCAGCATTTTTACTTTTACATCATCTCCAGACACATTTCTTGCTCTTGTTCACACTCTGAATAACCAGCCATGCAGTACTGGCTTCATTTGTCCTGGACCAGGCTTTACAGCCATGTGAGCTTCATTTCTAACACTTCTCCAACTGAGTGATATATCTGGTCTTAACTTCCACTAAGGTTAGAAATACCAAAGCTCTCCAAAGTTCTAGGTTCTTACAGAACTGACTATGGTTTCTCAAAGAATATTCTGTCAAATATTAGTTCTTCGGGATATTAGCTGATATTACATGAATACCTGATCAAGTTTCAGAAAATGCCAGGTGAAAAAAGTAGGTTATTTACTACAGGTTTAAAGACTTTCATATGGCAATATGCACTGTTAAGTTTCTAAGAGAGAAAGTTTTTGGAGTGCTTCTCAAACTGGTTTTGCCACAAATGTTTTCTGAATGAACATCTTGTAGGACTAGGGTTCTGCAGAAGATCCTTGGGGAAGCCTGTCAGATAATTTTATAATAATAAATCAACTGTAATAAATGAAAGGAGTAAACTATTTTTTTTAAAAAAGGAGTTTCTTTGGAAACTCCATAAACTGTAATAAAGGAGGCAGCCTTGATAATTAATTTGTTTATGCTTGCTGGATTTGGACCTGGCCAAGAAGAGTAATGGTGATCACTATGGTCAATCAAGAGAGGGCTTTAAACTGGCAAAATGAAGCATTATATACAATTCCAAATGGAAAAAAAATACAGCTCTAACGGCAACAGTCCTGCCTAATCTAATGTTTATTACTCATTTCTTTATTAAAGTCATGCCTGATATTAAAAAACCAAAAACCTCTCTTAAATATTTGTCCTTAATGGCTAAGAACCACCAAATCCTTGAATGATAGCTCATAGCCCCAAATGATTTAATTATAGAGTAAAAGGAAAATGAAGGCAGTTGAGCTTTATCAAAGAGAACCCAAGTACCTTAAAAGTAGCTATGAATGCAGCACAGGCCAGGACTGGCCTAGGAAACCAAGCGCTTCAGCCAAGCCTCAGCCTGGAGTTTATACATATGGCTTATCGAGAGCCGTAATAGAAGATCACTGATTTTGAAAGCCCCATTTCAGATGAATTTTAACCAAAATTATATTTAACATCCTTGTATACTCATTCCCCAGCTCAACACATGTGTGCTTACAGGACTTAATGAAAGAAAAAAAATCATGCAATTTTTAATAGCTAAATATTTGTTTGAGAAATCTGGGGGGGAAAAAAAACCACACCAGGATCAGAGGCCAAGTCAGAGACAGCACTTCCTCAGTCAGGACAAGGCTGACACTTAAACTGCTGGATGGGAGCCATTTGAGACAGTCCCCAACACAAAGTTCACGTGCAAGTGGTAAGAACAAGAGATTCAACCTGTCTATGCACGTGCATTGCTGAAAACACCCCCTTGCTTAGAAAGCTCAGACAATTGTGCCTACGCTCTATTTACCTTCATATTCTGCTTTCTTGGCTGTCTCAAGGTTTCTCCATTCTGTCCCCACCAGTCGGCTGAGCTCACCAAAAGAGTAGTCTGGGTGCTGGGCCTTAATCACAGCTCTCATCTCACTGCTGAACAGGATGTAGCCACTCATGTTGATTTTCCGTTTGGAGCCTTCCTTCTTTGCACTGCCTTTGGCAGACTTTGGGGTAGACTGTAAGACAGAAAGCTCTTATAGTGCATCGGAACATTGCATCTGGTCAATTGTTAAAGGTTTCAGGAAGCCAGGAACATGCGACTCAACAGCTACTGTTTTATAGACATGTTCAGTTTATAGCTGGCCATTTTCGTGTTCAAAACACAGCTCTTCCTTGTCTCTTACCATATAAGAAAAATGAAAGTTTCACTGAATTCCATGACTGCAATCTGTAATAGTGACCTCACAATCAAGTCTTCAGAAAATTCTAAATGAAAAAAATATACCAATAGGGATCACCTTAACCGAAAGATGAGGTCCTAAAGAAAGAGAGACTAAAAAGATATAAGCAATAAAAGACAGAGTAACAGAATGATGCAGTTCCTCATGGCTTTCCTTCAATACAAGGCAAGAAGAACTTTCTAACTAAACCTGCCACTAAAACCAGCTGTCTATGAAATTAAAAAAAATAGTATTAAATTTTAAGTTATTAGTGGCATCGTGAAAAAAAAAAAAAAAAAAAAACCTGTTCCTTCCTGTAGCATTCTAGGTTGAAGCTCCCATAATATAGGGGTTGGATGTCTCCTTCCTTTTGGGTTTGAATTTGCTGCAAACCAGAGCTGGAAATAAGACAAGTAACAGGAACTTGTCACCTTCACCTGTGGGGGTGTGTAGGGCATGAGATCCAGCTCACTGGCCAGGGGAGTCTGAAGTTGAGGTAGAGAAGGAGGCTCAATGACCTCACTATCCTCTTCTCCCATCTCTTCAATATCATCATCTCCACCTTCTAACTCAGCAAATTTAGCTTCTAGCAACTGGATCTTCTTTTCCAATAAAGGTGAGGGCTCCTTCTGAGGAACAGTTGGTTTTCTAAAAGAAGTGACATAAGAACAAATAAATAAAATGAAATCACCTAACACTACTCCAGGATTGATCAGAAAGCAATGTTCTGCCTTAATATCTAGAAGCAACGTCCTGCAATCTGCAATGTCTACTCTAAGTCAGCAAGGGAAAGAATTAAAACGTATATTTATAGTCACACCTACTTACAGATGCTTGTTTTTAAGGGATTCTGCTGAATACCCACAAAAGCACTGGGTGCAAAGTTGAGATCTAGTTGCCAATATATAGTGAAAAGAATTTTCGTAGTCTACAGAACTGTGCAACCTCTTAATAGACAGGCTATGAACCAGAACCAAAGATTTCTGCCTCCATATTACAATTACTGAAGTCTACGCCAAGAGGACTGTTATACCAGTTATCACATCTCAGCATTTTATGAGGATTTTCCTTTAATATTTAATTGAATGAATTAATATTTTCTATTTGAAATGTCGACTGCTCTGGTTTAAGACCTAATAAAAAACACAACCAAAAAACCCACCCTGGACTATGCTATTTTGATATCAGTTTTACTATTAGGAGCTGAAGTGCTCTTTCTTCCTTAGTTTTTCAAGTTTACCTGAAGTAATAAATTTCATCATCTACCACTTTAGCAGAGAGTGAAAACCTCTTCAGTCCCTTGAATTTCTTCATCTGCTTGTCACTTTCATTGTAGCGGCTCTCACAAAGCAGAATGTCATTTTCTGGAATTTCAGTTGGCCTGCAGGAGAGGAAGTCCTTGAATGACAATACAGCACACTTTCCTGAAAGAGAAAATTGGAGAGAAATTAAAGGAGTAAACTGTGGTCATAGCTAACAGTTACTTTAAATTTGTATTATTTTTGAATTCATATATTCACATGATTCAAGTTAGAAGATTTAAAGGGTATACACAGGTGTAAGAATAGATATGTAGGTCAATGGAATAGAATTAAAAGTCTAAAAAGAAACCCATACAATTGAGTTTTTACAGGTAACCGATTTTTGACAAGGGTGCCAAGACAATTCAATGGGGAAAGAATAGTCTCTTTAACAAGTAGTGATGGAACAACTGGATTTCCACACACAAAAGCATGGAGCTAGAAGCCTACCATATACCATATACACAAAATAATTCAAAATGGATCAAAGACCTTAATGTAAGAGCTACAACTATAAAACTCTTAGAAGAAAAACATAGGTGTAAATCTTTGTGACCCTCTATTAGGCGATGGTTTCATAAATGTGACATCAACATCACAAACAACCAAAGAAAATAAAGATAAACTGGACTTCATCAAAATTAAAAACTTCTGTTTTTCAAAGGACACAAAGTGGAAAGACAACACATAGAACAGCAGAATATATTTGCAAATTATATCTCTGGTAAGAATCTAATATCCAGAATATATAAAGAACTCCTACAACTCAGCAATAATAAGACAACTCAAAAAATAGGCAAAGGATCTGAACAGACATTTCCCCAAAGAAGATACACAGATAGCCAATAAGCTCATGAAAAGATGCTCACATCATTACTCATTAGGGAAATACAAATCAAAACTGAAATGAAATACCACTTCACATTCATTAGGATGGCTATTATAAAGGGAAAAAAGCCAAACAAACAAAACCTCCAGAAAGTAACAAGTGTTGGTAAAGATGTGGAGAAATTGGAACCCTTGTATATCACTGGTGGTAATGTAAAATGGTACAGCTCCTGTGGAAAACAGTTTGGCAGTTTCTCAAAAAGTTAAACAGAGTTCATCCAGCAATTCTACTTCTAGGTAAATATCCAAAAGAACTGAAAGCAGGGACTCAAACAGATACTCATACACCAATGTTCATAGCAGCATTATACACAATTGGCCAAAAGGTAGAAACCACCCAAATGTCCATCAACAGATGAATGAATAAACAAAATGTTATATACACATACAATAAAATACTACTCAGCCTTAAAAAGGAATAAAATTCTGATACATGCTACACTATGGATGAAGCTTGAGAATTTTTTATTTATGCTAAGTAATATAAGTCAGACACAAAAGGACAAATTTTGCATGATTCCACTTACATAAGGTACCCAGAATAGGCAAAATTCATAGAGAAATAAAGTAAAACAGTGCTTACCAGGGGCTGGGAGAGGCGGAAATGGGTAGTTATTGCTTAATGGGTACAGAGTTTCTATTTGGGGTGATGAAAAGTTCTAGATGTGTTCTAGTGATGGTTGTACAATACTGTCAATGGATTTAATGTCAGTGAATTGTCCAGTTAAAAATGATTAAAATGTTGCACTTTATGTTACGTATATTTTACCACACATACAAACTTACAGATGGTAGCATATCACTTATATTGTTTTACACCTAAATTTTGCTCCAAAATAATATATCTTGAGGATCACTGCTGGTATTAATATATTTATTCAACTAGCTCCCTACTGACAGATATTTAGGTTGTTTCCAAATTTTTGCTCTCCTACTGAAGCAAAACAATATCGACATAAATAATTTAAGACATATATCGGACTTCCCTGGTGGTGCAGTGGTTAGGAATCCGCCTGCCAACGCAGGGGACACGGGTTTGAGCCCTGGTCCAGGAAGATCCCACGTGCCGCAGAGCAACTAAGCCTGTGTGCCACAACTACTGAGCCTGTGCTCTAGAGCCCACAAGCCACAACTACTGATCCTGCGTGCCATAACTACTGAAGCCCACACGCCTAGAGCCTGTGCTCCGCAACAAGACAAGCCACCACAATGAGAAGCCCGCGCACCACAACGAAGAGTAGCCCCCACTCGATGCAACTCGAGAAAGACCGCACTCAGCAACGAAGACCCTACGCAGCCTCCCCCCACAAAAAAGACACATATCAATTTGCACATGGATGAATACATTTGAGGAATAAATTTCTAGAAGTATAAAACCTGGGTCAAAGGGTATGTACACTTTAATTTTTATAGGTATTATCAAATTACCTTCCATAGAGGTTATGCTAATTCATAAACCCACCACAAAGTGGGCAAATGCCACTTCCCTGTATTCTTATCAACTAGTAAACATAGGTAATTTAAAAAAAAGCAGCATCTGGGTAATTTTAATTTGCATTTCTCTACTGGCTGAAGTTCGTATTTTCTTTTAAGAACCACTGATAAACCTCTCTGCTCTCTCTTAATCTTTGCCCATTTTCCTATTGGATGTTGATCTTTTTTTCTAATTGTTTATAGGAGCTCTTCATATATGAGGGAAATTTGATCTTTTTCTATGATATACATTGCAAATATCTTCCCAAAGTTGTCATCTGTCTTTACTTCTGCCAAACATTTTAAACTTTTATATAGTTGAATTTATCCATCTTTCTTATAAGAGTTCTGGGTTTTATGTCAAAGGTTATAAGAATTTCTTTCCCATCACTTCTTTTGGTATCTTTGCTACTTCATTTTAGGTTCATTTAAGCCTGTGATTTATCTGGGAATTTATTTTGAAGTTGATGCGAGAGATGGATACAATTTTACTTTTTCCAAATGGCTACCTAATTTCCAAATATTACTTAGAGAAAAATCCATCTTTTCCCACTTACCTGGGATGTCACTTTTATCACAAATTAAATTATATTTGAGTCTACTGCTAAAGTTTCTGTTCTGTTCAAATAATGTTTATTCATATATCATATAAATAATTTAAATTATTATAGTGTTACGATGTTTTAGTATCTGTAAGGATAGACACTCTCCCCTTCACCATGCTTTTCAGAATTTTCCTGATTTTTGTTTCTTTTTTGACATGATGTTAAAAAATCAGTTTATTTAGTCCCAACTTTCTCACAGAAAATTCCCATTGGTATGTCTATTGGGCTCACATTAAAGATTAATTTAGGGAGAATGAACATCTCTATGTTGAAAATTCTTATTCAAGCACATGGTATATGCTCTGCAATTTGTTCAAGCATTCCACTGACTGACTGATTGATTGATTGATTGGGTGTGTTGGGTCTTTGTTGCTGCGTGCGGGCTTCCTCTAGTTACGGTGAGCAGGGGCTACTCTTCGTTGCAGTGCGCAGGCTTCTCATTGCGGTGGCTTCTCTTATTGTGGAGCACGGGATCTAGGTGCACAGGCTTCAGTAGTTGTGGCTCACGGGCTCTAGAACACAGGCTCAGTATTTGTGGTGGATGGGTTTAGTTGCTCTGCGGCATGTGGGATCTCCCCGGACCAGGGCTTGAACCCGTGTCCCCTGCATTGGCAGGCGGATTCTTAACCACTGTGTCACCAGGGAAGTCCAAGCATTCCCTTTTAAATGCATTAAAAGTAGCACTAAAAAACTTTCTTTATACAACTGTGGCAATACCTTGTTAAATTTATCCTAAAGTAATTCTTCTTATTATTTAATCTTTTTTAAAGTGCATTTTTAAAAATTAATTAATTAATATTTTGGCTGCCTTGGGTCTTTGTTGCTGCGCGTGGGCTTTCTCTAGTTGCAGCAAGCAGGGGCTACTCTTTGTTGTGGTGCACGGGCTTCTCATTGCGGTGGCTTCTCTTGTTAAAGAGTATGGGCTCTAGGCGCGTGGGTTTCAGTAGTTGTGGCACGTGGGCTCAGTAGCTGTGGCTCACGGGCTCCAGAGCACAGGCTCAGTAGTTGTGTCTTACGGGCTTAGCTGCTCCGCGGCATGTGGGATTTTCCCAGACCAGGGCTCGAACCTGTGTCCCCTGCATTGGCAGGTGGATTCCTAACCACTGCACCACTAGGGAAGTCCTATTATTTAATCTTTCAAGGCAATTAGTTTGTTATTAATTTTATATTCAACCATCTTACTTCTCTTATTATGTGCCATGACTTCTTGGTTGATTCTCTTGAATTTTCATCTCCTTAACTTCCTTATTTGAAATGTCTGTTTCTTACTTCTATCTGCATTGGCTAATACCTTCAGAACAATGTTAAACATGAGTGACAAGGACATTCCTATTTTGCTCTTGAACTTAACAGGAGTGTTCATAGCTAACAACTTACTAAACATTTACAAGCAAAACATGTAAAAACAGGTCAGAAACACTTTATAACTCTTTTTTTTTTTGGCTGCACTGTGTGGCTTGCAGGGTCTTAGTTCCCTGAGCAGGGATCAAACCAGTGCCCCTGTAGTAGAAGCATGGCGTCTTAACTGCTGAAGCACCAGGGAAGTCCCCATATTACAAGCTTAAAATAGCTATAATTATTATCACTGCCTTGGATTTACATAGCACTTTACTTACATAATCCAAAGGCTTTTCAATTCGGAGAAGGTACAGTTAGTATTTTCCATACTTCATAGAGTAAAAATAGAGATTTGGAAAAGGTAAAAATTCTGCTCACAGCTAAAGAGTAAAAATGACTGGTGGCCTTGGAATGGATGTGTTGTCCCTGTCCTGACTTGGGGTTTCCACCAGGCCCTCAAAAGATAGGGAAAAGACAAGAGTTTAGGAAGCTTCATTTATTAATGGATAAAAAATTTATAAAAACCTGCTGGATTTCAACTGGGACTGCAATGAATCTGTATGTCAATTTGGGAAGAACTGACATCTTTATAATACTGAGTCCTTCAGCTATAAACATGACAGATCACTTCATTTATTTAGGTCTTCTTTAATTTCTCTTGATAATTTCCTGACAGTTTTTTTTTTAGCATGTGTATGTATGAGTCTTATATATCTTTTAAAAGATTTATTCCTAGATATTTAATGTAAATTGCATATTTAAAAATTTTGGTTTTCTAACTGCTCAGTGATGGTAAATAGAAATACAGATGATGTTGATATTTTCACTAATTCTAATAATTTATCTGAACATTTCTTGGATTTTCTTTGTACCTTTGCAAAAATTGATAATTTTATTTTTCCTTTCTAATCTTTAAAACCTTTTTATTTTCTTGTCTTACTAAGAATAGTTTTTCAATTAAAGAATCATTAACAAAAAATCTACTATGAAGAAAACAGAACTTGCAATAAATTAGGAACTGGCATGTTTGAGGAGCTGAGGTTCCTGGAAATTTTATCACTCAAGTGGCCTAAGGGTAAAGGTACTCTCTGCCAGGTGAGGCCATGTTCATTCCCAAAAGCAACTTCTTGGTGGCCATTTGATTACCATTCAAGTTAGTGAGGACAACTCTTAACAGAAACTGAACAAAAAACATATACATAATAGTTAGGAAAACAGTATTATTTCCTAAGTGAAATAGGCCCACTAGGTCTATATCATAGAAGATGAAAAAATTACACCTAATTATCCTTAAAACTTTTGTTTCAGAGAGACAAAAATGAGATTTACATTCAACAGTGTGTATATTTAACACAATGAAATTATAAATCCTCTAAAGCTTAAGTTTAAACACTTTAAATTATTAGTCTACAAAAACAAATTAATTTAAAAAAAGATCTGCCTCCTTGCACTTAAGTCAATATAAAATGTAACAAAGAAACACTTCTCTCCCAAGGGGAGGGTGGATATTGAAATCCACAAGCTGGACTGAAAACCCATTTTGTGACCACTAGATGCATTTTCTTTAGGGGTTTATCTCAAGATTAACATCTCACTGTATGCCTGTTTTCCTGCCTAATATTATTGGCACCCACTTTCACTCTCAAAAGTGTCCCAGTTGGCTGTAAACCAACCAACAATCCAAACATCAGTACAGGAGTATAAACGAGAAGACCTAAGTTTCAGTTCTGGTCCATTTCTTGGACAGTAACATGACCTTTCTGAGAATATCAGCATCTTTTACACTGGGTTATGGTTTGAAATAAATGAAATCCTAGATTAAAAAAAAAAACAGTTTATAAACTACAGAATGCAACACATTCTAACAGGCAACTGTAAAAAGGAATTACTTCAACTGATGTCAGTGAAAATGGCAGCTGGGGAATCCACGTGTTCCTTCACAGAAACACTAAAAGCTAGCAAAAACTGTGAGAATCAACAGTACTGGAATCCTGGAAAACAGCTAAAAGTTTACAACAACCAAATGAATCCTTACTTAAGGAAAAAAGTGACTGAAAGCTAGCAGGAGAGCATTGTGGCATTTTAATCTACCTCATCCATCCCCCCCACCCACCCCAACTCTTATTCTTTGGGGAATAAGAGTTTTGAAAAGCTTCCACATAGTCCTGAAAATCTAGAAAGCCATGCACATGCCATGGGCAGGGTGCATGCTCAGCAAAGACCTGAGAAGGCCCTAAGCTCTCACCTTTAGCTGACTATCAAGCCCTGCATGAGCAGGTAGTAAAAGCAAAGGCAGAGTTGTAAACTTTTGCACTGAGTGTTAAAGGTGTGCTCCAACAAAGATGCAGTATGCAATGCAAAGACTGGGAATTTTTGGGGTTTTCTGGATCCAAGCATTTAAGAAAATCCTGTTAAGTCACTAGCTGACCACAAAGCTAGAACAGAGACTTCAGTGACAGCACAAAGAACACAGTCTTTAGCTTAGAAAAGTCACTGAACAAGCAACGACAACCCACAATAAGCAATAACAACAAAACTTGAGGAGGGGGGAGAATCTGATTTCTAGAGTTATCACATCATAATATTCAAAATATAGTTTCAACATCCAGTTTTCAACAAAAAAATTATGAGGCATGCATGAGACAAGTAAGTGTGGCTTATTCACAGGATTAGAAAGAAATGAACAGAAACTGTCCTTGAGGAAGCTCAGATACTGAACTTACTAGACAAAGAATTTAAATCAACTGCCTTCAATACACCCAAAGAGCTAAAGGAAACCATGGACAAAGAACTAAAAGAAACCAGAATGATGTCTCACTAAATAGAGAATATCAATAGAGAGAAAATGTAAACACTAAATAGATATTCTGAAGCTGAAAAGTATAATAACTGAATTGAAAATTCATTAGAGGAACTTCCCCAGTGGTCCAGTGGCTACGACTCTGTGCTCCCAATGCAGGGGGCCCGGGCTCCATCTCTAGTCAGGGAACCGGATCCCACCTGCCGCAACTAGCAGTTCACATGCCACAACTAAGAGTTTGCATGCCACAACTAAAGATCCTGCATGCTGCAACTAAGGATCCTGCAGGCCTCAACTGAAGATCCCACATGCTGCAACTAAGACCCATCACAGACAAATAAATAAATATGGAAAAAAAAGAAAAATTCATTAGAAGGGTTCAACAGATGATCTGAACACAGAGAAGAATCAACGAACTTGAAGACAGGTCAATTAAAATGAAAAGTTTGAGGAAAAGAAAGAAAAAAGAATACAGAAAAATGAACAATATCTTAGAGACCCGTGGCACACCATTAAGCATAACCAACATAGGCATAATAGGAGTCCTGGAAGAAGAAGAGAAAGAGAAAGGGGCAGAAAAAATATGTGAAGAAACAGTGGCCAAAAACTTCCCAAATTTGATGAAAGACATGAAAGAAAAAACTGCCAATGGAGGAATTCTATATCCAGCAAAAGTAGCCTTCAAAAATGGAGTAATCGGGCTTCCCTGGTGGCGCAGTGGTTGAGAGTCTGCCTGCCGATGCAGGGGACGCGGGTTCGTGGCCCGGTCTGGGAAGATCCCACATGCCGCGGAGCGGCTGGGCCCGTGAGCCATGGCCGCTGAGCCTGCGCGTCCGGAGCCTGTGCTCCGCAACGGGAGAGGCCACAACAGTGAGAGGCCCGCGTACCACAAAAAAACAAAAGGAAACAAAAAATGGAGGAATCAAGACATCCAGATAAACAAAAGATGAGGGAGATTGTTGCTAGCAGACCTGTCCTACAAGAAATGCTAAAGGGAGTTCTTTAGGCTGAAATGAAAGGACATTAGACAATAACTTGAAGTCATACAAAGAAATAAAAACCACTAGTAAAGGTAACTACACAGGTAAATATAAAAGACAATATTATATTTTTGGTTTGTAAATCCTCTTTTTCACCTATATGATTTTAAAGACAAATACACAAAGCAATAATTATAAATCTATGATAATGGGCACACAAAGTATAAAGAGGTAATTTCTTACAAATAAAGGGGGAGGGATGGAGCTATAGAGGAACAGAGTTTTTTTGTATAGAATATGAAACCAGATTGTCATAAATTTAAGATGTAATCCCCAGGGTAACGACAAAGAAAATAACTAAAAAAGAATCAATGATACAGTTGTCCTAACCAAAGAAGACTTCAGTCTCACCTTTGTTATGTTCCCTTTGAGTCCCCCAACTAGGTTTACACTAGGGAGTAAAGCTCTAGGGCACAAGTTAAAAGGAAGACTTTCTCTGCTGCAGAAACTCAAGAAGATTTAATAACTTCACTAGATTTTGTTGCCTCTCCCCAGAGGGGAAGAGGAAAATGTACTGAATTACTGGCCATTCAGACATTTTTACCATATCCAATTCTGAAAAAATTCAAAGCACCAAAAACAATGTAGGTAAACAGTAAAGTGACCAAAGTCTAAGTGTAAAATACTTTTTAATCTGCAAATTTCCTTTTGGTCGTAAGCATGGTGGCTCCTTTAACTTTATAACCATATGTAATCAACATAAAGCTTGTGACTAGCAACCTTTTGGAAAACCACTCCAAAAGATGTAAACAGTAGTTGGTGTAAGTAAGCTAACGAG
The DNA here is from genome assembly GCF_003676395.1 of Aethalodelphis obliquidens. Classification (NCBI taxonomy): domain Eukaryota; kingdom Metazoa; phylum Chordata; class Mammalia; order Artiodactyla; family Delphinidae; genus Aethalodelphis; species Aethalodelphis obliquidens. Next base: position 1,824,677 of record NW_020837966.1, read on the forward strand.
TTAATTCAGGGCCAGAATAAATACAACAGCTGAAAACAATAACAGTATATGGTGCATATAACTAGATCTGAGAAGCAGAATGCCACTGTGAACACTCAGTAGGATGACACAACAGAAACCAAAACAAGAGTCTTTCACATTTTTGGAATGGGAACAATAACACTACTAGGGTTAATCCAACAGAGACTGTAAAAGTTTTTTAATTGCTCTCCCTGCTTCCTACCTTATTCTTACAACACGTCCTCCAAACTGCAGCCACAGTGATTCCTCTAATGCTTATACATCGGCTCACATGGCCTCTCTGCTCAGACTCCTCACAGGACCTCTCATCTGTTCTAGATCAATCCCTGCACTGTCTGTAAGACCTACCATGACCGAGTGCCCAGCCACCTAGAGGGCTCATTCCTTACCACACCCCCTGGCTGCTCCAGCCACCCGGCTTTCTTATTGTGACTCAAACATGCCCAGATACTCTGCCGCAAGGTCTTTGTGTTTGGTGTTTGCTGTCCCTAAAAGCAGTAAAATCTCAGTTTTCAATGGTTTTCTTCCTCACTTCCTTCAGGGCTCTACTCTCATGTCACCTATCAGAGGGGCTTTTGCTGACCACATTACCTGAAATAGGACCTCCCCTTAACATTACTCTCTATTCTCTTCCTCTGCTTTGTTCTCATTCATAGCCCTAATTACTACCTGATGTTCTATATATTTAATTTTAATTTATTTACTCCCCAGCCTCTGCCCCACTGTAAGTCTCTGAGACAGCTGAAATTTTGGTTTTTTTTATTGCTGTATACCTAGCACCTAGAAGAGTACCCAGGACAGAAGAACTATTCAACCAACTGTGGAATGAATAAGATAAAATTAAAAACATGAATACCTACAATTGAAAGCATGAATACCTACCTAGAATACATGTCATGGGGCAGGTTTCTTCCAGATTACTCAGAAACACTTCTTTCTTGTAGAACATTTTTGTGGGCTCGTGTTCCGTCTCTTCTGGGTGAATAAAGATGGGGCCGTAAAAATATGCAGCTCCATCTCGGACCCATACCTTTTCAATTCTTGGGAGAAAAAAAATGGAGAAATTCCATTAAAATAGAGTTCTTACAGGTTTCATTCCTAAAGGCTTAGTCTAACAAAAATTCTGTTAACCAAAAACTTAATGATATGCACTATTTAGAGGAGTTTCATTGGCTGTTTTGATAATAAGACAATTTCCTTGGTTTTTTTCCCCTTTAAGCATGTGAGAAGATACTTGGAAAAAAGAGAAGTGAACATTTGGCTACTCATCTCAGGGGAAAATTTTTTTTTAACATAATACTAAGGCATACAACTTAATAGTTTAAGCTGACTCTCAGGTTTTCTTCCTGAGATGCTAAGCATCTATCATTGGATTTGTGAGCTGAATAAACACATCAATATTTGGGGTCAGATCACATTAGTGGCACATATTCCTTTAAGGCCATGGTTCATGACCTTTTTGAAGGTCAAGATTTAATACCCCTTTACCCCATGAGAATCTGATGAAAGTCACAGACCATCTCCCTAGGAAAAAGAAAAATTAACATCTGACTGTTCAGTGCAGATACTGTACCATTCCTCACAACCACACCATAAAGTTGCTATTATTATTGTCCCAATAGCCTCATGGTTCCAGACATGAAGTAGCATCCTCATTGCAGTTAATGGTAACTCCACCCTTCCAGTTCCTCAGGCCAAAATGCAGGGGTCACCTTTGATTCCTCTCTCTTGGACACTACATTCTTTTAACTCAATCTTTCAAAACAGGATCTGACTAATTTACAGAATTGGATCTGACTACTGGCCTGAACCACCATCATTCTTGCCTGGATTATTGCAATAGCCTCCTAGCAGATCTAGCTGTTCTAGCTTTGACTCTTTACAGTCTATTCTTAACAATCAGTAGACAGAGCAATCCTGCTAAGACCTAAGTCAGATGTCACTTCTGGGGACTTCCCTGGTGGTCCAGTGGTTAAGACTCTGTGCTTCCACTGCAGGGGGCACGGGTTCGATGCCTGGTCGGGGAACTAAGATCCCACATGCCTCGCAGTGTCGCCCAAAAAAGGTCACTTTTGTGCTGAAAATAATCCATGATATTTCATTTAACTCAGTAAAGGCCCAAGTCCCTACAATGGTTTCTGAGTCCCACAAGATTTGCACTATATCCCTTGGCTCTCGTATCTCCTATCTAACTCATGTACAGCTCACTCCGCCTGTAACAAACTCTGATGATTTGAATAGGCCAGGAATGCCTCTCTTCCGGTCTTTACACAGGCTGTTCTCCGTCCCTGGAAAGCTTTCTCCCTGGATATTCACATTACTCACTTCCTTGGTTTCTTCAAGTGTTGGCTCAACTGTCAGCCCTCAGTGAGGCTTTACATATCATCCTATTCAAAGTTTTGAACACCCTAACTTTGACTATGGCACTCCTGATTCCCTATACCCAGCTCTATTTTTTTCCACAGCACATATCATAATGTAATGCACTATACACTTTACTTATTCATGATGCTTATAGTTTGTCTTCCCACTAGAAAAAAGATCCGCGGGACTAAGGATACTTGTTTGTTTTATTCACTAATGTATCTACAGAGCCTGGCAAATAGTAGGTGTGTAATAAACAATTACTGAATGATGAACAAATACAATGAGGAAACAAGCTCAGAGAGTTAAGTCATTTGCCTATGGACATTAAACTAGCAGGGCTGGGACTTAAACCAAGATCTCTTGGAACCAACTACTTTCCTTAACTACTATCCTCTACTGCCCAGCCCTGCGCCCTGACTCCTTTAATGCTATTCTATGCCATCCAACCATACTTCCACCCATTTACTTGTTCATCAAATATCTGAGCCTCACGCACTATGCTTGGAGCAGGGGATATAAAGGTATATCTATCACTTTTTTGCTCAAAAAGAGAGGGTCTCTAACTCTCAGGGCATTTGCAGTCTGGTATGGAAGCCTGATAATATAAATGATATGTGCTCTGAGAAGAAGGAAATACACGGTGCTCTGAGAATGTGTAATAGGGAGACCTAACCTAGTCTGGAGGAGACAGGAAAGGCTTCCTTAAGGAAGAGCCATTTCAAATTTAAGCTAAAGGAGTTCACCATATGAAGCTGGCAGGGAGATTTCTGGGTTGAGAGTTCAGTAAATGGTAGGAGAAGAAAAAGCCAAAAAAAAAAAAAAAAAAGGGATTCATGGAAGCAATTTAAAGAATTTAAAGTGTGGCTAGAGGCGTAAGCAGGGAGAGTGTGGTGTGAGAGGAAGTTGGAAAAGTTGCCAAGAGAGTGACTTTAGCCTTCATTCTAAACAGTGATGAATTTCTACTGGCTCCGAATCTCTCAAACCAAACCTCGTCTTCTCTACCTCAAAAACGCTCACCTGCCCACACGAGGGCGCACCAGGCCATGGGACTTGATGAAGACACAGTCGCCAACCTTCAGCCACATGTCATTATACCGGAGCTGCTCAAAGTAGTGGCAACCTGGTTCACCGTTAGACATTTCCACAGGGACATCTTCTTTCTCCTGTGGTAAAGGGAACTGGTTGAAGACAGGCTGCTGACAATCAAGGAGTTGGCAGAGAAGGTAAGAAGGGAGAGCAGACTTCCTTCATTTTAACTTAAAAGAAAAAATAACCATAAACAGAGGCTCTGATAAAGATAGGAAACCAAAGGAATAGGTTACTGAAATCAAACTAAGTCTTATCAAATATTGTATCTATTTTAAATTTCTAGTTAATTTTCATAAAATAATGTTACTCCAAGACTGTTTCATTCCCCTCTCTTTTCTTCCCCCATTCTCACAGACTTTAGGAAAAAAAAAGCAATGGAGAAGACTTATCAGCATACAGAAAACAGCCTCACGCAACTGTTAAAAAGATAAGGAGCAAATTCTACACAAGCTTCCTCTTCACCACATTTCTTCACATTAACAACTGACTGATTTAAAAATTTTATCATTTTGATTTATTCCAACATGGAAAGGAACAGCATAGCCTCTATGACATAAACACACATACTCTGTTTTTGAATAAATAACAGGGTCTGTCACCTACTGGCTGCTGTGACATGGGTAAATTACTTGACCTCTTATGCCTTAGGTTCATCATCTGTAAAATGAAGATATTGTGCCCATCAGGTGGGGCTGTTAGGAAGCTTAAATGACACAATTCATGTTACGTACACAGAATAATGCCCGACTCAGAAGAAAAATAAAAGATAATTCTGACTAATGAAAATAAGAAACATAATTTACTGAGAACCTAGCAGATACTGAGCACAGCACTAGGTGTTTTAAATATAAAAGCTCTAAAACACATAAAAGCTGAGGAAATGGCAGAACACCCCCCAAATTTTCTACTGAGAATATCTCCCTGAGAATATCTGAAACTTCAAACTTAAGGGAAAAAAAATCTCCTTTAGACTGTCCAAAATAATTTAATGTTTTGATCTTTATGATTTCAAATGTGGTACTGAAATGGACTTCCTGGAAAATCCTTAAGAATGAGAGAGGTCCCACATATATGCTGGGTGAGGAGCACCTGAAGGAATGGAAGCTATGAAAAAGAAAGCCCTGAGATTAAGAATACATTTTTATTTCAGGAATGGGTTCTGTTCTAGTTATTCATCTAAAAATTTCTTAGCATGACATGTTTTGGCCATGCAATATTAAAATAAATATATGAGACTAAGAAAAGTAACTCATACATAGAGAGGACACTGGGGACTTATGAATTCTAATGACAATAATAACAAATTTATTTCCCACATTGACTTCCACTGACATTTCTTCTTTTAAAATTAATGTCTCTATGATTCCCAGACATATTGGTAAAATGTAAAAAATAACATGTTTTTTCCCAAGCTCCTTTTCTCTTAAAAACACTGTAAGGACACTAAAATGGATATTTTTTCTAGGATACTAAAAATTCAGTTTTTCCAGTTTTTACATTAACAATTTAAAAACTTTATTTTTCTCCTTTATATAAAAAGTGTATTTGTTGGAAATAATTCAAACATTAGAGTATGTAAAATTTAAAAAACAAGTCTTCTGTGATCTAACCCTAGAGATAATCATCCAGTTCAGTTTATAGTTTTCCATGTTATTTACACATACATATATGTAAACATACATTTTGATTTTTTTGAGTAATGATGGAACCACATCCCATTCTGCAACCTGTTAATTCCTTTTGCTGGCTGCACAGTTTGCATTATATGAATGGATGTATAACAACTTAATTCCCATTCACAGGCATTTGGGTTTGGCCTAGGGTTTTGCTTTTACAAACAACACTTACGTCACCCTTTGGCATACCTAGTTGAGTACTATGTTGGAACACATTCCCTGCCATCAAACAGCAGGGCCAAAGGGAATGCCACTGATGGGAGATGAGAGTGTGTTACCCCACACTGACACCAGGCTGCATGTATTATCAGGCTTCAGACCTCTTGTCAATTTGTTGGGCATTTTAAAAGTTATTAGATTAATACGTTTTCTTACATTTTTGAATGACCTTCTATAAATGATCTATTTGGTCCTTTGCCCATTTTTCCAGTATTATTTTTTCCCTAGACTTCAAAGAGCTCTTTGTACATTAGAAACAGCAGTCCTTAGACTGTTTCATTAAACTAATTGATATTGTCAATTGTATCAAGAAAATGATCTTTTTTTTTTCTTTTATGGCTACTGGGTTTTATATCATGTATATAAAAGGATCCATTCCAAGCTTATAAATGAATAAAAGATTACAGGTAAATAATAGTAAATGTACTTATGTCAGCAACTTATGTTTCTTTTTTAATGTTTATATCTTATTTTGGAATATGAAATGAGGTAGAGTTCAGGTGGGTTTTATTTTCTTCTTTTTTCAAATGGCTACCAGTTTTTCCAGTATCATTTGATTCCATCCTCTCTTGCTGATCTGAAATACTACCTTTATACAAACTTTCAGTTATAAAATAAATGAATCACAGGTATGAAATGTACAGTGTGGGGAATAATTACATAACATCTTTGTATGGTGACAAATGATGACTAGACTTACCATGGTGATCATTTTGAAACATACAGAAATACTGAATCATTATGTTGTACACCAGGCAGGGGATAGGGGGAGAGGGGGATTGGATGAAGGTGGTCAAAAAGTACAAACTTCCAGTTTAAGATAAATAAGTATTAAGGATGTAATGTACAACATGATAAATATAATTAACACTGCTGTACGTTATATATGAAAGATGTTAAGAGAGTAAATTCTAACAGTACTCATCACAAGGACAAAAAAATTTTCTTTTCTATTTCTTTAATGTTGTATCTATATTGAGATGATGGATGTTCACCAAACTTACTGTGGTAATCATTTCATGATATATGTAAGTCAAATCATTATGCTGTACACCTTAAACTTATACAGTGCTATATGTCAATTATATCTCAATAAAACTAGAAGGAAAAAAAGGCGATTGTGGGACAAAAGGGAAAGTATGAATCAAGTCTCTAGATTAGTAAATAGTATTAAAGTTAATTTTCTGGTTTAGATCCTTGTACCATGCTTTACAAGGTGTTAACATTAGCAGAAGCTGAATGAAGAGTATAAGGAAATGTCTTTGTACTATCTTTGTTAAGCACCTGGCACATTTGTTAAGTCTAAAATCACTTCAAAATAAAAGTTAAAATATATAAAACTAGAGACTTCCCTGGTGGCGCAGTGGTTAAGAACCTGCCTGCCAATGCAGGAGACACGGGTTCAATCCCTGGTCCGGGAAGATCCCACATGCCGGATAGCAACTAAACCCATGCACCACAACTACTGAGCCTGCGCTCTAGAGCCCACAAGCCACAACTACTGAGCCCGTGTGCCAACTACTGAAGCCCACATGCCTAGAGCCTGTGCTCTTTAACAAGAGAAGCCACCGCAACGAGAAGCCTGTGCACCACAAAGAATGGTAGCCCCCGCTTGCCGCAACTAGAGAGAAAGCCTGCGCGCAGCAATAAAGACCCGACACAGCCAAAAAATAAATTACTTAAAAAAAATTTTATATATATATATAAACTAAAATGAATGAATATCTTTATATTCTGGATTTAATTGTGAAAAGCCTATTCCCTCCACTGACCAACCCTGAGCTAACATCTTAATATTTTTTTAAATGTATTTTTGTAAAATGTAATACTATTTGGCAGGGTAAAGCACTCTTGACTACTCTTTCAGTTTTTCTTTTTCTGGTGACTGTCATGTATTTATTCTTTCCTAAGAATGCTAGAATTAAAAAAAAAAAAAAAAAGGATGCTAGAATAATTTTGTCAAGTTCCAAAACAACTTATTCAAGTCTTTAATGTCCTGCAGTAGACTATCTTTCTTCCCATAGGTTCCATATACTCCTTTTAAGATAATTTCTTAATGTATGTTTTTTGTTCATATGAATTGGATATTTTCTTCCATATGATTTTTCTAACAGTTGTTAAAGTGTATTCAACATTTTCATTTTACTTTCAAAAGTCTTATGAATTATTGTTCTGTTTATGTAAGAAAGCTAATGACTTGTATATAGATTTTGAAATTTCTACTTGTTGAATTGTTTTCAAAAACTTTTCAGTTAATTTCTCTCCATTATCTGCAAAAAAATAATTTTGCCTCTTATTGTCAATAGTTTTGTTTGTCTCACTACATTGGCTACTCTCAGAAAAATACAGATAATGGTACAGAAAGCACCTCTGTCACGTGTATAACTTTAAAAGGAATTTCTTTTACTCTAGGCTTGAGATACGAAGACAATTTTTAAAAATCACTTTGAGGAAATATCCATCTGAAGACTTCAATCAAGATTGGTACTATACCTTATCAGATAATTTCTCCTTTTATCTACTAATTATAATGACAGGTATTACTGAATTTTCCTAATTTTGAACAATCCTTGCATTCCTAGAATGAACTCCCGCCTACTTGGTCATGTTGTTCTCAAACAACTAACTTGATTTCACTTGTAACAATACTTTTTTCCCAAGTATTTTTTTGTATCAATATTCATACAGTGAGACTGAACTGCAGTTTTCTGTTTTTACTTTGTCAGACTTTGGAATCAAGATTATTCCAGCTTGGTAAAACAAACTGGGAAGTTTTCTTTGCTCTCCATGCTCTGCAATAAATTTTTTTTCTTTTGGCCGACCCACACGGCATGTGGGATCTTAGTTCCCCAACCAGGGATCAAACCATGCCCCCTGCAGTAGAAGGGCAGAGTCTTAACCACTGGACCGCCAGGGAAGTCCTTCAATAATTTAAAGGCTTAAAAGAATTTACCTATGGAATTATCTGGCCTGAGTACTCTCTGAAGTGAGCTCTTTGACATTAAAAAAATTTCTTCACGTTGTTGTCCACTTACATGTGTTATCTCTTCTTGATTCCACTTTACTAACTGGTATTACCCTAGAAAATTATTCACTTCATTCAGGTTTTTAAAATTATTATTATTTTTTGGTTTTGTTTTATTTATTTTTTGGCCACACCATGCGGCTTGTGGGATCTTAGTCCCCTGACCAGGGATCTAACCCAGGCCCTTGGCAGTGAAAGCATGGAGTCCTAACCACTGGACTGCCAGGGAATTCCCTCATTCAGGTTTTCAAACTTATTAACAGAAATGTACAAGTCTTTAAATTTCCTCTATATTTTGTATATTAAGCTTAATTCCCTTCTTTTTCCTTTATTAGGATAGTTGGTAGTTTATCTCATTGAACTTGTTGAAGTCTCCTTTTTAATTCTGCTGCTCTATTTATTTATTTATTTATTTATTTATTTATTTATGGCTGTGTTGGGTCTTCGTTGCTGCACACGGGCTTTCTCTAGTTGCAGTGAGCGGGGGCTACTCTTTGTTGCAGTGCGCATGCTTCTCACTGCAGTGGCTTCTCCTGTTGCAGAGCACGGGTTCTAGGCGTGTGGGCCTCAGTAGTTGTGGCACGTGGGATCTTCCCGGACCAGGGCTCAAACCCGTGTCCCCTGCATTGGCAGGCAGAATCTTAACCACTGCGCCACCAGGGAAGCCCTGCTGCTCTGTTTTTTAAGTATTAATTTCTTTCTTTCTTTTAGAGTTCCTTCTATTAGGCTGTTTTTGTTTTGTTTTGTTTTTTATTTATTTTTGGCTGTGTTGGGTCTTTGTTGCTGCATGCGGGCTTTAGTTGCAGTGAGCAGGGGCTACTCTTCGTTGTGGAGCACAGGCTCTAGGCACGCAGGCTTCAGTAGCTGTGGCACACAGGCTCAGTAGTTGTGGCGCACAGGCTTAGCTGCTCTGTGGCATGTGGGATCTTCCCGGACCAGGGATCGAACCCATGTCCCCTGCAATGGCAGGCGGATTCTCAACCACCGCGCCACCAGGGAAGTCCCTAGGCTAAGGTTTTATATTGTTGCTCTTTTTCTAATTCTGAATTTGAGTACTTTATTCATTTATTTTTGAGACTAGGTATTCTGAAATGTAAAATTCTTTTCTACGTGGCTATTATCTACATACCTTTTCCAAGTTAAAACTGTCTTCAGTTCGACTGTCCTCTGAGTTGTCTGTGTTCTTTTCATCATCCCCTTTATCCGCATTTGCAAATACAGAGGCCACTCGGACCACAGGCAAGGGCACATCTCGAGGGACAAATCTAACTGAGCTGATGGGCATGGTCCATAGTTTAATTTTCTTAAAAGATTTGGTTTTGGCAGAATACCGTGATTCACAGACAAAAACATCCTCATCTCGAAAGTTTTCTGGGCATAATTTAAAGTATTCCTGGTGGATATAAGAATAAAATCAATTAGGTGAATTTTCTGAAAACCAATCAACTAAAAAGCAAATAAAATCACCAAACAAGCAAAGAAATAAAAGCTAAAGTATTAAGACTTTTTGACAGTGAACAACAAATGGTAAATGGCTAGAGATCTAGGAGTATTTCCTTATACTCAATGGCCTTACTCACCACATACTGTTTAGCTTATTTAGCTTACCAACTGCTCCTCTGACAGTATACTAATATTTCATACAGCTATTATATTCCTTAAAGCTATGGGCATGTGCCTATACTACATAGACAAAAAAAAAGTGCACCTTATTACCTAAAACCACACTAACAATTTATAATCATCCTTCAGAAAATGTCACCCTTAAAAATTTGTCTGCCGATATAAAAAAATTTAAGCTAACTGCATATAGCTATATAGTGTAGGCAGCAAATGGTCTTTCACCATCATGTTCAGGTTAATTTCTCCCCAAATCTTTACAGAAGCTAGAGACACAGCTTAAAAAAAATTCAACAGTTTAAAATAGAGCTATCAATTTTGTAAAGATCAATTTTTTGTGTTTGTGAATTTTATTCCCATGGAATAATTTATTGTTTTGGGACTAATGAGTTTCTTACCTTAACAAACATGACCACACATTTTCCTAGAATTTTACTAACAGGAACTTTATTGTAATAGTCACTCTTAAAAACTTCTTTTTCTAGAAATTTTCGTGTAGCCAAATGGAATGTTTCATTTGGCCGATAAAACCAACAGCCATACAACCATTTTTCACCTCAAAAACAAAGAGAGAGAGAAAGAAAGAGAATTACCATTAACAAAAATAACATATTCTTTGTAAAATGAACAAATACTCCATCCATTCTGCCATGGCCTAAACCTAGCAAGGTGCTTTTAGGCCACGGTTCCTTAATACAATTATCTTAGAAGAAACAATACTTTAAAATAATGAAATGTAATGAGACCTAAAAAATGCTACTTTCCCCCTCCTATTAAAAGATGTATAATAAATAGAATAAGGAAGGTGATGAGACCTACTCTACTCTGCTGGGTCAGGACACACATAAAGCTGTGTGCTTTTATAAGGATGTAAGATATACTAAAAGACATATTTAGCTCTTGGCTGAAGGAATACAAAGGTATTTTACATGATGAACAGCTGAAAGAATTGGATTGCCTGGATCACACTTCTGCTTGCTTTTGGTTTCATTAACTCCTATTCATTCTCTATGTCTCAAGTTAAAGGCGATTGTTCTAGGAAGCCTTTTTGAAATCAAATTCTAAGCTAAGGCACATGTCTGTCTATAACAATTTCTTCTTTATTTGTGATTTTTACCAGAGTGGTTTTGCCAGGGACAAAACACAGGCCTTTTGTTCTTCTGAATCTCTGCCATCCTACAGAGTTTGGCTCATGGTATGTTTTTAATAAATATCAGTTGAATGAATGAATCTCAACTAGACTTCAGAAAGTTGTATTTCTTTCGACTCAGCTGGGCCACTGCCCAACAGTGCTTGATCCTATGTTTCTCATATAGTGGGTACTTAACTGCATTTACTGACAGTGTAGAACTATTGTTGGAACACATAAAATGTCGGAGTTACAATTTCCTTCCCTGGGAACCAAGGAGGAGTACAACAGTCACATCTCACCAATCTGCCCTCCAATTTAAAATGAACTTACCAGCAGAATCTTCCCACAGTCTCTCAATACAGACTATATGTGGTTGTAGATTGGCCTCTGCAGGCTCCACATAGACATAATCTCCAACATGGTACATACTGTTCTTAAAGCTGCAGTCCTGGCTGTATGTGCGATGTAAGCCTGAGAGGCCTGCAGCTCCAGAGGAATCTTCACTCTTTTCAGCTTCTTCCGTAAAAAAGAGAAAAATGTTCTCATGAAAGGGATGTTGGAACAGATGCAGGATTGAAACAACACATACTAATACATTTACTTCTTTTCTAGATACTCAAAGGCAGGATTCAGGACAAATAGTATGACATCCACATTCCCAATAGCCTCTATTCAAAACTGTCGTTGTGAATTACAGCCAACTGCCATTAATTTAAATAAATACATAAATAAAGCATCTACAGAATAAAAATAATCACCTTAATAATATATGCTCACTAGAGTCATTCTGGATGATACACAAACATATAAAGAAGAAAACAGGTCACTGGTAAATCATGTAATCCTAGAGATAATCATGTAATCCTTGGATAATGGAATCTTAGAATTGAGGAGATATGGAATATGTATTTCATACAATATACTGTAAACTATATATGCATACACTTAATATATCATGAACATTTCCCTTAAGATTAAATGCTTTTCAACAAGATTTTTATTTTTGTTAAACAAAACTTAAAAAAAAAATTTATTTATTTGGCTGTGTTGGGTCTCAGTTGCGGCACGCGGGATCTTTAGTTGCGGCAGAAGTTGCAGCACGTGGGATCCTTTAGTTGCAGCGCGCAGAACCGTTAGTTGGGGCATCTTTTTAGTTGCAGCATGTGGGATCTTTTAGTTGCGGCATGCGAACTCTTAGTTGTGGCATGTGGGATCTAGTTCTCTGACTAGGGATTGAACCCAGGCTCCCAGCATTCGGAGTGCAGAGTCTTAGCCACTGGACCTGGACCAGGGAAGTCCCTAAACAAAACTTTTTTTTTTTTGCGGTTCGCGGGCCTCTCACTGTTGTGGCCTCTCCCGTTGCGGAGCACAGGCTCCGGACGCGCAGGCTCAGCGGCCATGGCTCACGGGCCCAGCTGCTCTGCGGCATGTGGGATCTTCCCGGACCAGGGCACAAACCCATGTCCCCTGCACCGGCAGGCGGACTCTCAACCACTGCGCCACCAGGAAAGCCCCAAAACTTTTTAATGGCTCCCATATAAGCCATTATTTGCAAACAGCATAGGTTTTTTTCAGGAAAAAGCTTTGCCCACTTCTTTGATTACTTCCTTAGGATAATTTTCCATACATGGAAGAGCTGGAAATAAGCATGTTAAACGTTTTTAAAATGCATATTCCAAACTGACCCCCAAAAGTCTATACCAACTTAAGTCCTTCACTCTTTGGCTACAAGTGGGGGGGGGGTCTGTTTCTCCATTCCCTCTCCAATACTGGTATTATAATTTTTTTTTACGTTTTGCCATTTTGGGTGGAAAATGTTATCTAGCAGTTGATTAATCAAATGAATCCCTGTGACATAGGAAGCATATTCACAAGGTTCTTGAGAATTTTATACCAGCAGGAACACTGTCAACAGGCCTGAAACGGAGAAAGAGTACAAAAAAAAAGGCGGCTGTTAAACCTCCCAAATTCCAGAGACAGGAAACAGGCTGATAAAACTCAGCTGCAAATATGTGTTACCTTTCATGAAAAAAGATGATTCAGAGGGCAAAGTGTGGCGCCACAGAGAACTAATTCCATGCCCGGAAGCCTAATGCAGTCTGCCTGCCCAGATCTTGAAACTGCTTGGAATTGATGACTCTTTTTTTTTTTTCCATTTCTCCCTTTTTGAATGGGAACGTCCCTATTATCCTATGCATGTTCCATCACTATACTGTAGGGGCAGAGAACTTATTTTTTCACTTTCACAGGTTCACAGATGAAGAGAAATTGTGTCTCAGGATGGACCATACCCAGAGCCTCACCCATACACCTAGTTTAGACGATTTAAATAATGAGATTTGGGACTTTCGAGTTGATGGTATTTAGATTAGATTTTGGTAGCCGGTAGAGGGGTTGTTACAGTAACAAGTACCTAAAAAAATATGAAAGTGACTCTGGAATTGAATAATAAGCAGAGACTGGAAGAATTTTGAGGAACATGACAGAAAAAGCCTAGGTTGCCTTGAATACACTGTTAGTAGAGAAATGGATATTAAAGACTTGGCATTGAAGGCTCAGAAGAAAAAGTTATTAAAATGTGGAGGAAAGGGGTCCTTGTTATATAGTGGAAGAAAGCCTAGCAGAACTGTGTTCTGCAGTTATGTGGATTCTAGGCCACCTGAGCTGATCTTTTAGATATCTTTTTCTTTGTTTATTTGTTGTTCTATTTTCTTGGAGATTTCTTCAACTTTATCTTCTAATCCTTCTCTGTTTCCCTTCTGCTATCTTTAAAACAATTTTTTAAGTGAATAAATTGATATGTAACATTGTGTAAATTTATTTATTTATTTATTTAGGCAGGCTATGCCGGGTCTTAGTTGAGGCACATGGATCTTCATTGCGGCATGTGGACTTCTTAGTTGTGGCATGCATGCAGGATCTAGTTCCCTGACCAGGGATCGAACCCGGGCCCCCTGCACTGGCGGTGCGGAGTCTTACCCACTGGACCACCAGGGAAATCCCACATTGTGTAAATTTAAGGTGTACAACATGTTACTTTGATCTATTTATATACTGTTGCCACTGCAGCGGTTTACCACACTACATAGGACAATATTGTTGTCTATATCTACGTACTCTGCATTAGATCTCTATAGCTTATTTACTACTCTTTGCAAGTTTGTTCTGTTAAACAACATTAATCTCATCCCCCAACCCCACTCTGCTATCATTTTTTTTTAAAAGCTTGAGATATAATTAATACACCATACAATTCATCTATTTACAGTGCACAGTTCGGGCTTCTCTGGTGGCGCAGTGGGTGAGGGTCTGCCTGCTGATTCAGGGGACACGGGTTCGTGCCCCGGTGTGGGAAGATCCCACATGCCACGGAGCGGCTGGGCCCGTGAGCCATGGCTGCTGAGCCTGCGCGTCCGGAGCCTGTGCTCCGCAACGGGAGAGGCCACAACAGTGAGAGGCCCGCGTACAGCAAAATAAATAAATAAATAAAGTGCACACTTCGGCACTTCCATAGTGGTGCAGTGGTTAAGAATGCACCTGCCAATGCAGGGTACACAGATTCAATCCCTGATCCGGGAAGATCCCACATGCCACGGAGCAACTAAGCCCGTGTGCCGCAACTACTGAGCCCATGTGCCACAACTACTGAAGCCTGTGTGCCTAGAGCCCGTGCTCCACAACAAACAGAATCCCCCACGATGAGAAGCCCGCACACCACAACGAAGAGTAGCCCCCGCTCGCCGCAATCAGAGAAAGCCCGTGTGCAGCAGCAAAGACCCAACACAGCCAAAAATTAACTAATTTTTTTAAAAGTGCAAAATTCAATGGTTTTTGGTATACTACATTAATTTTTAAAAATTGTGGTAAGATATATATCACATAAAATTCACCATTTTTCGACGATTTTTAAAAAATAAATTTATTTATTTTATTTTTGGCTGCGTGGGGTCTTTGTTGCTGCACGTGGGCTTTCTCTAGTTGCAGCGAGCAGGGGCTACTCTTCGTTGCGGTGCGTGGGCTTCTTATTGTGGTGGCTTCTCTTGTGTGGAGCACGGGCTCTAGGCACGTTGGGCTTCAGTAATTGTGGCTCGCGGGCTCTAGAGCACAGGCTCAGTAGTTGTGGCACACGGGCTTAGTTGCTCCGCGGCATGTGGGATCTTCACTGACCAGGGCTCAAACCCGTGCCCCCTGCACTGGCAGGCGGATTCTTAACCACTGCGCCATCAGGGAAGCTCTGGACGATTTTTAAGTGTATAATTCAGTGGCATTAATTATACTCACAATGTTGTGTAACCATAACCACTATTTCCAAAACTTTTTCTTTAATCCAAACAGAAACTCTGTAACCATTAAATAATAATAACTCCTTATCTTTCTTACGCACAGCCTGGTAACCTTTAATCTACTTTGTCTCTCCATGAATTTGGTATTCTAGGTACCTCATATACGTGAAATCACACAGCATCTGTCCTTTTGTGCCTGGCTTATTTCAGATAGCATAATATTTTCAAGGTTCATCCACCTTGTAGTATGTATTAGAACTTCTTTACTTTTATGGCTGAATAATATTCCACTGTATGTAAATACTGCATTTTGTTTATCCATTCATCTGTGATGGATACTTGGGTTGTTTCTGTCTTCTGACTATTATGAATAATGCTGCTATGAACATTGGTATACAAGTATCTGCTTGAGTCCCTGGTTTCAGTTCTTTTGGATACATACCTAGGAGCAGAACTTATTGATCATATAGTAATGAAATGTTTAGCTTTTAAACAAATTGCCAAACTGTTTTCCATAGTGGCTGCACCACTTTACATTTCCACCAGCAATTTATGAGGGTTCCAATTTCTCCACATGTTCACCAACACTTGTATCTTTTTTTTTTTGTTGCATAACAGTTATCCTAAAGGGTGTGAAGTGGTATCTCACAGTAATTTTCATTTTCATTCCCCTAATGACATTGAACATTAATTTTCATGTGCTTATGGCCATTTCTATAATTTCTTTGAGGATATATCTATTCAAATCTTTTGCCCACATTTGAATTGTGTTGTTTGGTTGTTGTTGAACTGTAGGAGTCCTTTGCATATTCTGGATACTAGACCGTTATCAGATATAATGATTTGTGAATATTTTCTTTAACTGTGGGTATGCCATATTTTTAATTTCCAAGAAATTTTCTGTTCTGCAAATGTTCACTTTTTATGGCTTTCTGTTCTTGTTTTATGGATACAGTAGCTTGTCATCTCTCTGAAGGTCCAGTTAGTTGGTTTTTAAAAAAAATTTTCTCCTGCTACCTTCAATTTCTTTGTTTCTTCCAAGTTCCATTTTTTGTTTTGCTCTCTATTTTAACATCTTAGAGAGTTTTCCCTTAAATATTTGGTCCCATTTAAATAAACATCTGCTTCTATTTAAAAGTAAAACACTTGGGCTTCCCTGGTGGCGCAGTGGTTAAGAGTCTGCCTGCCGATGCAGGGGACACGGGTTCGTGCCCGGGTCCGGGAAGATCCCACGTGCCGTGGAGCGGCTGGGCCCGTGAGCCATGGCCGCTGAGCCTGCGCATCCGGAGCCTGTGCTCCGCAACGGGAGAGGCCACAACAGTGAGAGGCCCGCATACTGCAAAAAAAAAAAAAAGTAAAACACTTTAGGGACTTCCCTGGTGGTCCAGTGATTAAGATGCTGTGCTTCCAGTGCAGGGGGCGTGGGTCTGACCCTGGTCTGGGAACTAAGATCCCACATGCTGTGTGGTGCAGCCAAGAAAAAAAAAAAAAGAAACAAAAGTAAAACGCTTTAAAAAGCTGACTGGAAGCTCTCCATGCATACATAGAGCTGGATGGATTTCACTGAGGACCAGATGTTATCTTTAGATCCCCACTGCCTGGTCCATTTCTCAAGAGAAGAATCTTCTGTCTCAAAATTAAAAACCTGGGACTTTCCTGGTGGCACAGTGGTGGAGAATCCGCCTGCCAATGCAGGGGACACGGGTTCGAGCCCTGGTCTGGGAAGATCCCACATGCCGCGGAGCAACTAAGCCCGTGTGCCACAGCTACTGAGCCTGCACTCTAGAGCCTGCAAGCCACAGCTATTGAGCCCACGTGCCGCAACTACTGAAGGCCGCACACCTAGAGCCCGCGCTCTGCAACAAGAAAAGCCAACGCAATGAAAAGCCCATGCACAGCAACAAAGAGTTGCCCCCGCTTGCCACAACTAGAGAAAGCCCGCATGCAACAAGACCCAACACAGCCAAAAAAAAAAAAAAAAAAGAACTTGGTATGATTTCAATCCTTTAAAATTTTTTAAACTTTTATGACCCAGCACATGGTCCATTCTAGACAATGTTCCATGTACACTCTAAAAGAATGTGTATTCTGCAGTCATTGGGTATAGTGTTTTACACGTCAGTCAAGTCAAGCTAGTTGACAGTCCTTGTCCTAGAGCTCAGGTTGCCGTAAGAACACCCACCATAAATGGGGTGGCTTAAACAATAAACATCCATTTCTCACAGTTCTGGAGGCAGATTTGGTGTCTGGTGAGGGTCCACTTCCTGGTTCATAAACAGTTGTCTTCTCACTCTTCATCCCCTTACAACAGCACCAATTCCACTGTAGTGGCTCCACTCCCATGACTGCATCCAAACCTAATTACATCCTAAAGGCCCCATCTCCAAATACCAACATACTGGAGGCTACAACATACAAATTTTGGTGGGAGACACAACATTCAGTCTACAGCAATCTTATTTAAGTCATACTTTTGCCAATTTTTGGTCTAGTTAGTCTGTCATTTGCTGAGAAAGGTGTATTGAGACTATAACTGTTAACTATTTCTCTTCAATTCTGTCAGTTTTTGCTTCATGTATTTTGGGGCTCCACTGTTAGGTGCATACACATTTATAAGTATTATACATTCTTGACCCTTTTAACATTATAAAATGTCCCCCTTCAACTCTAGTAATATTTCTTAAAGTCTATTTGTCTGATTAATATAGTCACTCCAACTCACTATGGTTACTATTTCCATGGTATATCTTTTCCCTTCATTTTCCTTTCAACCTATTTGTGTCCAAATCTAAATGAATCTCTTATAGACAGTATACAGTTGGATCTTACTTTTAAAATTCAGTCTGATAACCAATGCATTTTGAATGGAGTGTTTAGTCTATTCACAGTATGTAATTACTGATATGATTAAATTCAAGTCTGCCATTTTGCTATTTTTTTTGTCTTTTTTTTTTGTTCCTTTTTTCCTCCTTTACTACCCTCTTTTGTGTTAAGCAAGTATTTCTGGCATATCATTTTAATTCCTGTATTGACTTTTTCTCTTTGTTATTACTGGTATTACAATATGCATCTTTAACTTGTCACCATTTATTTCAGGTTAACAGTGATTTAGTTTCATTCAATATTGCAACTTTGCTCCAATACAGCTCCATTCCTTTGTGCTAGTTGTGTCACATATATACTTCCATAAACGTTATAAAGTTAACAATAGTGTTATTATTCCTTTACTCAATCTAATGTTTGGAAAGTTATATATTCTAGGTATTTATGTGAATTCTAACTTTTTCAGAAACGATTAAATTTCAAATAAAAGTTCCTACTTTCAAATATTTCTAAATTCTGGCAAGTGACTCAAAGTAACATTTTTAGGTTGATACAATTAAAATAAAAATTTCCTCCTAGTTATGTGGTTCAACCAAAATATCATCTACTTGGGGACTTCCCTGGTGGTCCAGTGGTTAAGAATCCGCCTTCCAATGCAGGGAACACGGGTTCGATCTCTCATCGGGGAACTAAGATCGCACATGCTGTGGGGCAACTAAGCTTGCATGCGGCAGCTACAGAGCCCACGTGCTCTGGAGCCTGCGTACCCCAACTAGAGAAAAGCCCACGCACCGCAACGAAAGATCCTGCGTGCCGCAACTAAGACCCAACACAGCCATAAATAAATAAATAAATAAATAATTTGAAACAAAAACAAAATATAATCTACTTACCTGGCTGAGTCCATATGAGGACAGCCATGCTGTTGAACAATGGGGCAGAAACTTTATGCACTGCTGAGAATGCTCTCTAGGCCCAGCTGTGCCCCTTAGGTTTTTATCTACCAATAGTATTAAGAGGTATTTAGCTTCCACACTTGTGAATTAATTAACTCTGTTCTTGAAATACTAGAATAACAGCTGTGTCACGTATAACTTCCAACCATTTCCAGTCTGATGAACAAATTGATAGTGACAAAAACATTTCCCATCTTACCATGTCTGTTTTGAAAGAGCCAATACCCTGAGTCTTCATTTACACAAAAAGGACTCTGCTCCACAGGTAATTATAAGACCAGCTAGGACAGATCATAATAATGTTTCTTCATATTTAATAAAATGAAAGAAACTAACCTCTTTTTTCTTCTTCTCGTTTTAGTTTATCTTCCTCTATTTCTTTCGGTAGTTTTTCCTTTTTCTCTTTCTCCACATCATTATGTAAATGTTTTGTGGTATAGCTGAGTGCTGGTGAAAGAAGGATCTCTCCATTTTTGCAGAGTTCATCACGAATTTTAATAAAAAACTGCTGAAGTTCTACCGCATCCTCATATATTTCAGAATCTGTCCTATAATAGCATTAAGAGTATTCACTGACACACAAGCTGCTTCTTTTAAGCACCCTGCTTATATGTTAAAGCATTCTATGAAATGCTTCTTTAATGCATTAATTGATATAATGGTAACTTCTGTGCAGTTCTAATAAGGCTATCTCCTTAAAATTTGTTAGAACAGAATCTGAAGTGTAATTTTACCTTGGTGAGCCTCATGCTCACCAGTTTCCTTTTCCTTAAGGCTCACTCCTTGTACATCTCATGTAAAAGGAAAGGCCTCATACAGCTTCCTGGGGAGAAACAGCATGTTCATTAGCTGATTTTGGCAACAGAAGGGGGTTGCCACAGTCAGGGACTATACTAAGGCTCCACACCATGTGCAGCACTTACTTGCATCTAATCTTTGAATTAAGTTTTACTTTCTCTTAGTTAAGGGACCAACACACTGTATAAGGTATTAACAAAAGATTTAGCCCATTTTCTTCTTTTTGGATCTATATCATGGTTGCTTAGGCTGGTAGGACTCCATGAATATTTGAACCTAAACTGCCAAATCCTAAGGGCATCGTAAAATGGTTACAGGCCTCAGAGTCAGCGTTCATGTTAGTTTCCCAGAAATAACTACATAATTCTGGGGAATCACCAGAGGCAACATAGTGAAAGATAGAAAAAAAAATTATCTGTGTCATACTGAAAACTTTTAAAAGATTCTTTCACCATTTATAAAATGAGAGGATTGGGCAAAATGAACTTCAGAATTTAGACTCAGAGAAATTCTATTACTATTTCTATTAATATTACTATTCTAGTAATAGAAATTCTATTACTATTACTATTTCTAATCCACTGTTGGTCTGAGGAAGGAAGATAATTCTATTAACTAAGAATATCAGGGTCTAAAAAATTATGCACAAAGGTAACCAGAGACAAAGACTTATTAGCAGCAGTCATGGAGACATTCTGGTCAGGCTAGTGTGGATGGTGTAGCAAGCCCAGTCAGCTGTTTGCTGATACGGATCACTAGAGCATCAAACTTGAACGAAGCCTCCAGAATGCTTCTCACCAGCAAAGGTGAACTGGCAATCTAAAACACTGCCAATAACAACCTAAATGGATGTTTCAAGAAAGATTCTAAAATCTTTTCAGGTTATAGAAATGCTAACACTTGTAGGAAAGCAATAAAAATAAAACTGGCCAAGGGAAAAAAACTCCTAGGGCACTATTTTGATGCCTATTTTCTGAACAGAGACTTCTGAAGACTGTTCGCTTGAAATTAATTTTACAAGAGCTTACAATTTTAAGTATAAAATTAAAACTGAAAACACTTTTGATAATCCACATTACAATGAAAGGGCAGATTCATAATTCCATCATGTGCTCAGAACAGTGTGTAATTTATAAAACTTACAAATTGTTTAGTTCTGGGTTTTTCCATTTAATATTTTCAGACCTTGGTTGACCTCGAGTAACAAACTGCAGAAAGTGAAACCGTTGGTAAAAAGGGGAATACTGTAAAGTCACCTTGGCCTCCTAGGCCTCAAAAGCAAAAACTAACCATGTCAACAATGCTAGAAGCAAAAGAGCTCATTGCCTAGAGATACAAATCTGCTTAATTCTTAAAATAATCATGTCATCTATACAAGAAACAAAGTTGCTAGTCATCTATATAAGAAACAAAGTTGCTAATAATCTAAGAGACAAGTCTATTTTGGAAGACTCACAGAACTAACCCCAAGATATACTGGGGGTAAGGTAGGGGGGCAGGGAGGAGAGGAGTGACTTTAGACTTAAGGACTATTTAAGTAAACTGTGAATAAGAGTGGAACTCTAAGCTCCATGAGAGCAGGGTTCGTCTGTTTTGTCTACTGGTATATACCAAGTATCCAGAACATTCTCATAACTGGTAGTCACTCAATAAACATTTGTTGAATAAATGAAAACAAATAAATGAATGCAGATTTTGACTACAATACGTCCCTCCATATTTCTCTTTATTTCTATCTGCACTGTTGAAGAATAAGGACCATTTACTAAATGTGTCACTCAAGGGCCTCTCCAATCTGACCCCAACTCCACGTGTCTCTTGAACACACTATATTCATTTCCTAACCCTATACCTTTACTCATACCACTTACCTTATCTGAATCCCACCCATTTTCCCATTCTTCTCTGACATCTCATGCCTTTTTAGAACTCTAACGCAGTTCCTTTACTCCACCATCTTTTACTAAATATCAAGTTGTTAAACGTTATCTCATGCCTGGAATTATTTTTCCCTAAGCATAGGGGCTATCCCAATTGTCAGACTTCAAGCGCTTAGAGCACACAGCTCAAGTCTTATCATCCCTGGCTGTGATAAGGGATGACTGGCGTCTTGGTGACTGGCTCAGCAGTGGCTCTCTACAGTGGGGAACAAGATGAGCCAAGCCACTTACTAGTTGTGTGACTTTGGCAATGTATTTCTCTCTGTCGTGTACATCTTCGTATAAAAATTAGGAAGATTATCACCTACCTAGAATGGCTATTATAAGGGTTAGAGATTATGTACATGAAGTACTTAGCATGGTGCTTTACAAAGGGCAGGCGCTCAACAGGAACATCAAACATTACATTACTTTTAATTTTTCTTTCAAGATCCAGAGCAAACCCAGGCTTCACAGATTCCTCAGCTGGAATCACCCCATGCTCAGTGACTAAAGGTCTAGCTCTCAGCATGATAGACTATAAGCTCCAGGAAGGTAGGGTTTGTATTTTTAACTTTTTATATTCCCCCCAAGTGACCTCAAGAGCATATAGAAGACACACTGTAATTGCTGAACTGAAACTGTTTTCACAGCTGAGTATATACTATTGTTGTGTGGCAAATATACAGCACAGATCAAAATTAGAAGGGAATTTAAGTTTGATGGAAATTTAAATTTGATTTCTTCTTCTTTTAGAACATTTAATGTCTACAGAATGAACTTAAAAGTGACGAATCTGAGATTAAAAAGAAGCCCTTTTAGATATCTGAAATGACAATCAAATTTAAATCAGTCTAACCTCAGATCAGTACCTTAGAGCTATTTTAATTTATTTAAAGCATGCTTGCATTGAACTCAAACTTTAAAAGGAAATCATATTACAATTTCTAATTGAAAGCATTTTATCCATTAAAAATACATGTTCTACAAAAGGCTATATTTTAAAAGTTTATGTTTTTCAACAGATCTTCAATTTTGTCTCATTCCTTCCCCTCATTGGCCCTACTCTAGACAATTTAGTAGTGTGCCTTCTCTCCTTCACAGACTATACTTATACTTGCTCTCTATAAGTTTTGGCTAATTAAAATTCAAAATAGCACCCCATCAACTGTAATCATGTACCTATGCTGAAATAGTACATCAAAGTAAAATTCTTTCTTCTGTTTTACATTAAATGTCACACCTTCTCAAAAGGAAATGGTTTTGAAAACATACCGATTCATCCTTCTTGCCCTCTCCAATACTTCAAACATATGCTCTTGAAATAAATCGAGCCGCCGGTAGCGATTATTTTCAACATTCTTCCTAATTATGTCAAAAGTAAGAGGAGGTTTGTTTGGAAAACTGGGATCCACAGCAGGAATTTCTGCTAGGGAATCACTGTAGCATCTTCCTTCATCATCCTGATGACTCATGACTGACACAAAAAGATTATGGATAAGCTCCTGAATCAGCAAGGTTACATTTGGGACATGAGAGTCCTCATCTCCTTCTAGGTCTCTCCGAGTTTCAAGCAGGACTTTGTGTAGGACAAGGGCATCTTTGTAGATCAAAGACTCGGGCTCATTGTATGTACAGGCATTGTTAAACATCATGACGAAGTCCTCAACCATGGAGTCTATATCTTGGTATTTGTTGGCCATCATGTGGCTTCGAATTTTTTCCATGTCCATGGGTTTTTTAATGGTCAAATAGTAGTCAGGCAGCTCAGATCTGGAGGGAAGCCTCAGAAATATGGCACTGAGGCGGCGACCCCTCTTATCAGTATAGTTCTTTACAGCTTCATAGACTTCATTTAGTTTCTGCTGCATTGGAGTCATATATTTTGATTTTTTAGGAGAAATACCGCTCTTCCTACCTAAAGAAAGATTTATATTAAATGGATAAAATAAACTATATGAACCTAAATTTGTAAAAAGTTGGTAGCATAACCACAAGGAAGGGACTATTCCAAGTGATTTATAAAACACAGTAATTAGTATATTTCTAGTGAAACATACCCTATCAACAAAGAAAGAACTAGAAAAACTGTTTTCACTACTCATATTTTTGGTGGGAGAGTAAGTACTATTGTGTTGAGATAGTTGTGAATAAGGTAGAATAAAGGAAATGAGTAGCTATGTGACACTCTAACTCCATCTCCTATGGTATCCTTGAGAACTGAGATTTTCATCAAGGGAGAAAAAGAGATCAAGATGTTAAAACAGAGTACACTGAATAAAAACCTTGTGGCCTTGAATCTCAACTGGGAGTATCAGTATGAACTTAAGATGTATTTTCTCTTTAAATATAAAATACACACACACAAAATTTCTTAGCTCTGTCCACTGAAAATTCTAGAAACAGTGACCAACCCAGTTGCAGTATACCCCTATATAATTTTGACTATAAAGACTATAGCTCTGGAATACTGATTTCAAATACTAATGTTAGTAGCTCTTTGGCAAATGGCTAATTCCTAGTCTATACAAGATGAGCCTGGTATAGCTTGAAACACTAGACAGTAAAGAATCTACCAATGACTTCTTACCATGGTCAGGTCAAAAGACCATAGCAGGAAAAAAAAAAAAAAAAAAAAAAGACCATAGCAGCCAGTCTGGGACAACGTAAATATCAACAAGAACCATAATTGCAATGGGTTATAAAACTCAGCAATATGTTTAAATCTAGTAGTTCTTAATGATAAATAAAAACAAACAAACAAACAATAGGGTAGATGTTGCAGGACTTTAGTAAACCAATGCATTATTTTCTTTGTATTTCATTATTTTGAAAACTGGTAAATAAAAGGGGAAAAAAAATCTAGCTTTTATCCTTTCAAAAACCGAACAATATATACAAACAAACAAAAAAACCATACCACTGGGTAACCAAACACTGGATGAGGCAAAGTTTATTTATATAGAAGTATTCCAGTTAGTAAATGAGCAAGGAATGATAAAACTAAACTATCACTATCTAACAGCTCTTCAATGAATTAAGCATCAATAGCTATTAACATAATTTAAAGAAACAACCAGATATTACGTGCCACCTGATGGAAGACACTATATCACCTCTGAAGTCAGTTTCTGTGTCAAAGGGAGGGGAGAATCAAATTTAAATCTAAATCTGATCGACTACCAATTTATAGGAACTAAAAAGGACAAAAGAACACGTGAAACTACAGCAAAGGGACACAATTAGCAAAACCTAGACTGTGGGAAACTATAGTACAAATAATTTCTTCAACAAACTGCAAGGGAAAAAAAGAGAGGGAGGGGAATTTATAGATTAAAAGAACTATCAATCAAATGCAATGTGTGGACCTTATTTGCCAAGTTGAAACTGAATCTAATCAAGCCTTTAAAGTTAACTTCCATTTATGAGAAATAAGGGAAATAAAGGAAAAAGTTAACTGACATCACAAGGAAGTGAACTAACTAATCCAGAACTTTGGACTGCACAATAAAGTGACCAGGTTTCTAGAGTTAATGGCATGAGGATAAAAAAAGGAGGGGGACTCCTCTAAACTATGAGTTTAAGGACAAAATAATCAAATGTAATATATAGAACTTAATTAGATCCTGATTTGAAGAAACCAACTATAAATATACATTTGTGAGACAATCAGTAAAATCTGAAAATTTTTCAGGTATTAGATGAAACCAAGAAACTCCTAATTTTGTTAGGTGTGACAATGACTTCATGGCTATTTAAGAAAATATCTGCGTATTTTAGAGATGCATAATGAACTATGTAGAAATAAAATCACATGATTGGATTTGGCTTAAAATAATTCAGAACAAAGAAAAAAGAAGGAAAAAAGGGAAGATAGGAAATAAGTATGGCAGAATCTTGATAAATGCTGAGTAACAGGTATATACAGGGATTCACTGTACTGTTCTTTATACTTATATATGTTTTGAATTTTTCATAAAATTGAGAAATGAAAAAATTAACATTGCATGTTAAAATCTCCTTTCCCTGAACTTAAAGAAAAATGTATTTATATATATTTAGATAGTTATTGTTAAAGTATCTATCTGTCATTAGTTTCCTAACTCAACTTGTATAATGAATTCTAGTTTTAAAAGGCATTATATCCCTATAAATTAGAAGGTTTTCGTTTCTGCAAATCTTCTGTGTGCTTTTACAATTCCATGAAGAGATAAATGAATGGCATGACAAAAAGGAATGATCACTTAGCAATAAATCATACCCAAAGCTATTGTAAATTCAGTTTACAGTCATTTCATATAAAAAATCAGGGTCTGTTTGTTTTTTCCCTTTTCAGCAAATACGACTCTAAAGAATATTTGACACCACCACTGTCATTTGCTTGGTATTTATTTTACTTATATATTTTAAATAAGGCAGAAACCTCTTCTTTAGCCCAATGGTACTAATTGTTTTTGCTGTCTCTCTTCTCTCTCACAGTTTTCAACCAAACAACCATCCACAGACTACGCTCAAAAGACAGCCAAGGGCTTCCCTGGTGGCGCAGTGGTTGAGAGTCCGCCTGCCAATGCAGGGGACACGGGTTGGTGCCCCGGTCCGGGAAGATCCCACATGCCATGGAGCGGCTGGGCCCGTGAGACATGGCCGCTGAGCCTGCGTGTCCGGAGCCTGTGCTCCGCAACGGGAGAGGCCACGACAGTGAGAGGCCCACGAACCGCAAAAAAAAAAAAAAAAAAAAAAGACAGCCAAGTTAACTTACAGTACAGTGGCTAGACATCTCTAACCTCTCAAATTCTGTCTAGGAGGAACTACTGGGACTAATCTTTAATTCTAATAATCAGCAAACAAACATACAAAAAAAATAAAATAGAATAAAATCTGCCACTATACTCTTCCAGGCATCACATGTAGAAAAAATATCTATTCTTACTATTTAACATTTACAAAATGTCCACTGCATTCAAGAAAGCAAAACCTTTGACATTATATTCTTCTATTCCTCACATGCTTTTATGTTTACTTAAAATACAGAAGACAGTGCTTAAAAGAAGCAAGAAACTCCATGCTGCAGTACAAGTTCAATTATATTCACCAATTAATTAAATATTATTTCAGTAAATCAGCAATTTATCCTTGATGGACTGAACTGAACAATGAAGTGTGAGGCTGCCTTACTCAGTTTGAGTTTGGGAGAAGCCATGTCATCATCATCAGGCAGTGGGCCCAGCTCTTTCCTTTTATCCTTGAGTAACTTCTCCAGGATGTGCGCATCATTGTACACCTATATTTAATTACAAATGTAATTAAAATTATTTTTTAAGAAGCTTTCCACTGAAGTATAATATACATCCATAAAGAAGTTTTAAAAACATAGGATAGTTGAGAACTAAAGAAATAAAGCCTGAGATCACTACAGAGCAACAAAATCACACCTCCGTGGGGTGGGCCTCAGCCTCAACTGGTTTGTTGTTTAAAGTTTTCCAGGTGACTCTAATGTACACCCATGCAGGCTAAAGTTTGAGAACTACTGTACTAGAATCATTGCAAGTTTTTGCAGAAGTTCTGAAATATATTTACGTGTGTTGTTTCTTCATAAATCTCTCTTGCACTGGACCCTCAAGGTAGCCAGACTTAGCTCAATGGAAATTAAAAATTAAAAACATCTGATAGTTGGAGAGAACCATCTCAAACATTAGAAGGGATTTAACACCAGTGTGCGTTCACAGCCTGGAATCTGATTTGTGAAAAGCAACAATCCCTGCTGAGGCTCTCTCTCTATGAAGACTGGGCCAAAGGTGGTAACACAGAGCCAAGGACAAGGTTACGCACCCAACTGTTTTGCTCCCACAGCTGCCTCCTCCCACTCCCCCCACAAAGGCTCTCCTCCCTGACTGCCCCAGAGCAGAGGGGCTGAGGGAATAACTGACCTCTCTTCTTTGGCAACCTCTCGTAAGGGTGGCTTTTTTCTTTATCAGTGGCAGACAAGTGGCACATTGGCCAATGACACTGAGGACAGTGTAAACTCCTATGACAGAGAGAACCATTTCTTTGATCACAAGCACCCTCAGTGCCTACTTCATTTTATATTGAAATGTAATAGTATAAGAAAGGAAATAAACAATTTGAAAATGTACTTTTATTTCTGGGAGATTTAAAGTAGATAAAGAAAACTCAGAAAAGATCTATGTACCCCAATACATGTTCACTGCAGCACTATTTACAATAGCCAAGATAAGGAAACAATCTAAGCATCCATCAATGGATGAATGGATAAAGAAAATGTCACACGCACACAGGAGTATTATTCAGCCATAAAAAAAATGAAATCTTGCCATTTGAGACAACGTGGATGAATATTGAGGGCATTATGCTAAGTGAAATAAGTTAAGATGGAGAAAGACAAATACTGTATGATCTCACTTATATGGAATCTAAAAACAGCCCCCTCCAAAAAAAAACCCCAAGCTCATAGATATGGAGAACAGACTGGTGGCTGCCTGAGGTGGGGGTGGGGGACGGGCAAAACGAATGAAGGAGATAAAAGGTACAAGCTTCCAGTTATAAAATAAGTAAGTCATGGGGATGTAATGTATGGTGACTATAGTTAATAATACTGTATTGCATATTTGAAAGTTGCTAAGAGAATAGATCTCAAAAGTTCTTATCACAAGAAAAAAAATTTGTAACTACATATGGTGATGGATGTTAACTAGACTTACTGCAGTGATCATTTTGCAATATATAAATATCAAATCTCTATGTTGTACACTTGAAACATGTCACTTATACCTCAATTTAAAAAATTAAGTAGGGCTTCCCTGGTGGCGCAGTGGTTGAGAGTCCGCCTGCCGATGCAGGGGACACGGGTTCGTGCCCCGGTCCGGGAAGATCCCACATGCCGCGGAGCGGCTGGGCCCGTGAGTCACGGCCGCTGAGCCTGCGTGTCCGGAGCCTGTGCTCCGCAGCGGGAGAGGCCACAACAGTGAGAGGCCCGCGTACCGCAAAAAAAAAAAAAATTAAGTAAAGGACATGAAATAGAAAAAAATATGAAAGGAAGAATATATCTTAGCTTTACTGACAAAGAACTGAAAATCAAGATGCTTCATAACAAACTCAATTATTCAAAGGTGCATTACTGGGAATACCCTGATATTTATATAATTATACAATTTTCTGGACTATCCTTAGAGAAGTATGGCTACTGCGGATAGTAATAATAAAATTATGATGAAAGATTTTATTGTCCTTGGCTTTCATTTGAGTGTTTGAATACCAGGCACTGTGCTACATGCTCTGTAAATATTATCTCATTTAAATCCTATAATAACCCTGATGCAAGTACTGCTATTATCTCCACTTTACAGATGAGGCTCAGAAAAGATAAGTTACTTACACAGGGATTGGCAGAGCAGGATTCAAATTCAAATGTCAGATTACACTTGACGCTCTGGATCCATGGATATGGAATCCATGGGATTCGCAGGGTTGACTGTACTATGCCATTTTATATAAGAGACTTGAGCATCTGTGGATTTTGGTATCCGCAGGGGTCCCGGAACCAACTCCCCACCCCTGATACTGAGGGACAACTGTACAGGGTATAAACTTTTAACCTTTACAGTGTCCTGCCTCCCATTTTAAATAATTAAGAAAAGACAAAATATTAAGCTAGTCACTGAGAAGGGCAACCTAAGTTAGGCCTCTAGACCTGGTCTCTCAAGATCAAAAGAAAATGTACCTACTCCAGGATTCCCACACATCCTCACCTGGGAGCCCTCCTCGTTGTAGTGCCTGGCATTCCGGAACATCAGCTTCATGTCTTCTATCATTCCCTCTTCCCCTGCATATTTGTCATTGCGGATGTTATGTTCAATTATTTTCAAGTCCATTGGCTCCAAGATGATTTTATAATAATCAGGATAGTCCTTTTTGGATGGTTTAACCATAAATAGATCACAAAGTCTTCTGCCTGAACCTGGCTCACGAGCTTCAAGAACAACATTGAACAAGATTTTCATTCGCTGCTTTCGAATGTTCTTTTTACTGTTGAGGGGGAAGGGAGAAAAGGGGGAAAATGAGAACAGGTTCAGTTTTCTTGATACAAGGATGAACACGAAATAAAACAAATTAATCTTGTGGGCAGGTGCTTCATGATTATAATGTATTGATTATGTATGGCACAAACACAGTAAACATGCTGGAAGCTATAAGCAAATATTAGGAAAATTTTCAAAATAGTTAAAACATACTGACTCTGGCAGGAGCACCCCCCAAGAACACCAGGCAAACGTGTTTCGAATATTTATGAAATGCAATGCTTGAAAAAAGATCTTGTCTAATGTCAAAGAAAATGAAATTCTGTTATCAACTGAAATATATTTTTTAAGAACAGAGCAGAAGTGGAATAAAACTGCTGATTCCCTACTAACAGTTCTCCCTTAAACAAACAAACAAACACAAAGAGAAGTGTCCCACCTCCTATGACAACCACTCCTGAACACCTGCATATCCTGAGGGGATGATGTGAGAGGAAGAACTCTCTCAGTCCAGGACTTTAGCAAGTAAATAATAAAAGGGGAATGCAGGACAAAGCTCCAACATTACAGAGCTCCACATCTGAGCAGAGATTAGAACACAGATGACTTTAGCCTTCAAGAAGCCTATTAAGAAAAATTTCAGAACCTGATTTGATATCACAGAATTTGGTAACTGGTCCAATAACTGAAATTTACTGCTTTAGGACTTGTAACACTTATAGTATCCTTTCTCCATTTGTATCATTCACTTCAAGAGAGTGATATGTAACTGGTTTCCATCCTCAAAGGCAAGCAAAACTTTTGTCATTAGGGTCAAACAATCTTCTCTGAACTAATCCAGTTTTGTTATTTTGTTTACATTTTTCCAGATCCTTATATTGCCTTTGAGACCAAGACCCACAGGCCCATTACTTTTAATCTGACTGCCAGAAAAAACTCAGAGCTAAACTTCATATTCTTTTATAACTGTATTGGCTTGGGTGGCTGGTATATTTACTTTATCCTTTTCCAATATGATGTTGAACCTTATTATATCCACACTTTTGAAAGTAACTTTGAAAGACAGCTACCATATTTCCCTATGTGATACTTTCTGGTTACTGTTTTCAATGTCACTTTGATTTTTAGATTCTTCTTTAAACCCCTCTATTCATCCTCTCTTCCTCCCTCAGACTAGTAACTATAAAGTTTGTTCACTCTTCCCTATTTTGGGAAAGGTGCATAAAATTAAATCCCAGACCTTGTAACTGGCATACTCATTCTTTTTTAATCAGCACCTGTGAAGATACTTCGATAAAATACATCTTAAGGGGGTTCAAAACCAAGGTTGTTTGTCATTATGCACTTAAGGGTGCCACACTTAAGGGGATGTCAATTCAGGTCACAGACACATAATAAATATACAGTTTTAGAAGTTTACAGGAGATGGGCCATAATTGGTTCTGTGCTAACAAAATCAGTATATTACAGCAATTTTCCAATAAATGAAAGTCAAGAGAAATGGGTGCTTTTTCTAATTTGCATGAAGATTATGAGCTAGTAGGGGCTTCGCTCTGAATCCCTGATTTTCCAGGACCACCACCTGACCCTTAAACCCAGCCTAAAACACTGAAATCAATGTCACTTTTTGCTTCTCTTAGTTTATCACTAAGTCCTAGAGGACCTCCATAGCGCTTCTAGATCTAATCTTTCCTTTTAATTTTTCATGCCATGGTGTTAGTCCTAACCTTCATAGTTTGTGGCTGACCACTTTCTCAAATGTCCTTATCATTATTCTTCCTATGAAGCTATTATTTATTATGTATTTGTATTTGGATATACACACAAGATTCCTATTTATAGTTACAGCTAACACTTCTACCACATGCCAGGGACTGTGCTAAGCACTATCATTTAAACTTCAAACTCTGAGAACCAGGTACAATTATTATCCCAACTTTGCAGATATAAAAACAGAGGCTTAGAGACTCAGGTGAATACCTAAGGCCATAAAGTGACTAATCAGAACTGAGACTTGAATCAGCTGATAATCACCAGACTGCTTTTATCATGCAAGTGGATGATAAAAACTTAGCTCTTACCAAGGGCCTCTCTAATCAAAGTCAACCCTGCTCATAGGCTTCAAAGTCTCCCAGCATTTAATTTAACTCCCTGGCCCTAGACCTTCAGTGGTGCCTGCTGTGAAGCTAAGTAAACCCAAAGGTTCTTTCTTTTACAAGGCTTTCTATATTTCATCTTCAAGCCTTCAAGGACTTTTTTACTCACCTTTTTAAGGAGTTTCCCAGACTAGTAACATCTGACTAAAAACAAAATGAAATCTACCATGTCTTGATGCCAGCAGGAAATACTGGCAGAAAATAATCAGAGTGAGTACATTTAGTGAGTATTCACTGCATCCAGGCCCAGTTCCATGGGCTTTAAACATACTAAGCAATCAGGTCTTCACAGCAATCCTATGCAGGTAATGTCATCAACTCCTTTTTCAGATGAGGAAATTGAGATGAGGCTCAGAACACAGCTGATAAGAACAACTGGGATTTGAACTTGGGCAGTTAAGGCTCTAGTGCTCGGGGTTGTAACACTACTCCACCATGCCCCACATTTCTATTTCTTCTACTACTACCCAGAACCAGTGCCATATACTATGAATGATATAAAAGAAATACAATCCATTGTCTTTTCCTTAAATTTACTATCTAAGAAAACTTTTCTTAAGGAAAATATTAGGAAGAAGATAATAATACAGTAATTTTGTATAGTGGACTGCATATGGTAGCAACATAAAGATAACTTTAAAACATCTAACTTTTAAGAAAAAGCATGATAGGGAAATCACATTTCCTAAAGCTATTTGGGCAATCACACAACACTTCCATACAATTATACAACTGTGTACCTTAAACAATTATTTTACTACAGAGATCACACATAAGTTCATTTGTTTTTAGCCTGCCTCTTTTCCTGGCCAATAAATTCCTGGAAGGTAGAGGTGATGACTAAACGTTCTCCTTTATGACCTGTGAGCAGAGTCTGGTGTTCTGCAAACAACTGACACTCCATGAATGCCAGATGGCAAAGGTGAAAATAAAAGCACCACACAATGATTACTAGGACCATAACATGGCAACTTATGGGCTGTTTTTAAAAATCATAAGTAACATGCAAAAGAATGGATGCTTTTAAAGAAATAAAACATGGACAAGATCAGAGACTGAAGAATGTATTTATGCTCAAGAAGCAGTAACCCAACGCAATGGTGCCAACATAGACTGACATCACTTGGATTGTCAACACTGATTATAATCCCTCCACCATCCCCCAATCTGTAAAAGACAATCAGCACCCGCCAGCCCCTGGACACTGGCAATGCTACCATATTCTCAGCCTCTCCACCTCTGCTGCAGAAGCACAGTCACAATGACTGCTGTGGGGGCTTACTGCCCCTGGCAAAGCTGGCAACAAATTACAGCTCCTGAATATACCTAGGCTAATTCTCATTTTACTAACTACACTTCTAAACTGTACTGCTTTCTTTACTCATAAAATAAACTGGCATCCAAATAAAAACCATTATTCACATGCTTAAGGCTGCAGTTTTCACCTAATCAGTACTGACCACGCCATAAAAGTTACACTTTAAAAAATATGTTTATGCATAAAAAAGGACTGCACACCTGGATAGCCTCCTGAGACCCAACATCTCACTGTCAAGAGTGTTCCTGGGAAAGCAGAAACAAACATTACATGTGAAGAGAAACAAAACAAGCAACATTGGAGGTCATGTACAAACCAAATATGGTTGAGAAAAAAGAGGATTATTCAATCCAAAGGATAAAAGGTTTTAAGAATACTTGGAACATTTCAACATGGAAGATAGCAGGTGGATTTTTGGGTAGAGGGTTTGGGGAGAAGAATACATTCCCAGAATGAAGAGAACATACCCGCAGTAATTTTTCTCACAATCTTTGATATGAAAAAAATAAGGCAAAGACAGAATCATACACAATACTTAGGAGTCAAGTCAAGTGGTACTTGAAAACTTGGCCCTGACTTCTCTGGATAAGCTTAACTTAACCTACTAGGCTGTCATGTTTGCCTGAATTCTGGAGAAGTCTGTTTCTTATTACCAAAACCTTTTAACATAACTACCTTCTAAAAGGCTGGTTATGTTATTTCCTTTGTCACAGTCCAAAGTATAGGACTTGCTTCTGTCAACCTCTTAATGTGTGCTCATGCCTGTATTTCAAACCCAGATATGTTATTTTATTGCTTTAGCTATGATTTATATTTGTTCTTCTCTTACTTGTATTTTTCACTTCATTAAACAAAACACTTCCTAAGAAACCTGTGCACAAAAAGACTTTTGGTCTAAAGTAGGATTTTATTATTTCAAGAACATAATGCTTTTCTTTTTATGGGAGGTTTTAGAATAATAACTTTCATTTAATCTATTTGGGTTGTCCCACAAAGTACAAGCCACAGATATTTTTTTAAGGCTCTGGCCTGGGCTAATGCGTCCTTGGAACTGTTTTCTTAACACTCAACTAGTTTAAGATCTCTCTCTTCATTCAGTGTTGGCACTAACTGTACCATCACTTTTGCCTCCATTACCTTCTTTTGCCTGAGAAGTTTTTATCTTTGATTGGTGACTGATCTGGAAAACACAGGTGATGCTGTAGTAGTTATATAATTACACTCAAAGATGTTCTTGATTTGATGCCTCTGATCTGGTTTCACATTTTTCCTCCGTTGTCCCTGGTATAACAAGGAATTAAGAACTTGGAAGGATGAAATTCATAGGCCAGTAATGGAGGAGACTCACATCTCAGGGCACACCAATCAATTTAGTTACCTTGGTATAGCATAGCAAAGTTATTTTCAAAGCTAGAAAAAATTTCCCAAATGCTATTTATAGGGAAAGACAAGACAGCTTGTCTTTTCTAAACCACCTTTTAAAATCCTCAGGTCTTAGTGGATCTACTAATACATGAACAGAACTGTATTAATAGTTACTAATGATTTCTTCACTCAATTTTGAACCTGTCAAGCCCTGCTATTAGTGATGGACCTTATTCCTTGTTTAAGGTATCCTCCCTGCTGTTACAAAGATGGTGAGACAGTTAAGGCTGAAGAAGAATATGGTGTTCCACAAAGATCAGGCCAGAGAAACTCCATGTGGGAGGCACAGACAAGAGATGGTCTTGCATGATTCTTTACAGGAGTCCAGCTTCAGAATCTCACAGTAAGGCCCCCCTCCATAAAACCCATGAGAAAAAGGAAGGGTTAGGGAAGTTGACAGAAAGGTTAGAAAGAAAAGAAAACCAAATATCTAGCTTAACCTTTTATGAACTACAAGAAGTTATGACTTGGTATTTTACAATCTGACATTCTTAAAATGGCAAATAAAGATCAGACTAACAAGGAAAAAGAAATGGGTAAGAATAATGACTTACTTCACTACAGTGGTAGTACTGATTTTTTTTTTTTTTGTAATTCACCATGTAGAAGTTACCTAAATTAGATTTAAGGGGCATTCTTAAATGCCACGTTAAAACAAAATAACCTGGACAGCAAAAAGAATAACATGTTTTGCCAAGCTACATAAGTAGTTATTTTTATCTATGTTATCTAAAGCCAATATAGTACAAAAAAAAGCACTAATCATACAATTTACAAATGAATTTTTAAATGTTATAAAATAGTTAAAGCTTATAAGATAATTCATACTTGACAGCTTAAAGAAACATTTTTCTGCACTTAAATCTAAAACAAAATAAAAAGAAACTGAGAAGATGTCTCCAGCTATAAGAAGAGTATCTACCTTTTTCTTTTGGCACTACCAGTATCAGAGGTTGCTGAAGAAATCATGCTGTCTCCATCCTCAATGTCATCTCTCCTGGCAAGCTCCTTCTTCTTTGCCTAAAACAGAGCAGACCCTGGGAGTCAAGCTCACTCTGCCGAACACTTCTAGAATATATAAATATTAAAAGACCCATGGCCTCAGATGCACTCCAAGGTGTGCTCTCCGAAAGGATTCAATAAACTCATGGACACTGTATAATGATTAATTAGCCTTAAGATGTCCCTTCTCCTAGGACCAACCCTACCATAACAGAAACAGTCTAGAACCAAAGAAATAAAACCTAAATGACAGAATATCATCTGTGATTAGAGGGAAACTTCCTGACATCCCTAAAATTACTCCCCAGGGACAAATCCCTGCTTCTTCCACTCACAAAGCTAAACCAGTCTAAACTATTATTTCTACTCTACATGGTCCTGAAAACTCTTAAAAACATATTCAGCAGTACTTGTGGCTGAAATGAATGATGTGATATTGCTGGAGGGAAATCACGTATCTTAAAAAAACACACTCAAAATGTGTAAGATTATTTCAATTATACATACAACAACTTAGCAAAACCAAGAAATCATACCTGCATGACTTGTTGCAGTTTTAGAACTCGCTTGTAGATGGCTGAGTTGGGAACATTATAGCGTTTGGCATTTTCAAACATTAAATTCAGATCACACTCCAAATGATCTAAAGTTTCATATTCTTGATTCTTTAGCTTTGTTCTGTGAAAGACAAACACATGGCTAGAATCTTCCATTATGAAAATTATGAAACACACTTCCTGAAAGTCCAGTGCAAAAATCCTGACAAGCACTACAAGGTATCTTTACCAGTGATACTGATTAGAGGCCTAGAAGTGACAATTTCAAAATACAGAGTGAAGAGGCAAAAGCACCGTTTAGACAATATGACAATTTAACTGAAAATCCAAAAGAATAAAACATTACAAGAAGTAATAAGAGAACCTAGTAAGGTGGTCAATTACAAAGCAAACATATTAGCAAAAATCCTGTTAGTGGCTAACATGCAAACCCTAGGAAGAGATAAAAATCAGGGAGGTTTTAAGCTACCTTAATGAAGAATCATGGGGATCTACACATTTTAGAAAATAAGAGGCCATTCCACTTGATGAGGGTTAAAGAAAAGAGAAAGTACTGGCAACTCCATGAAGGAGCGTTTAGAATAATACACATTTAACCTCCAGGCGAGCTGCATATGGGCAATGAAGAGCGGTCCTTTTTGTTTTTTGGCTGCGCTGTGCAGCTTGCGGGATCTTAGTTCCCCAACCAGGGATTGAACCCGGTCCCGGCAGTGAAAGCGCTGAGTCCTAACCACTGGACCGCCGAGGAATTCCCTGAAGAGCAGTCTTAAGATGATAAATGAGAGGCAGATATGTCAGAGTCCCTTCACTCCTCCTCCTCCAATACAAACATTTGTAATTAATTACGATAGCTTAATATTGAGGTTTTTACTTACCCTAAGTCTTAAGAATTCCAATAGCTGTCTCAGACACTAAGGCTATTACTAACACCAACTCTCATAAAGTCGCTATACAAAGTAAGGCTTATGTTAGAAAAGTCTAACTTGGAAGACGGCTGCAGGCAGGTGACTGGGCTGGCTGAGGATTTGCCTTCTTTTGAACTAATCTACTTAATTAGACTGAATTTTAAAAGACTGAGGGAGAAAAGAAACTAAGGACAAAAATCAATTAAAAAGGAACCTCTTAACATCTACAAGACTGTCACCATCCTTTCCAAGGCAAAGAGTACAAAAAACAAATTTCTAGTCCATTTTCTTAATGAAAGGCAGCCTTAATTTCCATGTTATTGTTCATTTTTATTTTATTTTTTGGCCATGCCACATGGCATGTGGGATCTTTAGTTCCCCAACCAGGGTTCGAACCCGTGCCCCTGCAATGGAAGTGCCAACTCTTAATCACTGGACCGCCAGGGAAGTCCCTCCATGTTATTTTTAAGAAGGCCAAATAAACTAATTTTCTATAACCTACTCGTGTCCAAAACCTCTGAAGTTTGGATTAAATTAAAAACACCATAAACTTTACTGATCAAATAAGGAAAACAGACGTTACAAATGCAAAACCACAAAACATACGTTAGGCAACCTTATTCCTAGAATCCAGCAAGTACAAGGATTTTAATTCCTACTGTATGGAAAGCTAGTTATCTGCCATGAAAACATTATTTAAACACCAGCTTACTCTGACCTTGCCCATCTAAGGTAATTTTACTTGCGTCTTGCCTCTATCTGGGTATACTACAAAACCTAACCCACATTGTAAGAGTCACAAAACAAAATATTTTATAACACTAATTTATTTCCTACTATTGTTAATGATATTGTGGTGGTTCAAGTATTTTGTCTGGCTGAATTCCCAATGATCATTTTAACATTTTCTAAACAGAAAAGGGAAACCATGATGAACCATCTCTCAGGTATTGTTTCAGCTAATGAGTTCTCTAAGAGCTGACAATGCTTATTCTGGAGATTTAACTACAGATACAAAATTTAAATGCAGATAAACTGTTGTAATTAAAATATTAATAAAAGGTGTAAGAAGAGAAATTCTTGCACAGTTATAAGAAAACGAACAGTTAAATTCTGAGCTGCATGACTTTTTTTTTTTTTGTGGTACGCGGGCCTCTCACTGTTGTGGCCTCTCCCGTTGTGGAGCACAGGCTCCGGACGCGCAGGCTCAGTGGCCATGGCTGGTGGGCCTAGCCGCTCCGTGGCATGTGGGATCTTCCTGGACTGGGGCACGAACCCGTGTCCCCTGCATCGGCAGGCAGACTCTCAACCACTGTGCCACCAGGGAAGCCCTGCATGACTTTTTATAATTCATAATCTGACACAAAAATGCCTAGCTGGGATATCTTTTATTTGCCTCTTGACTCTACTGCAGTACAAAGAACATCATTTGTAGTTAATCAAATTTATTTCTCATTTTTACATAAGAGTGATAGTTAAGCACACTTTAGACATGTGAAAAACATTTTTACCTTTATTATCTTTATCCATTTTAGAAAGGAAGATACACGTGCAGGCTCAATCACAAGAAAATAGATTTATACTGAGTAATGTAGAAGATATCTTACCTGATCTGTTGTAGTGATATGGGCATTTTAATTTGCTGATAATAATCAGGGTATTTTTTCTTTGAAGGCAAATGGAAAAAAGGTTCAGCTATTAGCTGCCCTTGGTTATTCCGACAGCTCCTAACTGTGTCGTAAAGCTGATAAAAAGGATTTGAAACATCCATAAATGAAGTAATGCTCTCTGCTTCCGACTCTCCTTCTTCATAACGTGCAGCTACAAAGACATAAAAGATATTTATAAGGGACAGCAGAAACTAACACAACACTGTAAAGCAATTATACTCCAATAAAGATGTTAAAAAAAAAGATATTTATAAGGGGAAGAAACAAACATTTTTTTAAGCTCGTTTAACAACCTTCCAGATTATGCTATATGTATGTTTGAGAATACTGTTTTGTATGTTTGAGAATACTTGTTTTAAAAGAATAGTCTCTAGGCTTCACAAAGATGCTGTTAGTAATGCTTAGTAAAATTGTTATGTTTACTCAGAGAAATGTTACACAGAAATAGAATAGAATGTTACATGGTAAAAGTTATACCATCTTTAAAAGATTACAAAATAGTTTCTCTGCCATCTTCTGAGACTCCTTGCTTATGTGTGCTTGGACAAGAAAAGGAGCAAGTAGCCATTCTCAGATCTCAGAACTAAAGTGACAGCATGTAGCTTAGGATAGTATAAATATAGACGGGGCTGATACTGACAGATGTGATTTAGCTTTAAGTCTCTTTGACTTTGCCCCACTGATCTATAGCATCCCTTAGGAATGATGTTTTCCTTTATTGAGAAAATTTTCAGGTAGAAGCTAATCATAAGAACACCAAAACAAAACATGTAATCACTTCTACAGAAATACAAAATATATTGCTTATTTCTCTGAACTCTTAAACAGTATATAACGACCTGATTAAAATGTTTTCTTAAGGGATCAGGATAACCAAAATCACTATGTGTTCCCATGTTAAGTATGATAATCACTTATTAAGTACTTAGTTATTTATTAAGAGCTTGATAAGCACCACCCTCAGGAAATCCTAACATCACCACACAGAACAGGTATTGTCATTTCTTTTCCAAATGAGAAAACTGGGTATGAGGAGCTGATGACTGGCCAAAGTCAGCTAGCCTGTAGAGCAGTTGAGAAGGGATTTGGATTTAAGTCATGGAGCTAGAAGACAGAATTTGAAACTATGTAGTCTTTTCTGACTCCATTACCTAGAATCTTTTCATAAAGCTCTTGCACATCTTTTATTGAATTTAAACCTAGGTATATGTTTTATTGCTACTATAAACTGTATCTTCTTAAAAAATTTCATTTTCTTTTTATGGCTGATTCCGGAAATGAAGATTTTTTTTTCTTTTCTCTCCTTTTTTTTGTGGCTGTGCTGGGTCTTCGTTGCTGCACGCGGGCTTTTCTCTAGTAACGGTGAGCTGGAGCTACTCTTCATCACAATGCGCGGGCTTCTCATTGCGGTGGCTTCGCTTGTGGAGCAGGGCTCTAGGCGCGCGAGCTTCAGTTGCAGCACGCGGGTTCAGTAGCTGCGGCACGCGGGCCCCAGAGCACGTGGGCTTCAGTAGCTGTGGCGTGCAGGCTTAGTAGTTGTGTCGTGTGGGCTCTAGAGCACGCGGGCTAGGTAGTTGTGGCGCACGGGCTCAGTAGTTGTGGCGCACAGGCTTGGTTGCCCTGCAGCATGTGGGATCTTCCTGGACCAGGGATTGAACCTGTGTCTCCTACATTGGGAGACGGATTCTTAACCTCTGGACCACCAGGGAAGTCCGAAGTAGATTTCTGTATAATAATCTTACATTAGCATTTTATTATTCTTATTAATTCTAATAATTTATCTGTAGTATTTTTTTTAATTTTTATTTATTATTTTTGGCTGTGTTGGGTCTTCGTTTCTGTGCGAGGGCTTTCTCTAGTTGCAGCGAGCAGGGGCCACTCTTCATCGCGGTGCGCGGGCCTCTCACTGTTGCGGCCTCTCTTGTTGTGGAGCATAGGCTCCAGACGCGCAGGCTCAGTAGTTGTGGCTCACGGGTCTAGTTGCTCTGTGGCATGTGGGATCTTCCCAGACCAGGGCTCGAACCCGTGTCCCCTGCATTGGCAGGCAGATTCTCAACCATTGCGCCACCAGGGAAGCCCCGTCTGTAGTTTTTTAACTAGAAAACTCAAAAAATAATCTATCAACTGCAATCCTTATAAATCCTTCTTTTCTGATCCTTATAACTTCACTGTTATCAGTGTATGCTGGCTAGTACTTTGACCAAGAGGTAACAACATTCTTAACTTTGTTTCTTATGGTAGGGGGAATGCTACAAATACTTCTCCAATGAAAATGGAGGTGCCCTGTATCAAGTTAGGAAAGATCCCCTTCTATTCTTAGTTTGCTAAGCTTTTATCATGAATGGGAACTGAAGCATTAATCAAATGCATTTGCTAAGCCAATAGTACGGTTTTGTTCCTTTAATCTACCAATGTAGTGAATAATACTTTTTTCTAATGTTGAACTAACATTACATTCACATTACATTACATTACATTACATTTATTCCTGGAATAAACCCAATTGTGTTATCATGTATTATCTTTCATATATACTGCTAGATACAGTGTGTTTATATTTTGTTTAGTTTTGGTTTTATATCAGATTCAAAGAATGAATTGGGAGGGGCTTCCCTGGTGGCGCAGTGGTTGAGAGTCCGCCTGCCGATGCAGGGGACACGGGTTCGTGCCCCGGTCTGGGAAGATCCCACATGCCGTGGAGTGGCTGGGCCTGTGAGCCATGGCCGCTGAGCCTGCGCGTCCAGAGCCTGTGCTCTGCAACGGGAGAGGCCACAACAGTGAGAGGCCTGCGTACCGCAAAAAA